>NW_009953332.1:542470-555366 GCF_000747805.2 Chaetura pelagica
AGAGAGCCTGTGGGACTGGGGCTGGTTCAGCCTGGAGCACAGAAGGCATCAGGGCCCCTCACAGCACATCCCCATGCCCAAGGGGAAGCCATTAAGTGGATGTGGACAGGCTCTTCCCAGCACTGCCTGGCGGGAGAGTGACAGCTGGTGGCATCTCCTGAAACTAGAGAACTTCAGGATGGAGATAAGGAATCAAAACCAAAATCCCTGTGAGGATCATGAAGCACTGGAGTGGGTTGCCCAGAGATGCTGTGGGATCCATGAGCCTGGAAGTCAGGTTTCAAGACCCCAGTGGCCACAGCCATAGCTGTCACAAGCCTGTGAAGAGATGTTCTCTGAAGTCCTACAAGATAAACAATTGGCAGTGGGAAACAGAGCAAATGTTTCCAAAGGCGCAACAGCCGCACTTAGTCAGGTGCAATTCTGCACTGGCAGAAGAATGGAGTAGATGACCTTTACTGGGTTTTTTCCCCTTTTTGATACTACCTCTTACCACTGTTACTTTCGTGATTTTTGAAGGGAACTTTCCAACTACTAGAAGTGGACCCTCTGTAACAAGTGTGCCACAAGCAGGCTAGCATAAAGAAACTTGAGCTGAGTTTTACCATCTAAAGGGCTTAATAAAGCCTGGAGATCTAAGTCTCTTGACCCTTTTCCATCATAAATTAATAGCATGAAACTATGCTGTAATACTCAGTATAAAATTCCTTTGTGATCTATGCAGAATTTCTAGTTCCCTCGTATAGAAACAGCTTTTATGTTTCAAAACTCTTAAAGATGTAAGTTAAACAATAGGAGATTGCAGCTGTCCGTGGTCACAGCTCAGCCATGAAGTGTTCCACTGGCAGCAGAAATGAAGGTGCTCAGCACCATCCAAGCTCACACTATGATGCTGCATTCCCAGTTGCCACTCTCAACTGCTTAGGAAAGTTCACCCTCTCATACCTGGACTCTGCATTTCTTAAAAATGTTATCTGGGTCTCAAGAAAAACATGTTGTAGATTCCTGGAGGACAGAAATACCAAAGTAATAAAGGGCCATCTCTCTGAATCACATGGTAAGTGAAACTATCAACATTTCTTATACTTAAGGAGATAAGTAATTAAAAACTTACTTATGCTTAATTTAATGTATTTATTGCTACTGGAAATTACATTCAGAAAGAATTCCTTCTCCTCACATCCATGTACTTAACTGTCTTGGGTAAAATTGAAGATGTGGGATTCTCGACTATTTGTGCATATTTCTCTACTGAAATGTATATATTCAGGACAGTTATTCATAGTTTCTGAATTCAGCTACTGGAGATAGATTGTAGTAATGAAATCTTATCCGAACTGACTGTGCACTCACTATCTTGGATGATTTCAAGGTCATTAAGACCGAAGTGATAAATGAGTTGTAGTCACTCAAAAATAATAAATCCTGAGGTCCAGATGGGTTTTTTCCAAGGTTGTTAAAGATACTAAGAAAGAAGAATGTAGACTGGTGGCAGTAATCCTGGAAAATTAGATTACTGTGAACAGGCTTTGGATGCTACAGGAGAAATATGACTACATATGAAAATGGAGTAAGATAAATAATACAAAGTTACTTAAAATGTATGCAAAAAAATGCAAGCAATTTGCACCTACTGTGAAACAGCTGCTAAAAAAAAGTTGGATAAGAAATAAACCCCTCCAGATTAGGTTTGGCCAAGGCCATTCAAGGGCATTCTTCCCATTCTGAAAAGGAGACTCCCTCCTCACTCTCACCCTCACCCTCACTCAGTTCCTCACCCCCATTTTCAGCCAGGATCATCAACAACTGTCAAGAGTGGCCAGTTAAACCCTGCCACCAGGTCTGAAAGCAACTTGTCTAGGACCTCACAGGATATCACCAAGAAAATGGATTAATAAAAAGAAAAAGGAGCACTTTGCACTGCTGCTTGAATTTCTCCCTCAAATGACACTGGATTTCTAGGAAAGAACATTTTAACAATTTTAGGAGATTGTATGTGCTCTATATATTTAATGTATTGGAAAATCATAGGCAAAGCCATATGGGGTTTTTTTGGTGTTATCTACTATATTTTCTTCTGTAGATTTATTAGATCAAACAGCACTAAGATTCTGATTATTTTTTTTAATTATTCTGTTAGTCTTTGATAATTATTTTCTATAATTGTTGATTTTTTTACTGTAAGAGTGACAGAGCCCTGGGACAGGCTGCCCAGGGAGGCTGTGGAGTCTCCTTCACTGGAGACATTCAAACCCACCTGGACACGTTCCTGTGTGATGTGCTCTGGGTGACCCTGCTCTGGCAGGGGGGTTGGACTAGATCTTTCGAGGTCCCTTCCAACCCCTAGGATTCTATGATTCTATGAAACATATTTTTTAATTTATATATTTACTTGGAAAACTTGTTTTGCCCAAGCACTGTACTTTGCAAAATGGATGGATAAAAGTAACTGCACATGTTATACTCCAGCAGCTCTAAGGTATCTAATGCTATGCTGTGATCAAAAGGTTTAACAAAATGTACTCTCCATAAAGCATAGTATATGGACTAAAGCTGTCCAATGGAATGATCTCTAAATTCAGTGTTAATGGGACTTTATGACTTAATATTACTCTGAAGTTTATTTTTTCTAATGAAACCCTGCAAAGACTGGTACCTACTAGAGACTTGTACTGAAATTTTCATGACTGCCTGTATTTCATGTGATCAAATGCTTCATGACATCTAGTTAGGAACCATCTAGACCATACAGCAGGATGAGAATTGTGCTTGAGAGAGCTTGTATCAGAAAGACTGCAGGAAGCAATCATGTCAATATAACATTTCTATGTGAACATACATACAAAATTGTGGCAAGATCACGGAGATTATAACACTGTTTAAAAGGCCTAAATGAAAGCTTGCCATTTAAGCAGCTCAGCAAATGGAAAAGTGAGAGAGGAGTCCTGTTAGTATAGCACTGCCTACTTCATTTTAAAAGAGCTTTCTTGTTGAACGAGACTAAAAGTTTTATTACACTTGTAACTAACTCAAAGAATGTTGCAAACACAGGGTGGAAAACATTCCAGGATATACAGTACAATTTCCCTTTTTTGAGGTGATAATGGAAGTTGTAATATACATATTGAGACCGTCAATGAGCTGCTGTTTATGTCCTTCCAAATATTTACTTTATCCTCTGGATATTTTGTAGTTAATGTCTTCGCTTTGCCTTAGTCATTTTAATTTGTTATAGCTGCATCTTTTTTTTACATGTTTAATCAGGAGAAAAGAGGATTAAATAAAAAAAAAATAAATTACTGTGACATGACAAAATAAAAACGAAAAATGTGGAGTTTCAGGAACAGTTCTGGTATAGAGAAAATGTGAGAACAGGGAGCGAGTATACAATCTGTCATATAAAATAACAGGGTCTGAACATGAATAGATTTGTATTTCGTCAGAAGAAGTCTGATAAAATTATTTCCTTGTCACAGTTGGCTCTGGATTCATCTAGCAGTTGACTAACAGCATTGCTATAGTCCTTAGGAAAGTCTTGCCAAACTAAAGGGATTTTGCCTTTCCCAGTAAATGAAATTTCCTTCCTGTAAAATACCCCAGGTCATTGTTAGCTGATTCACTGGCAAATAAAAAAAAGTGATTGGCCCATCTTACTATAAAAAGAAGCTCCATAGTGGAAGAAATAAAAGGTAAAAATCAACAAATTAACTTTATATTTATGTAAAACAAATTCAGAGCTATGTTAGCTCTAAGAACTTTTACCAAAAGGAGGAAGAGATTGTTCTGAATACTCTTGAATAGGGATGAAGTGTCTCCTCCCTGAACTGTACAAAATATAGACCACTTGGTATAAAGGTATGCCATCCAAAAAGTGTTATTAAAATCATTAACTTCCAGATACAGGAAAAAAAAACCCCAAACCTAGCAGTTTAGATTATTTGTTATAGTGACAATAAAACCTTAATCAATCAATCAATCATTTTTTTTATGGAATGCCCATACAATGATAGAATGGCTCAGGTTGAGCAGGAGCTCAGGAGGTCTCTGGTCAGACATCCTATTCCCAGCAGGGTCATCTCTGTGGTTAGACCAGCTTACTCATTCACTCATGCCCCACCCAGGGCATGAAGCCTGAGGGGATGGAGCCCACACAACCTGTCTGAACAACATGCTCCACAGCTCAGCTCTTCTTACCAGAAAAATTTTGTCCTTCTACCTATGTCAGGGATCAAACCATCATTCTAGTAATAACAATCTGCATGAAAACAATCTCTGATTTGGAAAGTGCTTACAGCCCGCTCTTATAATTCTCACAGTGGGTGTAGTACACACTGCTTCTGAACACAGAAGACTAAAGTTGGTTGTGTTTTTTTGTCTTACAGTTTCTGAGATTAAGATATCTGAGATAAGATAGAATGCACTCTGTAGACCCCCAACTTTATTTAAAAACCTCAGAACTCTGTTTCTGGGTTTCATATTTTTCCATGCTCTGTCCTTCCTCTGTGGAATATCCCTTTTCCAAAGAAATGGAGCTCCAGTCTCCTCATTTAATCAAAGCCTTTGTCCTCTAAGTTAAATCCAGGTCTGTTTCTCTAATCTGTTGGTTTGGGATTCAGGCTGCTAATGCAAGGTCTGCAAAGATTAAATAAAATTTAGCTGCATGTTTTCCCCCACTCCTTTCTCTAAGGATGTTTTTGTAGAACCACCATCCTGCCTGTCATTCAGCCCCATATTCTTATCATCACTTGCAATGTGTACTATTTGCACTGCAATACGATGTTGCATCTGTATGACTAAAAAAGTCTTGTCCTGGTTGTCATCTCAGATGCCACTGATGATCACACTTTTTATAGTGCTTTCAAATGCAATATATATTTCTAGATTGCTAACACAAAGATTAGCTTATTCCATTAATTCACTGATTACAAATCTGTTATATTTAGCATAAGTTATGTGATGTTACTTTCTAAGACTCGTGCAGTCACTTCTCTTCAAGTTCAAGAGACTGACTGTTGTCTGGCCTGTGGAACAAACCTTCATAGACCTTTCAAGCATGCTTGAAAATTGATGTATTTCTGCATCTTTCTTGGTCTTTTCCCTCTTTAGAAATATAAATCATGAAGGTAACTATAAAACATCCTTTTTTCCCCTCATTCATATGCCTTTATATTTTTGAGTGAGCTGCTATGATACATGCCTAATGAACCCACCTGTCAAGTTTTCCAAGTATTTATTTTATGCATTCTTCCCTAGATAATTCCTACCTCTTTTATAGTGATGCTAATATTTTGCTATCAAGAAAAGATAATTCATGTGTTTATCCCATCCTTGCAGAACACAGTCCTGATCCATTAATAAAGCCCCTAGATGTCACTGTAATAATGTAAAAAACAGTAACAATTGTAAATTGTACCAGAGTTGCTTTACAACTGAGATGGTCTTGAACCACACTCAACTCAAATAACTTGAAAAACAGTCATCAATCAACAAGTTGTTGAACTTCAAGAATATTATATAGGGATTGTGTTCCTTCTGCCTTTGGCATCACCTGGCTGAAAAGAAGATTATAGAAAACACTTCCACAGGAGCATTTTTTTCAATAAAGACAGCTAAACTACAGCATAATAAAAAGGTATTTTATAACTCAGTGCATTAGGCTGTAATGACAAAGAGGATCTGTTGTGTAAGTGTCCATCCTGACCTCAAACACATTCTAAGTAACCTGAAGTATCCTCCTAGGTTCAAGTACAAATTTTGTTCAACTGTTGGTTAAAGACCACTTCTCTTTGGCAACAGACCTCTTTTAGTCCCTTGAGGAGTGATTTAAAGGAAGTTCGACTATGTTATGTTTACAAACAGGAATTGCATTACCAGTTGTTGAAGCGTAGCCACCACTGGCAAGATCCAGTAAATCACATGGAAGGATGAATGTTTTGAACAAAGAAACTATGTTGAAATCTGCCTGCTGTCAAAAATGGATTGTGATGTGCTAAGGTGACTTCGGTTTGAAAAGTTTTTAACAGATTCACTCAGACCAGCATGTTCTGCCTTTCCATTTTTCTAGCCGTCTCCAGCTGGGTCTATGAATTTTGTCATGCTGGGAAGATGGATATTGGGTGTTTTCTACTGCCACATTCACATATATTTTCCCATACCGAAAGTCTCTTCAAGGTCTGTGCCAGTGCAATCAGTGGAGAATGCAGCCCAGTTTTAGCTGCTGATCTGAAAAGCTCTACCGTGGTAGTCTTAAAAGTCTTTGCTTTCATTTTGTGCCAAGTATTTTCTAGGCCAAGGTAAGTATTATGACATCTTCTTTATTCAGTTTTTCTAGCTCCAACTGGGAAGTTGATATCAAGTCCTTCAAAAATATTTACATTTTGTGCATATAAACCCATATTTGTATATGCACATGTATAAAAATACAAATATGCCTTCTTCCCAAGCAAAGGAGAACACTTAAGAGAATAAAGCTGTTCATATTTCTGTGTGTTCATGCTGAAAAAAAATCAAAGGTGCAAAGGCTGGGTATCCTAGATTGTTAAAAATATATACATCATAGATACAATGCTGAAATGAGCAAACATGGGGTTTACATAAAATTGGCAATGAATCAAAGTCTTCCTGTATTTATATTCCACAAACCTATTTTAATGTGGTAAAAATAAAGTTTGGTTCTAGCATGAAAAAACAATGATCTAACGTGCATGGGAGAGGAAGAACACAAACAGAACAGAAAAATGTTGTTTACTAATTTCTTATTAAGAATTATTTTTATTGAAATAGCATTAGTGCTTAGTTTTGGGCTTATCAGAGATTCTTGGGATTACTGTGAAGATTGCTTTATTTTTGTGAGTCCACAGATGAAGTAATATTTAATAAAGAAAAGAGAAGATAGCTTTAAGCAATGATACAGCCAGAGTTGCAGTCAGTAAAAAACTGCACCACTTATATGAATGGTGGAATTTCAGGCACACTGAAACTTGACTGCAACTCTTACCTACTCTTCCAGTCCATCCTTGTTGTCTTTAGTTAAAACTTTACCTTTCTGTGGGCATGTGGAAGCACTGAAATGCAGAACACATCATACTAAACACAATCACTGTTTTTTCAGATTCTTATTTTGTGGTGCAACACTCACATGCTTGTACCAGTAACTGCTGGAACTTCCCCACTGGTTTAGACAAAGAAAATTACCTCAGCACACAAAGTAATTCTGGAGATGTCAACATACTGCATAATAAATATTATGTATGTTTTAGATAGATTAATAGCTAAGGAATGTATGTTTGAACATGTGATCTGTGAGATTTAGGATACTTGAATCTTCACTTCTTAAAGTTGCTGTTCAAGAGAAGCTGAGTCAGAAAATAATGCTTAAAGGAACTGAGAAAATAACAACTGTGTTAAATCATACTGCTATAAAATTATAAATGTATTTAACTAACTAAAACCATGTAGTGCACGGTCTAGTGTCAGAAAAAACTTCCCTTGATTAACTGAGCCCTTTTATGTGCTCCACCTACAGACTTTCCAGAGTAGTTTCTAAAATGAAGTCAACATAATTGTAACTATAGACCTCTTCCTGGAATCTGGGAAGAACTGTAGCAGCTATATGCTTTTTCCATGGACAAAACAGAATATCCCAGAATCTATGTTGTGTTTTATGTTTTATTTAACTTGACTCATTTTAAAATAGACACTGGGGTGTTTGAGACCTACAAAGGCCTGGCTTCAACATCCTGTTTCATTTAAGACATACATACAGATCTTGTTTCCATTCCTAACTCTTGCACATAAAATCTAGTTAACCTTTCCTGCAACTAGGAATTTATTATTTTTTTTTTGTGGGGGGGTTGGTTTTTGTTTGTTGGTTGGTTTTTTGTGTTTTTTTGTTTGTTTGTTTGTTGCGGTTTTTTTATAATCTCCATTTAATGGTTTCATTTATTAATTTCAATATGTCTTAGTTAAGGGGTACTATATATTTTTTTTCATCTGCAGTGAAAGCTTTACTTTGAACCCTCTGCAAAAATAATTGTAAATTTTATAAGTGATAAAAATGCAACTCTGTGGGATGATTCATCCGTATGTTGTGTATATAAGGGACTTTATGTTGGAGGACAATATCTGGGGTCGTAACTGTAAAGCAACTATAAGCAAATTAATACAAATATTAATAAGAATTCCTTGTTAAATGGTTCTATTATCCTCGATATGCATTTTTTCTACAGATGAGCACAGACATGGAAGAAATCATAACTATACTTACTTCCTTTTTATTGAGAATAAATTTAGAGTTAGAATAAATTAGTTTTCTCTTTTTGCTCTACCATTTCTTATTTGTTGTTTACTAAACTATGGGCATATACCAAATTGGCTCATATGTTACAACACAGGAAAAAAGGAAGTTAGGCCAATTAATCTAATTTCCTGCCTGAAATAATGCTGCAAAATAAATAATTCGAGTTTCTATAGGAAACAAGAACATCAAAATGAATCAAGAGTGCCTAGGCAAAAGCAAGCAAGACACAGGCAGACAACAGGGCAGATGGATAGAACAAAAAACCTAGATATTCTATGTGATTTTAGTAATGCTTTTGACATAGTCTCAACTAGCATTCTAAGCAAGCAAGAAACCTGTCTAGACTAAAATACACAGTTAATATATAATTGGATAAAGAAAATATATTTCAGTAGTTATCAATAGCTTATTGCCAAGGAGGTAGCAAGCACTGTGTATCAGTTTGAGACAGCCTTGGACTGCTTTTTTAAAGAGCAGGTGATAAAAAATTTATTATATTTGCAGATTAATGTCCAACTGGAGGGAGCACAATTACACTGGAAGTCAGGATTAGAATTCAAAATGATGTGATAAATTAGATAAATGTCAAAAACAAAAAAGTAGGAATAAAATAAAAAGTAAAATAAAATTAAAAAAGAGTACACAGCTCAAAAAAATGGAAATGCAAGTATTTCTATTCATTAGGTAGCAGTCTTATAGAAAAAGACTGGAGTAGTACAGAGGACTATAAGCTACAGTGAGCTTACAGTGACATCAGAACTGTTCTGAAAACTGCAAGCACTCTCTAGTACTGATTTTAGGCTCTGAGAGAAATTAGTAACTCTCTCTTATCAGCTTGGGCACAGTCTCAGCTGCAGAACTGTCTTGAGTCTTGAGCACCTCTCTTGAAGATAGAAGCTGACCCAGTAGAAGGCATCAAGAATGACTGAATACCTGGAAAGCCTGAAAACTGACACACTGATTTAGTCAAGTAAGAAAAAAAAAAAAAAAGGACAGAATTATATTCTTCAAACATGAAGCTTGTAAGAAGATGCTTGAAAAAACAAGCGAATTGGGGGGAGGTGTTTAAAATGCAGAAAGTAGGATTTCTGTTGGTTGTTTGGAAAACTTCATAGTGGTAAATCAATGGCATTTGTAGCAGATCACCTGCAACCCTGCAGAATTCATGCACTTGAGGCACAGGGCAAATGGTCAGTTCAGAGGATGCTGGTAGGAACTGGGTTGCGGTTTTTTGTTGCCACAGAGAGGATTGATCAGATGACTTTTCAAGGTCTTTTCCAGACATATATTTTAAATGTTTCTATGGTGAAGGTACCTGAGTGTCTACATAGAGAAGCTTGCTCTCTCTGACTCTTCTCAGCTCTTCCCTCTTCCTCACTGGATCTAATGCATCTACCTTTGCCTTTTCAGTCACAAAATCACAGAATCACAGGGCTTTCTGTTACACTTGGCATGGGCAGGCACTCAGATACATCCCCTGCTATCACTGCCATGTGGAAGCACCAGCAAACCATATCCTGTACCTGTATATATCCAAGTGCTTACATCTGTGAGCTGGTGATTCTGTACCACACCGTAGCCTATGGTCCTAAAACTAGTGTCCAGCACTTAATCCTGAAAAGGCAGGGCTGTCCTCTTGAAATTTATAGAAGCAGAACTTCACACAATTGTAATTATATATGTTTTACTGTAGTGTCTCAGCCATGAAACAAACAACAACAAAAAACTCAAACAAAACCCCTGAAACAAACAGAGAAAGCTTTACTCTACAGAAAAATCCTTTAATTCTTTTCTTTTATATCAAGTATATTCTTTTATATCAAGGATGTGTTGTAATTTATGTGACTTATGCTTTCAACCTATGGCCTTGGGCAAATACATGGGCACAATGCTGCAGTCTCCTTTGTTGCCTTAAAGAGAAAACTTTCTATAGGACAGGACCAGTTTACAATACGTTAAACTGCTCTTAATACTGTGGAAGAAAAATAACATGACAGCAGTTTGGTTAACAGCAATAAGAAGAAAAAAATTAAAGAAAAAAATTAACTAATCCTAATATTCTACAGTAATTTCTACTTTTAATACCTGTACTGGTCTAGGCATCTACCACTGGGTGCTTCTAGTGATTCAGGGTCATGAATAGCTGAGGATGTTTCTAATTGACAATAAAATGAGGCCACTGAAAGACAACTTTTAGGACTAAAAGAAATTATTTATATCCAAGAAGTCTAGTTAAAATGGATCCTGCATAAGAAAAGTGGTATCCCACACTTTTACTTTGTTTCCACATGCAAAAGTAATAGGAGTGCCTTTACTTAAATATAATTCCCTCCCTTGCTTGAGAAGAAAAAGTCAACCATATGGGAAAAGTGTGGATTCAAAAATAATCTGCTTTACAAGTTTTTCTCTGGGAATATTTTCTGTATGTAAATCTACACTTATATGTCTCCTGAACACCCACTATATATAACATTTTGAACTATTTTTATCATAATTGGTCAGACTTAAGTGGAAGTTCAGCTGGTGCAAAATAGGTATCATTCATCCTTCTGCATCAGTCACATTATGTCACCATATCATGGCATCCTCCGTGACATAAACTATTCTGTTTTATAACAGTTAGGGATTAGGGTGTGAGGGAACCTCTGGGATCATTAAATTCAAATGCTTTTTAAGAGTTGGGAAACTGCCTACAACATCTTTCCTAAACAGATTTAGTTTCATCCTGAAGGAGTTTTAGGTTCTATTTTTTCTAATGCAGAACTGTATTCCTGTCTTATCTGAGAAACTCTTTTTAATTTATCAGCACTTCATACTTTCTTTTCTTCTACTGTTTTCCTTCACTATTTTTTAAGACAACTGCTGTTAGCTAAAGAATGCAAATGTTTTAGCAGTGGTTTTCTTCTCTTGACCATACTAGTGGCTTTTATGTGCAGCTATTCCAATTTTAACACATCTTCTAACATGAATGCTCAGAACATAATTAATAATTTTAGATTGTGTCTGATCAGTGTCTCATACCCATAAAAAGCACTAATGCTCCCATTTCTAAAGAAGATAGCTGTGTTAGGAAGTATTTAATTTGTATGCATAATTATATAGACCATTTATATCACAATGACACCTTGTTTTTGAATGATTTGTAGTTTTGTGAGCTAGTTCCTTTCAAAAATCCAGGAAGATGCTACCTAGTCCTCTTCTGGTTTGAGTGCATCAGGGTCTCCTGAGTCTTAGAAATCACTTTACAAATCACTGACAGATGTTGACCATTTGCTTTTGTTCCTGTACTCAGTGTCAACAGCTTCAAACTAAGAAAAATCCCAAAACAATAAAAAGTACATATATATATATACACACACCTATATCTATCTATCTATCTATCTATCTATCTATCTATCTATCTATCTATCTATCTATTTATCTATATCTTGACTTTGAACCATAACTTTCCCCCCCCCTAATTTCTAGCCCACTCCTGCTGTGTACCTGATTAACTGTTTTTGTTTCTTGTTCCATTGATTATTTTTTTTTCCTTAAAAAGTTATTGTGTTGCCCTTTTCAAGATGTAGCTCTGTTTAACTTCTGAGGATTACTTCCTTATCGCCGTGCTTCCTGACAGCCAAGGGGCTAAGCTTATCTCAGATCAGTTCTTTCTTTTTTATTCTTTGTAGACTGCCTGGTTATTCTTAGCATTTTTCTTCAGACGGTTCTTCACCCGAACAGACATGGAATCCTTCTCTTTACCCGGCTTTGTTCGGCCAGTCTCAGTCGTGACAGGTTTAACAGCTTCTGTTTTGAAGAAATTCCAAACCTCATCTACACTGATGACATTCCTGACGTCTTCTGCCTGGTTGTTTTCATGAAACACTTCCTTTAGCTTCTCAGGGTTTTACCTTTAAAGATTCAGATGATCTTATGTAAAATTACTTTCGCCAACCTTCCAAATTTTAAAAAAACCCCACTAGCTTCTGATCAGCCAGAATACAGATCGAGAAATTAAGTTTTTAGAGTCACTGAACCATCAAAGCAGGGCAGTGACTTAAATAAGGGAATGGCTTCATGATTGCTTGGCTGGTGGCTTTGATTTCAGAGACACCAAAACCTGCGTTTTGCTTCTCGTTCCAAATGAAAGGGCCAGATAATGTGCACGGGGGGATAAGAGAAGCTGCTACGTGGTTTTTTTTGGTTTTGTTTTAAAAGACAAAAATAATAAAAAAAAATCCTGGTTGCTACAGTATGTCATGGTATGTACGGTGAGGTGCTCAGCCCTGCAGCTGTTAAACCAGCTCGTGTCCTGTCGTTACCAGACCGACCCCCAGGGAGCACCCGGGCTCTTCCAGCGGGGAAGTTGCGTTTACCTGCTTTTTAATGATGGCTAACTATACAGCACATCTTGGTAAACGCATGGGTTTGGCCTTCAAACGTAGGAACAGGCCTGGGACTTATTTTTTTGCATGTTCAGATGGTTATGTAGAGAGCAGCAGCGCGAGGACAACGAGTTAAACTTTAAGCTGTGAACTCGCAAAAAACTCCTGCCGGTAACCGCGCACCTTCCAAAGCCTCTTGGCTGGTGCTTTCCCGGTGGTTTGAAGAAGCT
>NW_009953332.1:556711-560993 GCF_000747805.2 Chaetura pelagica
CCTCCCCTTTCCCCTCCCCGCCCCGACCTGTGGTCTGCGTTTTTGCCCGCCGTGCATCCTACCTCCCGGCTAGTTATGGGTTAATGGAACTTGGTGTTTTGTTCTCGGCTGTGAAACGTGGCTTTTAATTAGTGATACTGTATTAAAAGCAGACTTGGTGGGGGGGCTGCGGTGCAACTAACACGTGTGCTATATTGGGCTTTTTCTTCAAGAATGTTACCATATTAAGATACTTTTGACAGTCACTTTAATTTGGCTCCTTCTGAGAAACTGTGAAAAAAAAAAAATCTTTAATGTTTTGGGGAGTTCTTGGTCATTTGAGTTAATTGATCTTTATGACCAGCCAGTTTTGTCTTGTGTCAGTATGAGGGCAGTTTTTGTAGCAAGACTTGTAGGACCGTAGATGAATTCAGAGCCCAGCCCGTGCCTTGCATTTCCTGACGAGTTCCACGAGGATTGTGTGGCCTTCCCGTTGCCTAGTCTGCTTCTCCTCTTTATCCTAAGCCATTGAATTTATACAAAATAAAGTTGCTCAGGACTTCTTACAGTAGAGGGAGATTTTGTTCCTTTGAGGACGATTTTTTTTGTGGACATCTTTGCTCTACACTTTTTCTCACTTCATGCAGCTGGTTTCTTCCCTTGTGCATAGATAAAACTTTAGATTCTGCTTACACGGAGGTGCACTTTTGTGTATATGTTTATTTGATTATTTTGTTTGACAGGCCAAATGTGTGTGGCTCTAGATTCCATTCCTACTGTTGCCCTGGATGGAAGACACTCCCTGGAGGAAATCAGTGCATTGTTCGTAAGTGTCTGACCTAGAGTTCCTACTGCCCTTGTGATAATAAAAATAAATCTTATTCTGCAAGTTACTTCTCCATTGAGCATGAGGAAAGAGAATTCAGTTCTTTTTCCTTATTTTTAAAAATAAGTCAAAGAAAAAAAAAGAAAGAAAGAAAGGAAAGAAAGGAAAGAAAGGAAGAAAGGAAGGAAGAAAGGAAGAAAGAAAGGAAGAAAGAAAGAGAGAAAGAAAGAGAGAAAGAAAGAGAGAAAGAGAGAAAGAAAGAAAGAAAGAAAGAAAGAAAGAAAGAAAGAAAGAAAGAAAGAAAGAAAGAAAGAAAGCCTCCACTTAGTTTTTCAGAACACAACAGTAAAGGAAGAAGGAGAAAAACCAAGGTAACAAGAAAAGGCAAATAGTCTTGATAAAAATCAAATCAGATCTGAAGTTTTGTGAAACTTACGTGCCAGGCTTGAAATGACAATCAGATGCGAAAGTGTTTTACATCTGGGGTGCATATTCTCTTGCCTATCATCTTCAGCTGTGCTTTAATAGCAATATAAAGCATGTAGTTTTGGATTACTGCCTGGCCATCATAGGTGCTGTGCTGACAGCTAGGGCTGTTGGCATGGCTTGGCAAAAAAAGAAAAAGGTTGGAAAGGTGTGTCTGGGGGTGCAGATCTGCTCAGTACTTTCTCTGGTCAGGCATCATTGTCTACCAAGACAGGAAAGAGACAATTAATTAGAATATTCTGTCTCTTAGATAAAAGCTGCTATTAGGCACAGGCTTGTTGTATGTCCTTGCATTTTAATGAATCTGTTCTCATTCATCCTAGCCTGTCACCATCTCTTTTGCTTGTAAGTATGGTTAACTTCAGAATTCAGGTTCAAGAACATGCTACTCTTTACTTAAGTGATGAAGGTTTCTGTAATACTCCCATTTAAGAAGCTACAGGCACCCAGGAATAAACTAGGGAAGGAATGGGTAGTAAGCCAAGATGTGCCAAAGCTAAAGGTGACTTTTGGGCTGTTGCCTTACGATTCAGGACTATCAGCCTGTTCACACCTATTTGTTTTACATGAGTAAACTTGCCTTGCCATTATTTCTTATAACTGTGCCATGGGGCAGTGATTTCCAGCTCAGGTGGACATGGCATTTCCTAGCAAAGAGTAATCATGTCTTGCAGAGGAAGATGCTGGTATGAGTACTACTGTGGAGTAAGAGGAGCAACACAATACTGGCTTACTTAAGCATAAACTGGAATTTTAAAGATGGGTTTAGGCTGCCTAGTGTGCTGTTGGTAGGCTTTTCAAATTCAGCTGGCTATCTGGGTCTAATGACTTTAGGGAGACAGAATGATTCAGGTGCTTTCAGAAATCCATATAAATTGTGCCTCTCTGTGGCTCTGTCTCAGCTCTCTTTACATCAAGACAAATCTTACTATTACTTTATGTGCACAAGGGACATATTTTTTGTTGCTGTTTACTTACTGGAGCTTGATTGCAGCTCTCTCACATGTCTAAAGGGTGAATGACTTTGCCAGAAGATCTGTATGATTGGCTGTGACACTTTTCTGTTTGTATTTTGGTGAAGGCTTAAGAGCACAGATTTCTAGGCTCACAGGATATATTTGTTGAGATGATGGTCCCTGTAGCTAGAGCTGTTCATCTAGGCAAAACACCCTGCACAGGATGATGTACAAGCTAGTAAACGTACTGTTGGAGATGCATTGATTATAGTTAGTGCAGATTGGAAATGATGATTTTTAAGGGATTATTTCATGATGAGAGATCTACGAGCTGGTGGTAGGTCAACAGGAAACCATTCTGGCCTTACATTGTTTTCAGTTGATAATGTGATGGTGGCTGTTTGTGGTGTGTGACATATTTATGATTAAAAGTGATCTTTCATCTGAAAAACAGACTTTTTTGTTAACTAAAATGAACTGTACTGATGAAAGTGTATTTGGAGTATGCTTTCAGCTATGGGACTTTCTGTTGATAAAACATTATTCCCTAACAGATAAGAAACTAAGAACAGAAACTAAGAAAACTTTCTAAATTTACACCTTGCTTAGCCAGAAGATTGAGTGCCATTGTATAAAAATGGACTGAACAGTGATAAAAGGCAAACAGCCCCCTTCCCTGTCTTTGCCAAGTTCTCTGAATCTGAGCCCTGTTTCTCACTTTTATGTCTGCTAGTGGGAAAAGCAGTTTGTATCAGTCAGTGGCCTATCTCTAATTTCAGCTAAATAGCAAAATCCCACAAACTCTTCACCACTCCTGCCTTCACATTTGGGGTATATTTGTAGAGGGACTTAAATGCAGGTGATCCACATTGCATGCTTTTGATGCCAGTGGAGTGTCAGTGGATCACTGTTAGTGATCACTACTGTGTCTACTCTTTTGTAAAGAAAATGTGGTCTTTATTGGAGTATGTCAAGGAGGCCATGGGTTGAAAAAATCTACTCTGGTTTGGTCATGTATGACATCAGAACAGAGCTTCTGATTGGGTGGACAAAGGGTGAAAGGGAGCATGTACATTTCACAGGGAGCATGTTTGAATTCTGTAACAGGACAAGAAAACAGTCTTTTCTTCCTTATGGGAGTTGCATCTCATTTATGCATATTTTTCTAGCTCAGAAAAGAAGCACAAGCAATCTGGGGAAGGTTTATCTCTGCTTTCTTTTCTTTTGTGTATCTGGCCAGACGTGGTGGTTTTTTTCTTTCCTTTTAATACATATAGGGCTTTTATTTTCGGTAGCCAGTATGTTCTTGGAAAATTATCTACAGCAGGTATCTGTTCCTTTTGTAGTCCTTCAGTGGAGATGTGCTTCCAAATTATTTGATTCTGTCAAGTAGAGTTATTTACAAAGAAGCTATGATTCTTGCTTCGTTGTGGTTTTTTTTGCTTTACAAGCTGTCTCTTCCATGATATGTGTTTTTTGAGGTAATCGTGTGCCATGCTTGCTGCTAAGGCTTTCTTTTAGTGAGTAAGTTCATTCAGCAGATTATTTAGATCTGTTCATTTGGGTCTCCTTTAGAATTGGGATGTAGCCTTGAACTCTTTCCTGTTTCTGTCATTCCTTTGTGCAAGGGAGCTGGCTGCTGAGCGAGAAGGGAAGACAACTGGACACATCAGGTGGTAGCACAATGACATGCTTGTTACACACAGAGAACATGGTGTGGACAGGCTTCCCTGAGATTTTATAAAGTTGGTTTCTAAACGACAGTGTTGAAATATTTGAGTACAGAAGAGTGTATTTAGTGAAACTATGCAATAGCTGCAAAGCTAAGCATTGGCTTGATAAAGGATGGATACTCTCAGAAAAATGATGCCCTAAAATGCTTCTAAAATATTGATTATAAGAGAGAAGCCATACTGTACACTGACATTTATGATCTGTATTGTTTATATTAGTTGAAATGTTGGATTCTTGGTAGAGTATCCTACAGGACTTGTGGTCTAAAATATATAATTTTAATAATTTTACATTACTTGTG
>NW_009953332.1:561013-562389 GCF_000747805.2 Chaetura pelagica
AGAGTTGATTATCTGGTTTCAGTGGTCTGACCAGTGTTTGAATATGCCATGTTCAATTTTGTTTGTCTTTAAATTTGCTAGATATGAATTATACCAAAATTCCATTACTTTATTTTAACTTACAAATACTTTTGCATATATATTAGTTGCCCTAATGAATTGAGCATTCAAGTGCTGTTATTTTTTATTTATTTTGTTTTAAATAAGCTATTAACATACTTTTAGCTTTTTTTCCTTTAGACTAAGTTTATTGTTAATCACTGTCCTTTTATTTGTTTTTTTCTCAGCAATTTGTAGAAATAGCTGTGGTGATGGATTTTGTTCCCGTCCTAACATGTGCACTTGTGCAAGTGGACAAATATCACCTACTTGTGGATCAAAATCTAGTAAGGACTCTCTATATTTATTTTCATTAGAGCTTTCCTTTCATTAATTCTCCTCGAGTGTCAACTCAAAAATAACTAGTGTGTAAATCCCTTAGAGATAACTTGTCATTAGTGCATACACAGCTGTAACTTACACTTTGGTATATCTCTAATTTTTTATAAAGTTTCATCCACCACATGTCCATGTTTACTCTCTGTGACAAATTGGGGAAAAAAGTGTTTAAAGATAGAAGCAAGTTTAAATATAAATGTGTACGGTATTAGTATTTTCATCTAGTCAGATCTCTTAAGAAATTAAGATTGTACAGCCTCCAAGGTAATGGCGAATTCTACTTTGCTAAATACAGTAGTGGGGAAGTCTAAAAAAAAGGTCTTCATGTTTGCTTTTAAAATAATGGCTGGCTGACAGCTAAAGCTTGGGTGGCTTCGGTTACCTGAGCCTACACTGAGATACACAGCACATATTATACAAAGCTGGCAGTTGCTTCCAGCCACCTCTGCTTTTATCCACGTTTGCTTCTTGGTGAGGTGTTCTCCCCTAACACTGGTGTGTCTGCCTGGGCTCCTCTGCAGCGCAACCCTGCAGCATCAGGTGCATGAACGGCGGCTCCTGCGCCGACGACCACTGCCAGTGTCAGAAGGGCTACGTCGGAACCTACTGTGGCCAGCGTAAGTGACTGCCCTGCCGTGCAGCAGCTAAAATCCAACCACTCAGGTCCTGCAAGTCAGCCCTCTTACTTTACGTAGAGTAGGAAGAGAAAAAAGCCAAGACCCTGAAATAGAATGAAATGCCTGTGAGAAATTTATTGCTGGTTTTGGGGTGGAGTTTAACTGGAAGTCGGGGCATGCATGAAGTGGATTTGTATTCTCTGAAATTCAAATAAGATTTGAATTCATTAAATACTTCTGGAAAATCCTTTGGGGCCAATGGCAGTGCACATCCCACTCTCCTTTTCAAACCAGGTAATCACCAATTTTTCATTTGCTTTG
>NW_009953332.1:562568-578582 GCF_000747805.2 Chaetura pelagica
CCCTATCTCAGGAGAACAGCCTAAATGCCAAGTTAAAGTGTGTTTTTCTGTTTTCTGCTTGATTCAGAAAAATGATTAAATACGGTTCAAGCTTTTGTATACCTTTTTGGTTTTGCAGACAATCTAGAAAGTAATTTATTTGCACGTATCTATCACAGTACAGTGTTTACAAGCTATAAAAATTCAGCAAACAATAAATATCACTGAAGGCTGCAGAGTTGAGGAAAGACTAAAAGCGTATTGTCGGGCCAGCTGGCTCCTAGTTACCTGAGAACATGATGCTCACAAAGGCAGTTAGGAAGCAGGGGAAACAAAGTGTCTTCAGTAACAACGTAGACAAAAGCATTGCAATGAACTTTAGCAAGAAACAGTAATAAGTGACTCAGATTGCTGATGCAATGCAAAAAGGTATGTCTTGGTATTATCAAAGAAAACCAGGAGCAAAGAAAAAAACACAAAAGGAACTTTTTAAAAACACCCCCAAAACTCCAAACTGACTTGTAGGATAAGAGGCTCTTCTAGAGACAACAGTGGAAGTGAAGAAGCTTGTGAGACTGCAAAACAGAAAAAGCAAGTTGCAGGAAAACCCTCATAGGTGTCAAAGAGTTTATTACAGGTTCTGCAGTTGCAGAAGGGAAAGACTCACAGAAGGGTTTGATCAAGTAAGAGGATCAAAAGGAGTTTCACTATCAGTGAGAATAGAAGCTCAAAAATAAGGGGGCAAAGAGGAATAAGGAGATGGAGAAAGGATGAAAATAGGGTAAACCAACACAGTTCAGAAGGGAAAAAGGCAGAAATTAATTGCTGAAGGTAGTCTGAAGGAAGTAAAGACAAAGAGAAGGCAACTGTGCAGAGAATACTTAGATGTAATAGTGTGGATGAATGTCATTTTGACTTGGTCATTTTTGCAGATGCTGGAGAGCAGTCTTCTTTATTTCTATCTGGCTAACATCCTCAAAAATTTTAGGTACTAATTGTAATCCTAAAATGTGATCCTAGTCACCGCCAGATTTACTTTTAAGACTTCTTGGCCCCTTACTGCTGATTTTATTGTATTGGGTCAACACCTGAATGCTCCCAGGCAGGCCATGTTACCCATGAATAAATGAAAAAAGGACTGAATTTTCAAGCAGCGACTCTAAAGTACTCCTGCAAATCTTAACCAACTGTGGATATTGGCCTCAGTGTAGAGGATAGTTGAAATTTCAAGTAAGATTGAGTATTTGTCTTCTAGACACAGTATGGAAAGAACACCTGAAAAATGTAAATATGTCTTTATTTCTTTTTACTAGAGTATAATTGTGTCTTAGATCTATTGAAGTTAGTTGTCTCCCTAAAGTGTAATTGTCCATTCATGGAATAATGTAACAGATGCAGAGAAATACCTTTATTTTATGCCTAAGATAAGCATTCTCAGTAGAAAGTAATTCAGTTTTATAGTTCTTGCTAAGAAGTAAGGCTTTATCACATGTCCATCTACTAACTGTGCTGATAGTTATAAATTCTTACGATTAGTGACTAGAGCTGCACAACTGTTAAAAAATATACTTAAGTTCAACATCTGCTAAGAATCTGTGCTGAATATGGTTAATTAAACAGCTGTTTGCAATTGGCATTAAGCAGGTGCTAATGGAATTCAGTCTAGTGGAATCTGACTTGAACTATCATCATTGGTGGTGATGATGGGTGGGAAGGAGATCAGTTTGGTATTCAGGTTCAGAAAGACTTTGAGCAGTTGCGAGGGGAAAAAAATGTTTCTGAATACCACATATGGCAATCATCTTTGAAATACGATTACAAAAACTTTTTAATTTTGTTGTTGTTGATTAAAGCTGTCTGTGAAAATGGCTGCCAGAATGGAGGACGGTGTATTGGACCCAATCGCTGTGCCTGTGTCTATGGATTTACTGGCCCTCAATGTGAAAGAGGTAAAAGCAATAGATAAGAAAGGAAATTATGAGCAGTTACATGCAACAGTACTCTATGTACATGTTTTATGCTGTGTATTTTCTGACTGAGCAAGCGAGCTTCCAGTAAACCATTATTTGTTATCTTAGAAAGTGTGTTTGTTTCAAGTCTGGTAGCCACGTTTCAGGTTGGCAGGTACAAAGCCATCACAATTGGTAGGAATTTGAGCTTATTTTGTTTGTATAATAGTTAAAAGATGAGAGATCCTTTGTTCTCAGCTGCGTAAAATAACATAACAAAATCGCGGATGCTGTTACAATTATGTAAGTATAACTTAATTGAAGGGTTGTTTTCTGTATAACACTTATTTCAGATGAGGAACGTGGGGAATATTTGCACTGGTTAGTTCTGTCCTATAGGAGAATGTCACAGATGGAGTGAAAAAAGAAACCATTACCATAAACTGAAACCAGTTCCTAAAACCATTCTTATTCAAGAGAATATCTTAGACATGGCTTAACGTAGAGTTCTTTCATGAATTGGGGACTAAACTAGGATTTTGTTTTAAACTTTTACGGATAAATACTCATCCTGCTTTTACAGGCTTAGATATACTGAGAAAGTCAGTTTTAATTATGCCAAACAAAGCATTTTTAGTGTTAAAGTACTGATTAGCACAGGAATAATGATGGCACTGAGTCCATATATAGTGATTTATAGTAAACTATCCACTCAGAAATCTAAAATTCTTGCTCTTTAATAAATCAGAGTTTTGTTTGTGTTTTGAAACCATGACTGGAAATATGGTAATGTAGAACTGCTGAACTTTGGATTTAACGAGTGTAACCTGAACTACTGTCTATTTAGAATGGATATTTAGCGGGTATCATTTAATGTGAAGTTTTCAAGAATAATGAAAGATGTTACTGAAAAGCTAGCAGAAATACTATTCTTTGTCTTTCTCCAAGCTGGTGTGTTTGCAAATACATATCCTAATCAAAAAGGGTGCTGAAGAACCAAGCAACCATAGAATGAAATGCTGAATACTGCTATGCATTGTTATCTTACTCCTCTAAAATATTCAAAAGGTTGTCACTACTAAAAAGAGGGGTGGGATCATCGGCATTAATAGAAAATAGAAACTCACGGTCTTAATTCTTACTAACAGTGGATGAAACACCCGCTTAGGGCAGAAGTAGATTAGGTTGATAAAATAATTCAGATCAGAAAGGACCTCCTCAGGCCATCTAGTCCAATACCTGCTCAAAGCAGGTCTAATCTGATCAGCCTGCTCAAGCCCGTGTACAGTCAGACTTTGAATGCCCTCAAGGATGGAGATTCCACAACATCTCTGGACAACCACTCACATGGTAAAAAATAAAAAAATTCCCTAATATCACAATTTTGCATGTTCCAGCTTCTATGAGTTACCTCTTGTCTGATTGCTGTGAGCCTCCCAGAAGCAGGTTTTCTGAATCATCTGAACAAGTAGTTATAGGCAGCAATTAAGTCCCCTTGAAACCTCATCTTAAGGCTAAATGAGCTCAGGTCCCTTAGCCTTTCCACACAGTGCAAGTTCTTAAGCTCCTTGACCAGTTGTGGCCCTCCCTTGGGCTTCCTTCAGTATGTCCATTTCTTTCTTGTATTGGGAATCCAAAACTGGTCATGGTACTCTGATGCATTCTTACAAGTGTCAAATGGAAGTGAAGGACCACTTCCCTGAATTGGGTACTACATTTATCCTCCTACAGCACATGCACCTGGCCTTCTCTGCTGCCAAGGCATGTTGCTGCTTCATGTTCAGGCTGTTGCCTACTAGGACCCCAATAATCCTTATCTCAGAGCTGCTTTGCAGGCAGTTACACTCCAGCCTATATTGTTCCATCAGGCTATTTCATCCAAGATGTGTGATTTCCTTTGCTTTTATTGAGCTCCCAGCTGATCACCCATTTTTTTCTCAGCTGTTTAGCTTGGTCTGTATAGCAGCCTTGCCCAGCATATTGACTGTTGCCCCTAATTTGGTGTTGTCTGTAATCTTGCTGAGGGTGTGCTCTTGTACCATCATCCAGGTGGTTAATGAAGAACTTTGTCCTAGTACTCATCCCTGAGGAGCTTTCCTGTCCTCTAGCTGGACTTTGCTGATCACAACTCCGAGCCATCAGTTCAGCTGATTTTCACCTTATCTATTGTTACCACTGTGTTCACTGTTATTCAGCTAGTATTTCACCAGTCACAATGTCTCTATGGAAGCCTGTCTCAAGTCAAGCAACATCCACTGCTCTCTATTTGTCCTCAGAAGCAGTGCCCTTAAGGTTGAAAGCAGCGATGACATTTGCCCTTGGTAGACCCATGCTGGCTGTTCCCAAATAGCTCATTGTAATTCCTATGCTCAGAATTAGCTTCTGAAGGGAATCCTGTAAAATTCTGTTTCAAATTCAGCTCTGAAGTGCGCAAAGCTGTATATAAATTGTGAAGATGTCTTGCACCACTTTTTTCTGTTTGTTGACTGTGAAATGGAAATAATTTCCATGTAGATGAAGGAAATAACTAAAGCAAACAAAAGCAGGACTTTCTATTTGCTATTCTAATCTGATTTGTATACCCACTAGATGTCTCAAGCAACAGAGAAATGTAAAGGATGAATTTGTTTCTTTGTCTCTAATAGTTTGTCACTGTGATTCTTAAAACCAGTTTTACTGACTTCCATTCATTACTGTTTGCTTAGGTTTTTGCTCTCACATGTTACATCCAGCCCATTCTCTGTAGCTGCTTCTTACAGACTGAGTACAAGGACTCATATATTTTGGTTAGAGGGAAAATAGGAAGCATTATTCTGTCAAAAACTCTGTTGATATTTACAGCCAGTGCAGAAACATGTCTGTGTAGGATGTACACTTCCCTTTTATCTAAAGTAAGAGACTACTAAGTCTGTTTAGGTTGGATTTTCAAGCAATTGGGCAACATTAGAGGTTGCATTACAGTTTGAGCCTTAGTTCAGATAGAGCTTACATGTATCCAAATTCAAGTCTAAGCTGTGTATCCGAGACAGATGATAGTTACAGCAGAACATGATAGAATTGTAATACTGCAAGTTGGTATTTTTTTAATTGCTTGCATTCAGATTTTTTATTATTTTGTTTTTAGTTGCCAGACAACTTGGTAAGCTTGCTTTTTGTCCCAGATAGAAGCAATCATTCCTGGTTAAGATTATCTTTTGTTTTCTGACTAGATTAAGGAATGTGAGATAATGGTAATACATGAGACAGGCTTTAGCTGTGATGATGGCTCAAAGTTTTTAGTAATTATGCTTATACTTGAAATAGGTTGACTTGTTCAAACGATTCTAGTATGTATGGGTACTGTAACTTAACTTTTGTGGTGATGAAAGTATTGGAGTCTGCTTTCTTGCAATTCTCTGTGAAGCTTTAAGATGCATAATTCAAGACCTAGACTTACATTTCTATATGTAGAAGGCTAATGTTTTTCAAGATTTAGGCTACATTTCATGGGGTTTTTTTGTAGCTGAGTTATTGTAATTATAAATTTATATTTCCTTTCTTGAAACTGGAGATAGTGAGGCAAGTTTGCATCTGTCATTGTCACAAAAATATGTTATATATATAATTTTATATGTAATTTGGACATATGATATATGGACAAGGCTAAGTAAAATTTCACCTAGTCTTGTTTTCTTGGCATTTCCTAGACTTTCTCATATTAAAAAATCATAGTAGTTACTAATTTATTGTACTACTATTCAGTTAAAGAAAGATGACTCCTGTAGTTTATCTTGGTAATGATTTAGAAAGTGTCTAATATATTAAATTAAAATTTTTATGCTTTGCATGAGCTGGAAATGAAAAATACAAACAAAAATCTGTAAAAGATACCTTAAATGCCTATTATGTTAACAGTAATTTATGCTTTTAACCTAGTAAGTAGTTTATACTTTCCAACAAAATGCAAAAGGAGATGATTTCTTCACCTATATGTTACAATAGTTTTCTGTAATACTTTACAGTAAGAAATGCCTCTGTAGTTTAATTTTAAACTGAGTTTAGTAACAGTTCATAACTCTTAACTTTAAATTTTATAGCTTAAAGTTATATCAACTTCCCTTGCAAATAACATAATAAGAGATCATGTTTTGTTATTTTTTAACATTGTTGTCTTTTAAATACATACTTTGTATTGTTCTGTAAATTAAGTTATTTTAAGTTAGCTATTTTCTGCCTAATATAGAACATATGTAGCTTTCCTTCAGATTGGCCTCCCAGCCTCAGTCATATGATAAAACATGACTGCTTGTTCTGCTATCTGGGCTCTGAGCAGACTAATATCCGGGCTGGAGACAGGAGGCTGAGCAGTAACTAATGACTGGTAGGATTACAGTATTTAGCTTGAGACTTGCTGCTGGGCTAATAAGAAAGCAGAACCTGCTTAGGAGCTTGTGCTTTACTCTTTCTGATATATACAGTGACCTTTTTTATTTCCTATCAAACGCTGTTCTTTCGGTTAGCTTCTTGCCTTTGATTTGTAAAATCACCAGATTCAAGTCTTCTGTTTCATCTGGTTTGTTGTGGTTTTGTGGTTGTTTATTTTTTTGTGGTTTGTTTTGTTTTGGTTTTTTTAAAAGAAAATGCGGATTTTGGAATTTTGTTGTTCCATTTTTCCCAATGAAAAAAAAATAATAAAAATGTTAAGAGGCCTCATCCTCAGTTGTACACATAGGGGAAGTTTTTTCTAGCATGCCCAATTCCTTTGGTTTGTCAAGACTGTCTTAGGAGGTGGTGTCTGCATTGCTGCATGTAGCCTGTGCATTTTTAAAATCACCTGTAGAAGTATTAGGCTGTGGAAAAACAACGTTTTCTTCCATCTAAATTGTGATTTAAAAGGAAGGAAGAGTGGCAATGCAGAATCCTGTGCTGATCTAAGTTTGCATTCATCCCATGAGAAGGAGAAAGAGCAGTGCCTCCTCACTCTGTACACAAGTGGCTTACAATAGGAAGGAAGCAGAAGGGTTTGGACTGAGTAGAAACACGTAGCTTGGGAGGAATATCCTTTTGGAAAAGGGAGACTGTTTCAGATAAAGGTGTCAAGTTTGGGCATGTGAGAAAAGAGGAAAATGGAGAAAAACAATTATTTACTATAACATGAGGACACCTGAAAGGAGGGAGCCTTTGGGTTGTTCTTGGGAAAACTGCTGCTCATGTGTCTTAACCCGTTGTATTTGCTACACCTGGTGTTCACAGTGCAAGTATCTGAACACGTTCTGACTGTCTGAGTCTTTGAAATTCTGTCTTTCAAAGGGGTTGAGAGCCTGTACCTCATGACACATGCAGTAAATCAGTGACTGGGGCAGCTGCTTCACTACAGGTTCTCATTGAATTGATAGGGAAGACTCTGTATAGGTGCAATGAGGTACTCAGCAGAAATGCTGCTCTGTACAGGGCAGCGTTTTATGCCAGTTCTGCAGTGCCTACAAGAACTTGGCCCACGCAATTGAAGAGTCCTAGGAGGCACAGCAGGGAAGCTAAGTGAAGTGTTCCTGGGGCTGGAGACCAGGATGTTGCAGAGGAGAGTGAAAGAGGTTTTATGCAGAAGATGTAACTGAAAAAGAGGTACATTTTTTTTTTGATAAGAGAACATAGATCTAACATTGCATTTGAGATTGGTTGCCTTTATCTGACCCTTCCTCATAGAAAAATAGCCTTTGCCTAAGAATGATAGAAGAAAAAGGGGAAAAAAAAAGAGGAAAAAGGCAAAAAATGTATTCTTCAAGCTGGGAAGAAGATGAAGAAGCTAATCAATAACACAGAGAAAGGGCTGGGAACATTCTCAGTGAAGGTGTTTTTAAATAGTATGTAGTAACTGAGGCAGAAGAGGAAAGCAGAACAGAAGTGGAGCTGTACTGAAGAAACTACAGGGCACTTAAAAGTTATAAATATTAATAAAACTAAGCTCAAACAGCAAACTGACACAATTTTGTATAGTCCTCAGTACTTCTTAAATTTATTTTTATTATAAAGCATAAAATTCCTATTTAGTCTGTAGTGTTGCTGAAAATGCTGTCTGTGCTTAAGTAGCAATGATTAGTATAAATGGAGCATGGAGGGATGAAACTATTCTTTCTTCTGACAGGTATTCAAAAGATCTTTTAATTTTAAAAAACTGTTCTGTATCTGTTGATAGTAGCAGTACCATGAGAAGCGTAGTGGAGACTTTCAGGGGGCTGTATTCAGATCTTGTATATTTGTTCTTCCTGGACAAAGGCAGTATTATTAATTTCTCCCCTGCTCCCAAGACAGATTGTTACTTGTTGAAGGCTGAGCAGGGAAGCTTTAGCAGACTTGATAATCAAGCAAATACCTCTTTTCAATCTGAGGTTTTAACTAGGCAGTCATTCTGCCTTGTTTATTGAGGTGTGGTGTAATCTGGTTGAATTTTGCATGCTCTGGGAATGAATATAAATGAAAAGGCAGGGCATTTTAGGAGAAGGCAGGAAGAAATGAAGGCCATAATTTTGAATTAAAAATACCAGATGCTGCACTCAAGTATCAACCAGTATTGTTCTTTTAATCTTGTGGAATCCTTACCTGCTAAACACCACTTTAGTTCATTTTCAGTCTGCTTTTAGCCTTTGGAAAGGAGAGCATATGGTCTTGAGTCCATATGCTCGAGTTACAAACTTTCTGCAAGTTTGTAAAGGAGTCACTCAGGGCCTGATGAGTGAAGAAAAAAAACACAACTAGTTCACTGTAGCATACTCTGATTATGTGGTCCAGTTCACAGCAGTTGTTAATCACCTCTGGGGTAAACACAAGAGTGACATAATCTACTTGAAGTCTAATTTGACTAAAATCAATTAATCAATTTAACTGAAAATAAGCTAGGCATAGGTTAAACCTCTACAAAATGTGAATCTGCCTAAAATTTCAAATTTTCACCATGCTTTCCTACTTATTTTATCTTCTAAGTTTCCTGTTGAAAAAGACTTCTGTCAGCTTTTTCCATACATAGTGGAAATTTGATTATAAGCAAATTGCCACAGTGGTGATACTATTTAAAAACAATACTTCAGTTAAAAATAATAATTTCTAATTTCTTTTGGAGAAGTTAAGAGAGAACAATTGCAAATTCCTGCCGCAATATAAAGTAAAATTTATCTGGCAAGTAAGCACCTGTTTAAAGAAAATAGGTCAGATTATCTGTATTAGAAGAACTTGGTGGTTATTTTCATTGTTTGTTTGAGACTAGAGGTGTAATCAGATTTTTACAGTGCATACAGTTAAGTGCAGTCCCTGTTCAGAGAAACTACTTTCCTTCTACAAGTTCAGACCTGTAGATATTTGCATCCATCAGTCTTTGATGGATTACGGTAGCTCTGAAGGGCAAATTCAGCAAGTTGCTTTCATGTTCTTAGGTATCAGTAGCTACTAGGATTACAGGACTCTTGCCTGGTTTTGCCATCCATCATTATGTTCCACAACAAGGTTTTCAAAGTTTCTTTCCCTCGCCTTTCACAAGCTGACAACTAACAAAAGCCCACAGGATTTCTGCAGTGTGTGTTGTTAGCAGGAATCTGAGAATTTCTGTCTCCTGGCTGCGTGAAGGATTTAACATTTTGCAATTTAAAAAGCGGCCTGGGTGAGGCTGAGCATGCTGTTGGCAGTAATGATGAGGAAAGCAGTATAATCCCAGTCTGTGTCTTTGTCTTGCTTCGCTCTTTTCCTTTCTCTGGGTATTTCAGGATGTGATTAGCATTCCCTCCCTCTTGCCTGTTTTTCCTCTGGTTGCATTATCACAGTCAGTCTGTTAGGTAAGTATCTAGTGATGTGTACAGCAAAGTCACTTCGTGCTGGGGTGCTAATTAGTACTCAGCCTGTACTTGTAGGTCAGTTGGATAATCCTTCACTGTGTTGCTGAGCTGGATATGCTGTTCCAGGAAGGCTTTAGCAGGCAGCAGAGTGGCGCAGCGGAAGCGTGCTGGGCCCATAACTCAGAGGTCGATGGATCGAAACCATCCTCTGCTAGCAAGAGTTTTTTTTTCCCCCTTGACACTCTGGAAGGAGGAGATGCCATCCACAGGGACGTGGACAGGCTTGCAAGGTGGGACCGTGCAAGCTGCAGGAAGTTCAGTGAGACCCCGCCTCAGGGTTGGGGCAGTCCCAAGCACAGGGACAGGCTGGGGGGAGAAGGGCTGGACAGCAGCCCTGGGGAGACCTGGATGTGTCCCACATCTAGAGATTGTTCACTGGGAAGTAAAACAAGGGTCCAATATAGAGGAACGGACTAAAATAACGAGTGGTGGAAGTGTGGCAGAGGAGGTCTTTGGAAAAAAAAATCTGTCTATGCTTTTCTCTTTCCTTCCTCAGTGAAAATTTTGCTCTTTGTCAGATGCATTAGGATAGGACTTTTTTTTTTTTTTTTTTTACAAGTCATGGGAGGAGACTACAGGACCTGATTCGTTAGAGTTTCAAAAGAAAACAATAATTTCTTCAGAAAAATTAGGAAAATTATTAATTTTGTTAAACTAATTATTTTGTAATATATCCAGAAAAAAAATATAATCTGGAGATATTTGCAGAATATCTAGATAAACTCACAATAAAATGGAGACTCTTGTCAACAGGGATAGTCTTTAACAAAGGAAATGCAAAACCTCCTGGAATATTCAAGTGGATAGGAAAACTTTTGTCAAACTGGGGAAGTGCTGATGTTTTCCATTGCATATGTCGGGTTTGTACACAGAGTTTTAAATTGGAAGAAAGCAGAACCCAGTTCTGAAGGACTGTAAAAATGGTTGAGGTTCTTTGAAGGTCCTGCCAGTCTGGATCTGCTGCAACCTCCAGTTCTTTTATATGACATATTTTTGTTACCAATATCAAGAATGAGGAGGGATAGAAAAATTTGCAGTCTGATGACCATGTATGGTGAGGATTTTTTTCTTCTTGGGAGTCAGGTGTGTAATAGCAGTTTGATGTGAGTACAGAATTACAGTAGCTAAAATTGTCTACCAAGAAAACCTATTTTGTGTCTGTTTCACATCATACTGATTTTTAGCTTGCAAGAATCAAATAAGAATAGGTGTCTTGTTTTTTCAAAGGTGATAAACAACATTTCTCCTACTGACTGTATTAAGAGCTCCGGGTGCTTCTTGGAAATGAGGCTCTATTATAAATTATCAGGCTCACCAAGTACTTTCAGTAAGTACTACTCATTAAGGAAAAATATGTCTGTAGCTGATGTCCAGACCTTCTCTACAAGTCATGGGAGGAGACTACAGGACCTGATTCGTTAGAGTTTCAAAAGAAAACAATAATTTCTTCAGAAAAATTAGGAAAATTATTAATTTTGTTAAACTAATTATTTTGTAATATATCCAGAAAAAAAATATAATCTGGAGATATTTGCAGAATATCTAGATAAACTCACAATAAAATGGAGACTCTTGTCAACAGGGATAGTCTTTAACAAAGGAAATGCAAAACCTCCTGGAATATTCAAGTGGATAGGAAAACTTTTGTCAAACTGGGGAAGTGCTGATGTTTTCCATTGCATATGTCGGGTTTGTACACAGAGTTTTAAATTGGAAGAAAGCAGAACCCAGTTCTGAAGGACTGTAAAAATGGTTGAGGTTCTTTGAAGGTCCTGCCAGTCTGGATCTGCTGCAACCTCCAGTTCTTTTATATGACATATTTTTGTTACCAATATCAAGAATGAGGAGGGATAGAAAAATTTGCAGTCTGATGACCATGTATGGTGAGGATTTTTTTCTTCTTGGGAGTCAGGTGTGTAATAGCAGTTTGATGTGAGTACAGAATTACAGTAGCTAAAATTGTCTACCAAGAAAACCTATTTTGTGTCTGTTTCACATCATACTGATTTTTAGCTTGCAAGAATCAAATAAGAATAGGTGTCTTGTTTTTTCAAAGGTGATAAACAACATTTCTCCTACTGACTGTATTAAGAGCTCCGGGTGCTTCTTGGAAATGAGGCTCTATTATAAATTATCAGGCTCACCAAGTACTTTCAGTAAGTACTACTCATTAAGGAAAAATATGTCTGTAGCTGATGTCCAGACCTTCTCTTCACACCTTAAAAACTGTCAAATTAAACTTTTTCTTATGCAGGAATCTTTCTGTTGTCTTTCTCTATGGCTATAAATCTCTGACTTCAAAGAAACAATTCCTTGCCATCCCTAAACATTTGCACCTCCATACTGTCCTGACATCCAGCCCTGTAACCTGCTTTTTCCTTACAGCAGTAGGCTGTTTCTGTTATGCTCCCTGTACTTTCAGGGCAGGTTTGTCTTTCCACAGGGTATGATTTCTCGGTCCTGAATTCTCTGTTACTCTGAATCTGCAGTTTCTGATGTTAGGTCTGACAGTACATGATATTGCTGTGTGAGGTAAAATGTTGCTTTTCATTTGCCTCAAGACCTCGAGCTGTGTCTTCTCTTTGTGTTGAAAACATGGAACCTGGTTTATACGTTAGATGTAAACAGCATTTTCACACTTTTCAGCCTTTGTGCCTTGTAGAATAAATTACAAGAAAAATATAGAGGTATAATCCTTGTTAATTTTTTAAGCTCATTTCAACTATCTTTACTTATTCATCATACTGTAGTATGACTTTTGAACATCGCACCACCAGAGACATCATGTACCTCCCTCCAACTTTGCAGTCTGATGCAGTCTGAAACTTTCATTGCTTCTGAGTATTTGTAAAATGTGAGCTTAATCTGCTGTATCTACAGTAAATGGAAAGTTTAAGCAAGGCCTGCCAGCTAAACCAGAAACATCTGAAACTAATAAAATGTAACAATGAAAGGGTCATTTTCCAGTATAGAAGTTGCATCATTTGAAAGTGTAAGATGTTTGCCTTGCTGAGAAACAAATAATTTTTTGAAACCCTAATTGAAAGTTGGACATCAGTGTCACAAAATTAAGACTCAGGTGGTACCATTTAGAATCCATTCTTGCATTCATTAGATAAAGTATTCCTTTGTTTATTTGACTGCTGTAAGCAAATATGACAGTTCAAGCACATTTGTGAAAAGGTGTTCCCTCTCCATGTTAAGGTCTTTACTCACAAAAATGTAATATCAACGTAATTACATAAAATTATCACTGTTCTTGCCATTTTGTATAACGGAAATTATAATTTCTGCTTTTAGTACCTTTTTCAGGCCCTTTTATCTGCTTATTGTAAATGCACACTGAGCTGTGCCACTTTGTACCACTGCAGAGCTCTAGGGCTCCCCAAGGCCATCAGGACCCAGCCAGAGGAAGAATTTTCATAGCAAGCTGCAGTTGCTGTTTTTTTACTGTAAAGTGACTGATATTGCTCCTGTATGACCATACATGTTGACCATAGAAAATAAGTTTTTATTGAGGCAGAAGAAGGGCACTTTAGTAAGTGCTCTCTGTGATTTCTGACAGTTCCTGGAGCAGTCGTTTGCACTCATAAATCAGTACACGGAAGATGATTAATGCTGTTTTAGCTTTGTGAGACACCAGTTTGCTCACAGATGGGCCAGCATCAGGAACAGAATAAAGTTACTTTTTTATCTCCTTTGGGCAAGGTATCCAAGACATGGTTTGAGTTTGGCAGTAGTAAAAATGGAAGTTCTTTGTTCTTCTCTGCTTAGAGAATCATTTCACTTAATTTCTGTTAGTGTATTTTAGATGATGAAAACCTTTATAATTAGATTGTTATCTTGCAATATAAAACAATATAAAAGTTATTTAAACTGCAGATCTTCACATTAACTTAGCAAAAAACTTTCTAAGTGAAGAACTTTCTTCTGTTTCATTTTCTGAGACAGTAGCTTTTACAGGAGTCATTTGCAGTTGTATTTCAGTAAGTTTCCTTTTTATTAATGCTATTACACACAAAAGGTGTAATTCCATTTCTTCCTAGTGTTATGTTTCTGCAATTCCTTCATGTCTCTATTGCCAGTCCTCTGCCTGAAGTTACTTCAGGCTTACTGTCTGAATCAAACATACAAAAAACCAACTGAAAGCATAGATAATTGTGATGCCTGCCTCTTTCTAAAATATTACACCATGACAAGCAATGTTTTTGCAATGCTTTCATAAATTGTTAAGATTTTATGGGTTCTTGAAAAATACAGATGTGTGATGTTTTTCACTCTGCCTCTCCTTACACTTTAGACTTTAAGGATTAAAAAAACAAATATAGGAAATACCATAGAATGAATTAGGATATGCTTTTGTTTCTGCTCTGGTCCATAGTAACATCTGAAAATGCAGTGACGTGCAGGTACCTGTTAAGTACAGTTAACAGAGATACTTTCTGAAGGAAGGAAAGATAACTCTCATTAACATAATTAAACAAAGCAGACGAACTGCGACTCTTTTGATACGTAATAAGGGAACACAAATGCCAGTTACTTTTCTATTTTCCTTCAACTGTTTAAGCTTTATTTATTAAAAGAGCTTACTTTTCTCCGTTCATTTTAGGTAAAACTGTGTATCTAAACTAAAAAAGCTATGGTAGTACAAAATCTTACAAGGTCTTTCTGGTCAAAAAGGTCAAGGAGCCAACCCACCTTCATCAGCAGTGCTAGCTCACTTTTAAAAGGTGGAAACAAGAAGAGATGAAAATCCTGTACCAATTGAAGTGGTGCAACTCGTTCCTGTGTGTCCCTTGAGTTTGTTAGCTCCAAGTAAGGATGGAATCGATACTTTGTAGTCATAGTTGTTTTTAACATTTTAAACAATAGCAGGAAATTTTCAACCCTGCTCCATTAGTGAACTGTTACACACTGAAATGGATTCATATCAGAAAGGGTCAGACAAAAAAGGTAATCGAATGCAAAAAAAAGCAAATAATGGCCTTTATTATTAGCATACAGGCAATTAAATTTTCAAATTACTTCATACTTGGAGCCATGTTTGGAGGTTTCTCTCTCTCTCTTTCTTTTCTCTCCCTACCCCTAATCTTGGTGGCAGGTTTCCAGTAATCTACACTCGTTTTTGTAAGTCTAGTATTCAAACAATTATTCTTTGGAAGAGGAACAGGGAATGTAAATTAAAAAAACATTTTTACTCATTGTCAGTAGACTTAAAGACAATTTTATTGTCTTTATTCAAGCTTGTGGGATGTATTGATAGTGCTAATTATGTCATTGCTCTGAGTGTTCTTAGTGGCTGTAGTTTTGATAGCTATATAAATATTCCCAAATTTTAACGTATTTAATGATATACTATTATTTCCAAATTCTTACACAGGAGTGTGTAAGCTAGCATGGTAAAGGTGTGCTAAGCTGTTGTACTGTTGACAGTGTCATGTATGTGTAAATGTATACATTTATGCACACATATATACGAACAGGATATTTTTAATATAAGCGATGTAAATCTATGTATTTTTTCTATTTCTGCATACTTTTATATAAATAACATAGTTTATGTCACTGCTGTCACACAGAATGATCCAACTTACTCTTGCAAAGCCCATGGAGATGTTCATCATACAAGACAACTTAATTGTTGTTTTACCTTGGGTGTGTGTATACAAGTTCTGTGTACACAGAGGTACTGGATTAAAGAGGTACCAAATTAAATGTGAGAGCATGAAAGCACTTTGAATATTCCTTCATTTCTTCTTTTGTAATAGTGTACTGGGGCTCGGTGGTTAAATGAATAGTGAAAATCAAGGAAAAAAATTGTATATAGATAGTTCAGAAACACCTGAACTGCTTTTCTCATGGAAACTTCAGTTTCAAAAATAAGAAATTGGAAGATTCTTTGTTTGTTTGTTTACTTTTCACTTAAAGGACTTCAGTAATTCTCTGCAAACTTTATACATTTTTGATTGATAAAAAACTGGTTTAATAAAACTGTCTAAATGCTGAACCAGGAGGATGCAAAATCCATGTGGCTCTATGATGGGGCTTAGTCAGATGTCAGATATTTGGAAATAGTTTTTCTTTTTTTTCCTTCTTTTTTGCATACCCTGATACCAGCTCCCTGACAAATTTCATGTTCAAGATCAGATTTTACAAAATGCAGGGGCGCTGAGCAGCTGGCAGATCCAGTCTTTGGAAGTATTGACTTTTGTGTCTTTTTCACATTT
>NW_009953332.1:578747-607521 GCF_000747805.2 Chaetura pelagica
ATGTGTAGTGTGTATGTCCTTCCTTTTTTTTGCCTTTTACTTCATTGTCTTTCCCCATGTACAGTCTTCCCCTCATGGAGTGCCCTTCACCAGGCTGATAGCATACTGCAGTCATCACTCTCATCTGCTGACAGAGAGATGAGTCTTCTGTCTCCGCAGAATCCCAGCAAGCAGCTGAAGCCAATGAAAATACACTTTTTGGGTTCAGTCCTGCACTACTAAGTCTGGCAGAAATCCCAGAGAAGCTACTGGGAGTTTTGACTAAGAGCAGAATTCAGGTTTAGAGCCACTGTTTGCATTTAAATGTAGATATTCTGGTTCTGCTACCTAAATGCTGTAGCACTCAGTTTGTGTATAAGAACTAAAAAGGGAAACTGAAAGGTAGAGGCTGGAAGGTGTTTCTGTTACTCAGTTTAAAACAGCCAAAAAAGTAAGCTTCATGTAACTGGTGAAAAGCCTGTTGGACTTTAAAGTTTTAATGGCTTTGACGTTGAAGTATGGCACAGCAATTATGTATCAAGGAAGATATTTTATTTTAAATTATTGATCAATTTCAAATGAATTAAATACAAAGGTTTGCAATTGTTTAAATTTATCTGCTTTAAATTTTCAGCCATACCTGTCTTCATAAGAATTAATTATGTGAAGTCTTAAAAGCTATAGTTACTCCAATAAAATTATATGGAAAAGAGTAACCCAGGTGCTATCAGGAATAGCATCTGCAGAAACCAATCAAGAGGACATTGCACCCGGGCTTTCAAAATACAGGAGTGCCAAATGTAAGCTGGTTTATTCCATCTCAGACTAATAAGAAACAGAAGTAAGTTGTTTCTTTATTAAGAGATGAATCCTCTGAATTAACATCTGTCCTATATTTTGATTGTTAAAAGTTGCCCAGCTTTCTAGTGTCCCTATGAAAATATTGTATAAGCCAAAGCGGTGAATCTCTAAAGCTTTTCTGTTTTGCTGGACAAAAAACAGGTGTCCAAAGAACAGGAAACTATGCTTCTGGCCTTTCACAGAGAGAGCTAGTAAATAGTAATTGGCCAAGTTTTTAGTTTATTAGCAACTGAAAAAAGTATGAAGATAATTTAGACAGTCATCAGGGGAAATGTTTCTGGCAAACTAAATGGGATTTTTTTTTTCTAAGAGCAACGTGTGAAGCAGTTGTACATTAACAATTAACAGCATTACATCCACCTGAATATCCATGGTTTTAATAGAGTTTCTGATCTGCTGAGGCTTATTTGCCTGCCTTTCTTAAATTATGCAGCAATTAGTTATGAAATGTTTCACGTCTTCTTTTTATGAGTGTGGATGCATTCTGAAGTCCTTCCTGAAATGCCTAGCAAGGCCACAGCTAATAGGAGAGACTCCACAGCTATGGTTACTCACTTTTACCTGACTTCAGCAGAGGTTCCATCCTTCATTATGGGACCTAACTGTTCTGACTCTGGGTTGTGGCCAGCTGCAGGCTAACATGTAAACGTCGTCTTCTTTTATGTCTTTCTTATTTCTGACATCACAAAGTAGCATGCAGATTGCCCAAGGGTTGGGAAAAAAACCACTAGACCACTTTTCCACCTGCCATGAAAACTTTTAAGTTACTTCTGAGTTCTGCAGCTATAGAAATCTTTACATTTGCACCTTTAAATTAACCTGACTGCTCTTTCATGCTCAGCTGACTGAAATATATCCTAACATACCATGATGGGATCAGAACTTCTGAGAATAAATAATTATTCACTGTGGACCTGTTCTGCAAACCCTTCTCCATGTACATAGTCTTAACCACTATGAAATGCCTCACTTTCAGTAGTGGGATTGGTTTCTGGCATGAGCAAAGACACTGAGCTCCAAAACAAGGGAGTGAGGGTGGGGAAGCCTACCCTGTGCTCTTTGTGCTGTTCTTCAATACTCAAAACTTTATCACATCTGTTGACCTGAATATTTAGGTTTCCTCTTTGCTGACAGAGAATTCTGTTTCTTTGATGTTTAACTGGGTAGCACTGATTGTCTGTGGTTGTGGAACCAAAAATCTGTGGAAGATGTAACTCAAGTTTTTGAATGATCATCCAGAAAAGCAGTGTATTTTCTTTGCAGGCATATAGCAAGGTACTGATTTTATAATGGTTTGGATATTAAGGAATTAAAGAATATAATGTGCATTTGGCCAGCTTTCCAGAGTTATAATGAGTAGTATCTTTTTCTTTTCATCATATGGGCAAATCTTGTCAATGAAATCTGAATCCAAAGTTTTGTGCAGTGTATGAAGTTACAACAGAGGTAAGAAGAATCCTTTTTGTCATTGAAAATTAAACATCCAGCTGTCAGGCTGTAACAAGAAATCTTCCTGTGCATCCACTTTTCCACCTACAAAGCTTTGTTGGTAGTAGTGTGTGCTCTCCCAGTGAGGATTTAAATGGCTTCGGCTTCTCTCTGGTCTTCTGTGAGTCAGTGGACTTAGGTCTCACCCTTGACTGTCTGATGTAGAAGGAAATCCCTGGAATCCTTTCCATTGAACTAATGTTTGGGACTCTGGGGACAGGTATTCTTTGTTGTGCTGTAGTTATGAAGGAGTGTATTTGTGACCAGAATGCTAGTATGCTTGGAATTCCTCTAACTTAAATGTGAAACAGAAGAGGAGAGCAGTAGGCAGCATGATACACAGTTACTGCAGTGCTTTGAATTTTATAGACATCTGAGCAAAGTAAAGATGTAAAAAGGATAGGATAGTAGGTATGAACTGCTGAATCTTGTAAGGAGTTATTCTTGTGATATCTTATCTCCTTGTACACTTTACACAGGACTACTTTCAGCCTTTAACGTCTTGTAATAATTTGTTAGAATTTTGTTGTGTGTTAAGTGTTTGCTCTTAGAGATATGTCATTGGAGTCAAATATCCAAACTCAGATGCAAACTTTATGTAGTAGCAGGGCTTCTGGAAGTATGTGAAAATACTTATGTTTACTTGAAGCTCAAAACAAGCCAAAATTGGAGACCTTTCTGGAAGCAAGACTCAGGTATATTTATTTCCTGAGGGTTTTTTTTTTTTTCTACACTTGAAATTTTGTAGCAGTCAGTGGAGCATGTCGTGGTTGGACAACAGTTTTTTCCAAAAAGTTTGTAACTGCATGAAAATACTTCACTTTTGAAAGTAACTGGATTCCATAAATGACAAAAGCAAAGCATTTCCATGTTTCTATCTTTTTCTGCTTTCTGTGTGTATCTTAAAATATTAGAAGCATTTTCTGTAAAGTTCAGAGTGATTACAGAAAATTTATTTTTTATTTCAGAAATGTTGTTTATCTGGTGCTTTGCCATCCTTTCCCATGTGCTTAGATGTGTAAGAAATAATTATTTTCAATTAAAAAAAAAGGTTTTAAGATCTGCAGATAATACTATACTAATAGTTTATATGCTTAAAACTGACATAATATCAATTATATTGAAATGGATGTGCAAATCCTGGAATGTTGTTTTTGGAAAGGAGCTGCTTTTGCTGTTGCAGCAAGAGGAAAATGAGAATGTGTTGAGAATGGACATGACGGCAGTACTGGTGGAAACTGGAATTTTGCTAAAAGCTACAAGGCCCACATAGACTGCTGCATTAAACATGCTTTTTTTTTTTTCATTTAGAGCTGCCCTTCACTCTCTTTTTAACTGCCATGTGTGTATTAAGTTGCCTACTCAATCACAGGAGTTTGTGCGATGGAAAGTATTGTATCACAGGAGCTGGTCAGAAATAGCCATGTGGGACCAGTAGAACAGTAGTACAAAATCAACCTGAAAATATAAGCTGTCAGCTGCATAAAAATGTTGAAGCCTTAATGATATATTTGACATAAATGTTCAAAACCTTTTTCAACTAAACTGCTCTTATTCTCTGTTACATATCAAAAGAAATTTTATAAAATATTGTTGCTTCACACAGTAACTAAAGAATCTTCTGGGGATGTGTTTCAACTTTGAGTTTTCTAGCATTTTAAATATTTGAAAGATGTTGGTGTTAATTGTTTACATTATTCATAAAGTTAATTGTATTAAATACTCAATTAAAGACTTGACACAAAAGTTTTCTCCAGAAAAAATGCTAGGGGAAGGAGGCTCAGGCCCTACTACTCAGGCTTTGGTTTACGCGAATGTCTTACTCTAAATAGCTGTACTGCCCATAGACTATTTTTTCCAAGAGCAATTAAGAGCTTTGCCAAGTCTCTTTCATTTTCCAAGAGACTAGCTCTCATTTTCAGCCAACAGTCTTTTTTCCATAACTTGTTGGATGTCACCTTTGAAAAAAATGCTTTTTATTTATACCAAGCCTGAATCAGTACAATCCATCTTACTTCTTGTTACCTTTGAAACCTCACTTATGGTGAACCCTCAGTGTTGGCAGCTAAACATTACTGCAAAAAAGGGAAAATTTCCATATTAGGATGAATAAAATATTGAAGGAAAAACAATTTTAGCTAATCTTTAATAAAACAAACATATGTACCTTTGTAATGTTTAAGTATCATTTTGCGTACTGTGACTTACGATCTGCAGATGTTGGAGTTGAACAAGAAGAATAATATTTGCGTACGCGTACATTTCAGATTTGTAGTCTGAACTCAAGTACAGCTCTAAGCATCACCAACCCTTTCATTCTCAGATGATAAGCTCATCAAGGAAAGCCCGGAGCTGCCATTTTTTGGATACACAAGGTCTGGGCAACACTGTTTATGCAGAAACAGTAGGAGAATAGGTTATGCCTTGCTCTTCCAATTCCAGTGGTATTATGGTAGGAGCCACACATTGTAGGATTTCCCATTGCAGAAAGATGGAGCTCAGTTATATTTTTAATAGTCAAAACTCTTAGATTTCACATTACAAAGGGGAGGATTCAGATAGAGTTTCTTTGAAAAATATCATCAGTAATCAAGGAGCAGGTGCTGTAACAAGAAGCAAAAATAAGTTTCAAGTTTCTGGAGACCTCTGAATGTCCAAGGAAATTATGAGAAAATCTGCCAGAGCTTCCTGTCAGAGGTGTAATAAAGGCAGTTGCTTTTTTTTCTATGTTTCTTATTTGGGCATCTTCTAGCAAGGTGAATTTAACTTCATATTTTTGCCAATAGAGAATTAATTTCCTTCCTGCTAATCTTTCCAGCACTCACAGGTATGAAATATAGGATTTTTGATAATATGCTGCTCCTGCATTGCAGTCTATGGCCTTTTGAGGTTCTGGCTTTATGCAGGTGCAGCAGACTGCCACTGCACTGAGAATAGTACTGTTGGGCTTTACATAGAAACAGTATTTCAGTACTGGGAGCCTTCAGTTAAAAATTTCAGTCTGTGCTTTTCCTTGAAAAGACACTTCAAGTTTTCATCCAGATAACTTGCAATGGACATTCCAACATGTTTCGGTGCCTTTTTACTTTTCTCTGTCTCACTTTTTCTGTTAGCTGAGAATAGATGAAATTTTCGTGGGCAGAAGTTGTTCATTAGCATAGTATGAAACTGTGGAGACCAAGATGGTGACAAAATTCAGATACGAATTGGATCCTTATATGTATACTAAAATATTTTAATGTTTTGTCCTGAATGGCAACAAATGGTAGTTGCGATGTTGAGCTTTGTGTTTCAGATTTTGAGATAGTGGGTGTTAGATAGCAGGAGGAAACATAATGTGGCAGACAGATTATCCCATGTCTACTTACAGCAGGCTTTTTGCATCTTCATTTGAATTATCTGGTTTTGGCCAGAGGTACAGGAAGGAAAACAAAATAAATGGATATTGGAGTGTACCCAAAACTAGAATTGTTACATTTCTAATAATCATATCAGGCTTTCTGTCAAATAGCCATTTATAAATCATAGGTAAATTAGAATGGATTTTTTTTTAAAAAAAACAGAATTAATGAAAAAGATCCCAAGAGTTGTGATAGTGGGACAGTCCCATTTGTTAATAGAGAGTGCACACTTCTAAGAAAAATAGAAACACTGTGGTATAGTTAAATTTAGAAGTCAAATGTGCTGCTTCCAGGGTTTTTTTAAATGTTCACACCAACAAAAAAAAAAACTTCTTCTTAAATTAATCGTATTAGCAATTTGGATTGCTGGTAACAGTGTCATTCTTCATATAATGGTACGTATTGAATATCATTTTCTGACGTTAAAAAAAAAAAAGCATAACATGTATGTGCTGAAAATCCCCTTTTTTGCCAAAGCCGTTACTCTCTCTAAGCAACAAATGATCTAAAACATATGTCCTAACATACATTTTTTTCTGGCAAAATTATTGTGACAGCAGTACAGGGAAAGGAGCAAATGAAGAAACACCTAACACCAGTATGGAAAAGATGACTGATTCATAAGCCCAGGGTTTTTAAGGTCAGATGAACCGTTATAATAATATAGTCTGACTGACTCTATAAAACAGACCATAGAATCTCACGTGGTAATTTCAGAATCAAATCCACAGCTTCATTTGAAATGGCAAAGTATCTTCAGAATGGTTTCTAGTTTTTGTATGCTTACTTTCCCTAAGTAAGAATATACTATATGACTACAGACCTTATATAAACAACTGCACTTTACTCTTAGCCCACATATTCTTGTCGTCACTTCACAAAATAAAATCTTGCTTTTTTCTCTTAGGACAGAAGACCTGTCACTACTCAGACTCTTTACCTTTGTACTTCATTTCAGATAAACTTTAATGGATAAAGATTTTTTTTAATTGATATTTTTAATTACAATATTGTTTTAAAATAGTAGTATCACTATAAAGCATGTTTCTGAAATCTTAAATTATTCTTCTAACTCTTTGCATAGTTCTTGCAATTTTCCAGCATCCCATTTGAAATGTAGTTGCTATAGCCATGGAAAAATATATTCTTGCTAGGTACAGATAAGAGGTTACTTCCCTATTTCTGTCTGGAAGTGGTCTGCTGCTGGGTTTCTGCTTCTGTAGCCCAAGTTTATATAAAGCTCATACTCGCTTAGGAGCTCAGGATCTGCAGTTTATATGTGATTATTCTGAAGTATCATTCAGGAACTCAGGATTATGGGTAAAATTTATTTTTATTTGTAAATTTACATGAAAGTTTAGTAATAATTTTGTTTATTCTTCTACTGTTTCTGTTGCAGTAGTAAGATTCACAGATATCCTCCAGATCTACTCTAATGGATGTTGCTTTGTTACAGAACCTGAACATTGTGATTTATTAATTCTCTGTTTATTAAGGCATGAGTAGGCACATACATATGTATAGGTTTCCAGAGCATATGTTTCTAAATGAATAGGATATATTAAGGAATGGGTGTATTGGTATAGTTTGTTCTTGTATCCGACTCATTCATATTCCCTTGCACAAACACTTCATCGTTTGGTTATATTCTCCATCTTTCTTTCAAACACGCCCTCCAACTGAACTTTGCATTACTAGGGTTGACAGAGTATACACATAATCATCTTGTGTCTTATGGGAAGATAAAGAAACTCAGGTACTATTCACAACTCAAGTTGAAGTTCCAAGTTTAATCTTGTCTGATTGAGTTCCAGACTTCTTAACATGGAAGACCTTTGGTCTAAGGATCACCAAACATTAAACAGAAAAATACATAATTTGTATTTCCACTTCTACTGTAATAATTTCATGTTATCCAAACATCAGTCCTATTTAAAAAGTGCACCTCAGAGCACAGATGCTGTAAAAATACAGTACTGTTCAGCAGAACCACTTATTTTCTGAATAAGTATTTTTTCCTATGAAAGCGACTACATGTTATAATGGGACTCTTAGTGCTACTAGTGGTAAATGGTCATGGACTTTTCAGGTTTACCTATACACATCCTTTTCTCTTTTTCAGCTCCATGTTAAATTAGAATCTTATTAATGAGGAGTCTAAAATCAAACTTAATTTTCAGGAAAGACTCATTCTTTATTGATCTGACTGGAATAATCAGTTAGGCAAAAATTCTGCAGTGTACAGGTTACAGTCAAACAATCAATTCTTAATACACAGAGTAAACCACAGACTTCCTCAGAATCCAGCTATTATTTGTACTTCAGTCATTAATGAGAAAATTAAATGACTGGGCTGTTTTTAAATGTTTTTGTTACTTTCACATTAGCAGTGTATAAACTTAGTTGATGTTAGAGCAGCAGTAAAAGCTTTTTCCATATATATGAAGCTCATTACTTTCACTATGTGTCATAGAGAAAGCTCTAAGGTAATATTAGGCAATAATACTAATTTCCAAGAACGAAGTAGTGTTGTCATTGAATTTAGTAGCCAAATTCCCATTTGTTTTCACCAAAGTCAAGATTTAATTCTGTTTCTTTCATGTCTTAAATTCTGAGCAGTTTTTGTTTTCTTCCAATAGCAGGCTGACCATTGCTGATGATTTGCAGGCTAAATGCAGTCTATCATGTGTTCCCCTCAGTCTTGTGACACCTGAATAAACAAGTATACAGTCATAATCTGTGATGGAGTCTTTTTCTTACCCTTATGCTTTAACTAAAATCCAGATAAGACTACAGTGAGTTAGTGGAGTTTAAATCTTTGATGGCTGGAGTTTGTATTTCAAATGTTTGCCATTCCAGTATGAGGTTATAGCTTGATGACATCATGGTCTTTTGCTATCAGTCCTTGGGATCTTTATGTTAAAAATTCAGCTCTTCCCAGTTTGGCAAGGGCCTTGAACTTCATTAAATTCAGACCACTGTAAAGCTGCTTGGTTTCCAGTATGATATAGTGTTGGTGGATAGAGGAAGAGCACCTCACATCACCTGCCTGGACTTGTGCAAAGCATTTGACACTGTACACATGATGGACTTATCTCTAAATTGGACTTGACAGATGGACCACTTGGGGGATAAGGAATTGGCTGGATGGCCACGCTCAAAGAGCTGAGGTCAATGTCTTGATGTCCAAGTGAAGATCAGTGATGAGTGAGTTCTCCAGCTGGAGTACTGTGTCCAGCTCTGGAGCCCCCAACATAAGAAGGACATGGAGCTCCAGGAGTGAGTCCAGATGAGGGCTATGAAGATGATTGGAGGGCTGGAACACCTCTCTTTCAAAGATGGGTTAAGAGTTGGGGTTGTTCAGCCTGGAGAAGGAGGTGAGAGGCTGTGGAGAGAAGCTGTGGCTGGCCCCTCACTGGAAGCATTCAAAGTCAAGTTGGATGGGGCTTGAAACAACCTGTTGGTCTAGTGGGAGGTTTTCCCTGCCCATGAATGGGGGTTGGAACTAAATGATCCTTAAAGTCCCTTCCAACCCTAAGTCTTCTTTGATTCTATCTTGGATAAAAGATCACTGAAACCTTTTCCTAATGGACAGAATTTTGTTTTTATAATATGCATTGTTTACTAAAAGTACTGTCTTTGTGGGTTGATGGACAGAGAGGCAAGTTCAAAGATATAACTCTGAAGATGATTTCTGATGAAAATCAAGAAAGATTAAGTTTTACAGTCCTTATAGAGTATTTATGATCTCTTAATCTACTCTCTTAGGCATTTTTGTTGTGGATACGTATGTGCTTGCTTAACTTTTTTTGAAATTAACAACCCAGTTGATACTAACTGCTGCTGTGTATAACTAATTGTGCAGAAGTCTCTCCCAAACTGGTACCTGAATGGACCTTATCAAAGACAGGCAACAGGGTGTTTATTTCTGTTTAATCTAACTTTTACTTTAAGAGACTTGTGTCTTACTGCAAAGAAAACTTAATATGATGTCTCCCTGGAAATACCACTTTCTTCCTTTCCAATCATGTCAAAGCTGTTTTTACTCTTCAGGGTGAAAGTATCAAATTCTAGAACACATTGGTTGTCCCGTTTGCAGCTTGGTTGTGAGACCAGTGCAAGTATGTGGAAGGTGGTGTGTGACCACGTATCAGTACTGGAGCCTGTTTTCAGTAGGAAAAAAAGGATAATAGGACAGGAGAGCAGCTGCAACCCTACTGTTACGCCTTCTTGTGCATGACTGAATCTGAGTAGAAGCTTTGCATTTTCTTCTTTTTTTCCACCTCTTAAAGTTTCCGTAAGGATATGAAACCTGGCTTAGAGCAGCCATCTGTTTCTCGTTTGTTCCTAGGGAAGTTCAGTTAATTGTTGTTCCCCATTTGTGTTGCCTCATATGGTCCAAAAAATCTTTTTCTTTTTACAGGTTGAACCTTATTAAGTTAACTATTTACAGGAATTTGACAATAATTTGACTAGGGCTATATATTCAGTGTATTCAATATGGCTTGAGTACGCTGTATTATCTGTTATTATTCCTCTGAAAATAAATGGTGATTTACCAATTAGTCCTCCCTAGGCAGCACTATTTTGCACTAAGTATTCCACCAAGAAAGTTGATTCTGTGGTTGTTGCTGGCATGGACCTTGATCAGTGTGGAGTGAACAAATATGCCTGCTGTGGTCTGTAGTTCCCTCCCATGAATCATTGTAATGTAACTTAGGAAGAAGGATGCCAGTTCCCAGTCCTTGTTTGCTTCATCTGGTCTGCTCTTTTGGTTGATTTCTTGTTGGTTTATTTCTAAAACTCTTTCACTTATTATGGATTTTACTGGATATGTTGTCAATGCACAGATTGGTTTTGAGTCTAGCCACCTTTCCTTACTTGCATCTTTCAGAGATAAAGAAATTGTAAGACAGGATAACTTTGTGAAAATCATTACCTTCTGTGGAAAGTGACATGCAACTTCTATACTTGGAATTTTCTTAATATAGATATCTACTGGACTAAAATTTTATTCCTACTATAGTTACTAGTACACTGTCTTGTATAATACAGTGATCTTTCCTTTTTTCCAGATTACAGAACAGGCCCGTGTTTCACACAAGTTAACAACCAAATGTGTCAGGGTCAGCTAACTGGCATTGTTTGCACAAAAACCCTCTGTTGTGCAACTATTGGACGTGCATGGGGTCACCCCTGTGAAATGTGCCCTGCTCAGCCTCAGCCGTGTCGTCGTGGCTTCATCCCTAATATTCGCACTGGAGCCTGTCAAGGTAAGACTTCTGGTTTACATGTAGCACAATGGTGGTGTTGCTGATCTGCATCTTGAAAACCTTATGTCCATTTAAAAAAAATAAATAAATCGCTGTTTTCCTTGTGTGTGTTCAGTGTATCTTACTTTTGATGAAATTTGGATATGCTTGCAGATTTTAGCTAATGTGCATATAGAAGAAAACTCAAAGTGCCTAGATGAAATGAGTGCAAATCAAAGAGCCATAAATTCAGAGCATGAAAAGGTCAGAATGTTAAGCACAGCCATCAGATACTGCAATAGAGAACTAATCAGGCAGCTGGCTTCTGTTTCTGAATTCATCTACTTAATAATTAATTTTATTGGAAAATTCACTGTTTATTGCCACTGAGTTGTTTTCTTTCTGAAGTGGTTGGGAGTTATGTAGACTTTTTTCTTTTTCTTTTTTTTTTTTTTTTTTAATTCCACCTTTTAGATAAAGCACACAGTGAAACTTCTAGATGCTCTGTTTGGAATATTTGTAGAGGACTAGAAAAATGCATGAGTAAGGAAGGACTGCACTCTTCTATGTTTAGATTAATAAAATGTTAGAGAAATGGGAAAGCCTTATGCAATACTTTTTTCCTTTATGTCAAGAGACTTGCTGCTGCTCCTTTTTCTTGTTACTGCAATCCACTTATCCTAAAAGATAGGTATCTGTTTGCTGTAGCTGCTTGAGTAAATTTTTTAACAAACTTCATAAAGAATGCAGTAACAGGGGATACTAGAGCTCCCGAAGGAGAATGTACTACTTTTCTGTTACAGCGTGGTGTACTTGGTCAGTTTTTTTAAGCTGTGTTGTCTGAGAACCTTCCCAAGAAGCAGTGGAAACCAAGTAGGTGCTGCAGTCAGACCCTACAACACTTGAAGGAATAAGGAACCCTTGAAGGAATAAGGCTCAGAGTCTGAGTCTGTTGTTGGGTTGATGAGTGTGTGATGTGAGCAAGAGGACACCTGGTGCCAGTCTGTTTTGTAGTATCATCTTGGCAGTGGCTTGAGGTTGTGTAGGCTGACCAACGTGAAGGAAGTTCTGGTGCTGTTGGTTAGATGTCCCAGTTGGAGGAGGGTGTCTCTGATGACAGTCTTAATGTTACTGTCTGGAATAAACAAGTCGGCCACCCATTCCATCACAGATTTCAACCATTGACCTACACTCATTCCTTTCCAAGGAAGTGCTTCTTGCTTTACCCAAGAGTTATGCTCAGTTAAGGGGTGCAACATATGGGACATCCATTTGCTAGGGTAAAATAGAATGGTAGCTAGGGTGCAGTAGGCTTGCTGATAGTAATTTCCTTTTTCTGTTTTCATTTTTCCACCAATTAAAGTTGAGATAGGCATATTTATCACAGCAGAGGCATACCATGCCACTAATGGTCACCAGGAAAAAGTGGCCAAGCCACTTGATATTGGCATCATTCTGGCCCCTACAAAGCCACCTACAGTGCAGCTGTTTGGCCACATACTACCAGCAGCAGTGCTACACCAAGCCCTTCCAGAAGAATGCCTGGTCTAGCCTGCTGCTTAGAGGTGGTGTCATTTGCTGCCACAGTCTGGAAGCTGTGGTGCTGCATGCTGAACAGCTGCACCAAAAATTCAAATAACTACATGAACCCCTACTGAAGCCCTACAAGAATCCAGTCGGTAGGGGCAAACCTCTCCACTCCTTGCAATAAGTCAATTAACACCACCCTGTATTCCTGTCCTGCTGGCAACAGGGCCTCAGCAGAGTACTAGAACCACATGCCAAACAAGGGAACCAGATTATGCTGTTCTGAGTCATAAATTGATCCATGAGATTCCTGCAGAGCAGAAAATCATCCTGGTGGGGAAAGGCTGGATGATTATCCCTGGATCCACTCGTGGGAAACTTTTAGGGTCTTGCTGTCAAGAGTCTGAATGCTCCAGATGTTATTACGTATGCTCAAAAGCAGGCCTTGTTTAAGCTTCTTGGTTTGGCAGTTAAACAATATTGTTCTCCAGTCTTCAGGTCCTAAGGCACTCCCAAGGGAGTCAATAGGTTCAGCAAGGACAGTGCAGTAGGAAAAGCCTTGCCAATTGGTTGACCATATGTGCCCCAGTGGAAATTATTTTGTCTGGGACTGTCTACACGTGGCTTCCCCAAAAGGGCTAGTGGAGCTGTACTGCTGTAGTGCTTGTTTTAGATCAGGTACAAAAGCAACCTTAACTCAGCAACATCTCTTCATCAGGAAGATGCAAAACTACCCAGGAGTGCACATACTGAGAGGCTGGCCATCCACTCATTAAGTGTGAACACGTGCACAGGGAGAGATACCCAGAGTTGCCATGAAGGCAGAATTAAACCAGGAAATTTGAGCTCCAGTATCAATCAAACCTCTTGCAGGGAGTCTATTAGGACCCAGGCCAATAATGGTACGTGGATCCCCCTTGATGTTCCATTCAAGAAATTTAAGCTGCCATACCAGAGAGACCAGATGGGACATGGGCACTACTAGTTTTCTGCCAGTGTCAGTAGCACACTGAAGGATGTCCAGAGCTGCTCTGCCATCTTTGTAAGGCTGGTTGTCAAGATGGGTGGTCTCCAGCCTTGCCTCACTGGCTGAATTCAAAGCAGCTTGGACCATGACCCTTATCCCTGGGAACATGATGGAGCAGCTAATTCTGGAAATAATTTTCAGGTACTTTAAGGATAAGAAAATCACCAGGAGTACCCAGCAAGGCCTCACCAATGGGAAGTCATGCTTGACCAACTTGATAAACTTCGATGATAAAGTGACTTAGCTGGTAGATGAGGGTAGAGTAGTGATTATTGTCTACCTGAACTTCTTTACAATCCTTGACACTGTCTCCCCTAAGACCCTAATAGGCAAACTGTTGCTATATGGGCTGGATGAGAAGACAGGTGGATGGAAATCTGATCTAATTACAGGTCCAGAGTGTGGAGTTGAGCAGCATAAAGTCTACTTGGAAGTCAGTGACAAAAACTGCACCCTTGGAGTTGATATTGGGTCCAGTTTAGCATCTTCATTAATAGGTGATGGAGCAGAGCATACCCTCAGTGAGTGTTGCAGATTATACCAAACAGTGAGGAGTGGCTGATAGGCCAGAGGGTTATGCTGTCATCCAGAAGGACCTTGATACTCTGGAGAAATGGGCTGACAGGAACCCCAAGGAGTTCAACAAAGAGAAGTGCTAAGTCCTGCACCTGGAGAAGAACAGCCTTAGGCACCAGTACATGCTGGGTGCTGATGATCTTGAAATCAATTTTGTAGAAGCATACCTGTGCATCCAGGTGGGCACCAAGTTGTACATAAGCCAGCAATGTGCACTTGCAGCAAGGAAACTCATCTCATTCTGGGCTGTGGAAGAAAAAGTGTTGTCAACAGGTTGAGGGTGATGATCTTTCCCTTCTCCTCAGCTCAGGTGAGGCAACACTTTGGAATGCTGTGTTGAGTTCTGTGCTCCCTAGAACAAGAGATGGTGCTGCTAGAGAGAGTCCAACAAAGGCCGTGAAAATGATGAAGAGACTGGAGCATCTGTCCTCTGAAGAAAGACTGAGTGAGCTGGGACTCTTCACCTGGAGAAGAGAAGGTTCAAGGGGAATCTCATCAATACATACAAATACTTGGAAGGAAGGATGCAAAGAAGACAGAGCCAGGCTCTTTCTAAGTGTTTGCTTTCTTTCTTTCTAAGTGTTGCTGACAGGACAAGAGGCATTGGACCCAAACTGAAACACAGGAAAATCTTCCTCAACATCAGCAGACGTTTTTCTTACTGTGAGCATGGCCAAGCTCTGTCACAGGTTGCCCAGAGAGGTTGTGGTGTTTCTGCCCTTGCAGACACTCAGAAGCCATCTGAACATGATCCTTGGCAACCTGCTCTGGGCGTCCCTTCTGGAGCTGGGTCGTTGGACAACATGACCTCCAGAGGTCACTTCCAACCTCAACCAGTCTGTGATTCTGTGGAAAACATCCTGGTTTGGGCAGCTTCTGTTGCTTGTGGTGTTACAAAAGATTTCAAAAAAGTTGTACTGCTTCAAAAAAGGAAAGTTAATGTCCTCCTTTTCTCAATTCTGTGTCCCTGTTCCTTCTTTTTTAGTCTTTTTTTGCAACCCCATGTAGTGCAGCATTAATCTTAGCACTGCTTTCCCCTACATTGCATTGTAATTACACAAATTGCACAAATCTGACAAAGTCACTTGTTTGGCTGAATTTCTACTTCAGATCTCCTCCGTTAGAGTTCTGGGTAAAAATCCTATATGAACTTCAGTTGAAAAATTGAGACAAGATCAAGACATTGTAAGATTCTTAATTCTTGGAAATGAAAGCTTGATGAGACATCTTTTGAGATTTTTCCTTCAGATTTCATTCACACAGTGGTATGCTTATCTGGAATGAGCAGAATGCAGCCCCCACAGTCCAGGAGAAAATAATCAGTGACCTTTTGTGTCACACAGGTGTGCACAAGTCTATGGGACCAGATGAGACCCACCCAAGGGTAGTTAAGGAGCTGGCAGATGTGCTCGCCAAGCCACTCCCTATTATTATCAACAGTCCTGGCTAACTGAGGGTGTCCCAGGTGACTGGAAACTAGCAAATGTGATGCCCATCTACAAGAATGGTCATAAGGATGGTCCTGGGAACTACAAACCTGTCAGTCTGGCCTCGGTGCCTCAGTGCCAGTGATAGTTATTGAGCTGGTCATCTTGAGTCCAATCACTCGGCACGTACAAGACAACCAGCTGATCGGGCCTAGCCAGCATAGGTTTGTGAAAGACAGGTCCTGCCTGACTAACCTGATCTCCTTCTACAACAAGGTGACCCACCTGGTGGATGAGGGAGGAGCTGTGGACATTGTCTGTCTGGACTTTAGTAAGGTCTTAGACACTGTCTCCCACAGCATTCTCTTTCAGAAACTCGTGGTGCTGGGCTTGGATAAATACACTATGAACTGGATAAAAAACTGGCTGGATGGCTGGGCCCAAAGGGTGGTAGTTAATGGAGATACATCTGGCTGGTGTCTGGTCACAAGTGGTGTTCCCCAGAGTCCAGTACTGGGGCCTGTTCTCTTTAATATCTTTATTAACAATCTGGATGAGGGCATTGAGTGCACCCTCAGTAAGTTTGCAGAGGAGACCAAACTAGGTGGGTGCGTTGATCTGCTAGAGGGTAGAGAAGCTCCACAGTGGGACCTAGACAGGCTAGATCAGTGGGCTGAGGTCAATTGTGTGAGGTTCAGCAAGGCCAAGTACTGGGTCATGTACTTGGGTCATAACAACCCCGTGGTAAGCTACACACTTGGTGATGTGTGGTTGGAAAGCTGCAGGTTGGAAAAACACCTGGGCATACTGATCGACATTTGACTAGATACGAGCCAGCAGTGCACGCAGGTGGCCAAGAAGGCCAGTGGCATCCTGGCTTGTATTAGGAACACTTCAGCAAGGCCAAGTACTGGGTCATGTACTTGGGTCATAACAACCCCGTGGTAAGCTACACACTTGGTGATGTGTGGTTGGAAAGCTGCAGGTTGGAAAAACACCTGGGCATACTGATCGACATTTGACTAGATACGAGCCAGCAGTGCACGCAGGTGGCCAAGAAGGCCAGTGGCATCCTGGCTTGTATTAGGAACACTGTGGCCGGCAGGAACAGGGAGGTGATCGTCCCCTGTACTCTGTGCTGGTGAGGCCACACCTTGAATATTGTGTTCAGTTCTGGCCCCTCACTATAAGCACATAGAAGTGCTGGAGCATGTCCAGAAAAGGGCAATGAGGCTTGTGAAGGACCTAGAGCACAAGTCTGATGAGGAGCAGCTGAGGGAGCTGAGGTTGTTTAGTCTGGAGGAGAGGAGGCTGAGGGGAGACCTCATTGCTCTTTACAACTACCTGAAAGGAGGGTGGAGTGATGAGGGGGACAGCTTCTTCTCCCTGGTGACATGTGATAGGACCAGAGGGAATGGATGCAAGCTGGGCCGGAGGAGGTTTAGGTTAGATGTTAGGAAGCATTTCTTCATTGAAAGGGTTGTCAGGCATTGGAACAGTTTGCCCAGGGCAGTGATGGAGTCACCATCCCTGGAGGCATTTAAATGGCATGTGAATCTGGTGCTTAGGGACATGGTTTAGTAGCGAGCTTACTGTGTTAGGTCTAGGGTTGGACTGGATGATCTTGGAGGTCTCTTCTAGCCAGGCACATTCTGTGATTCTGTGTGAAACTACAGCTGAAGTTACTAGCTCAGATCCACTTCTGTAGAACTTGTCACACCATTGTTTTAGCAAAAGCATCTATTTTAATTAAAATACTTAAATTAGTTTTAAGCAACAATAAATTCCTTTATTGTTCTTAATTTTAAATATTTTTCTTCCTGTTTTTCTGTGCTTACACTGCTTAAAGCATCCAAATGCTACTAGGAGAAATACTTGATTGCACTTTTCCTTGTATGTCAGAAGTAGGCCTCTGTCTGCATATAGCAGCTTATGTTTTACTATTCATCTTGAAGTGATTAGTATGTTTTAGACATTCTTTTCATAACGAGATCATAAACAGAAACAACGTACTGAAGGCATGCACGGAGGTTATAATCCCCAAGTCAAACTCCTTTGTGTTACCAAGATGTTGGCCAGATACCATAAATTCTTTAAACTATTCTGCCAGACCGATTCTGGCAAAGCTTCTGGGGCTTCATTTAAATTATGTGAGAGATCACTCTTTAGCACTGATGCTCACAATCCTGTGTTTTCTTGCTCTGCCAGCTTATTCTGCATGGCAGATATTTTTAAATTAGGTCATTAACATAATTGCTGAATTCCACTGGGAAGCACTGAAACACTGTTGGTATGTTATCTCTATTTAGGAAGACCTGATTGTATTTATGTCAGCAAGAGAACACGATGTGACAAGATGATGATAAAGCACAAGCAGATGAAGAAAATACGGATTTTTTGGGTGGAAAAGGAGAAACGGGGAATTTCTTTGTTCCACTAAATCATTGCCTTTAGTGCCAACAATTGAGATAGCCCCTTTAAAGCTCTGAGTACTGGTAATTCCTCCTGAGCTAAGTTCTGTAGTGTTTGCAGGTCCATAGTATGTTGTGTACTTATGTTCTGAGTTACCAGACCACTCCGCTGGAGGAATGGACTTGATGTAGCACTTGTGACTGTGGAGACTTACTTTTTACTTTTTCAAACTCCATGTTAGGGTACATCGTCTGTACAAAGAAGTTGCAGGATTTTGCTACAGCTAGATATGAAAAGGCCAGGAAAAAGCAATACAGCAGTGTTGTTCACAGTGAGTGAAAAAAACATCCAGCAGTTGGTTAAAGCAAAAACTCTCAGAGGGAGCTAAGGGGCATGCTGAACAAACTGGGATTGAGGTACTTGCTGCTACACTAAAATACTTCAAGGGTATATAATCAACTTGAAATTCATGTGCCAAACTCAACCTGGCTGAGAAAGGTGAATGGAGAATTTAATCCAAACAGGAGGAGTAAAGGGTGGTAGATCTGTGAGTAGTGTATGACTGGACAGAGATACACTGTGACAAAGACAATAACGGGGACAAAATGGAGCTCTAGGAGTGTGCTACGAAAGTTTTAACAAGAGAGTAGTATTAGCAATTCAGGAAGCAATTATTCTCGAAGTGTGATAACTCCTGTCTGAGGAGGCTTCTTTTCAATAGGAAGAAAGGTCAGATGAGACTGCATTAAATATTTTATTTGAGGGTTTTAGAAACCGGAATCTGGCTAATGCTTTTTTGATGCTTTTCTTTATGTTGATGACATTAGATTCACAGAGACTTTTATTAAAGGAACACAGAACCCCTTGGTATTCCTGTAAAATTATATCAGACCCACTCAGTCCATAGTTTGAATGCTTGGCATTTTTTAAGTGAATGCTTACATCAACAACCTAGTTTGGAAGTACAAGTACAAGTACAACTTGCAAGCCTTACTACTGGAAAATAAGTTGTAATTTCAATATACATTAGATGACAAGAGAGTGACAAGATTTAACTACTGAGTATGAAGTTGCTCCTTCTCTCCATAGGATGTGCATCTTGCAATCTCAGTGTATCTTAAGGAGCTGTTTAGCACCTTTTCATGAGTGATTATATTCTTGTATAGAAAATCATGGTGGTATTGTCATTCATTATTACTATGAACAGCTTTTAAAAAATTAAAGAAGCAAAACCAATACAAATTCAAACAGTTAAGTTTTGTTTTGATTGGTTTTTTCCCCAAGAGAAAATTTTGTTCACTTCAAGGCTGAAGTGATATCTTTTCAGTTTCTGGGAGGTACTCATTTCCTGCTGCTGCCGCCATTTATTTTACTGTTCTTTGACAACAAAACAATGAAAGACATGCAGTGGTTGTTTTTAACCCCTGATCTGATGAAAAATTTGGCTCAGTTTAAATAAGCATTAATAAATGACACAAGGTACATGCATACTGTGTGTGATGAATGCGTATTGAGGCCCAAGGGTCAAAAGATAAACACTGTATTAGTTTCACAGGAAAAGGAGCTACCAGGTGGGCTGGATTTGAATAACTGATAGAATCCATCTTCTGTCTAGATGATGCTAAATCATGTCCAAATTCCTTAAAATACTGAAGAGATTAAAAGTTTGCTTTTCTGGTAAACTGGATTGCACTAGTTATATAGAATAAAAATGGTTGCAGAAAGTTTATGCCTGTGATAAAGTCCTCAATCCATGTGCAGTCTAACTGTTGCATTTGGACATGATACTGTGCTGACTAAATCAGCACAGATTCAGGAATGAAATGCAAACTTCTCCAGCACATGAACTTCAAACCATGTCCAGTGGTTAAAAAAAAAAAATAATTAAAAAAAAAAAATAATCCTGATTTCTTGACTATGGGCAATTAAACCTGCTGAAGTGAAAAAGTGGGTGAATTGTCAAAGCCTGTGTCATAGGTTTTATCAGTAGCAGAAACACTGTGAGTAACAAAAACTGACAAAATACTAAAATTTGAAACTGCCGTGCTTTGAGATGAGAAATGAGTACTGTATTTTATTTTAAATGTGTTTGTCCTATCCCCTCTGTAGCTCGCTGTTTATAGTGATAAAGAGCTGCTTGTGGAAGGGAAAAAACAGAAAATGAACTCAAATGTGAAGAGGGAAGTTGCTTCCTTCTGCATCTTAAGTAAAGTTTACCAGCTGCTTCATTGACTAGTGCATGCAAGCTAACAGGAAAAACTGATTGCAAATGGAAAACAGGCTAATGGTTTAAATTCTTAATTTATTTGGCATTAATGAAAAATTTAGGGAAAAAATGAGGAAATATTTTTCCTTAAAGCTTTGAAAATAAGGGAATAGTAAATATGTATTCATAATGGAGAAGAAAGTGAAATAAAATTGTGGATTTTTAACATAGACAGTGTGTTGCTTTAATTCTGTAAATGGAATTCCATATGCAATTGTAATCCAATAAGAGAAAATAGCATGAAGTTGACCTCTGCACAGAAGAAACTCTTTGGAAGCCATGTTGCTCCCTTTTTTGCAACCTGCACAGGACACTTTCCTTTTTTTCTATTCCACAGTGTGTAGAACTAAGAAAATAAATTTATTTTTGTCTCTTCTGTGAAAGGGCAAACTGTTTGACAAGACAGATTACCTGCAATCTCATGGAAGAGCTTCTGTAGGTGTTGAAACAAAACTTTTGAGCCTTCCCCCTCTGTGAACGTAAAATCATAGAGTCACAGAATGCCAGGCTGGAAGGGACCTCAAGGGTCATCTGCTCCAACCTTTCTAGGTAGTACTATAGTTTGTATGAGATGGCTCAGCACCCTGTCAAGCTGAGACTTAAAACTCTCCAGTGTGGGGGAATCTACCACTTCTTTTGGGAGACTATTCCAATGTTTGACTATCCTTATGGGGAAAAATTCACCTCTTGGGTCCAATTGGAATCTCCCCAGAAGCAACTTGTGCCCATCACCCCCTGTCTTTTCCATGTGACTCCTTGTAAATAGAGAGTCTCCATCTTCTTGGTAGCTACCCTTTAAGTACTGAGTGCACATGGAATTTTAATATTTGGTGCATGTGAAATTTTGTTACAAAAGAATTAATACAGTTGCCTTATTCTGAGCTCTCTGATAGCTATAAATTAACTGAACTTTTAAAAATAGTTGCTGAAAAGCTGAATACCGACATATAATTTGTGTATCATGCACTCATCTGGAGCTTGTTCTCCCTTTCCTTGTGTACAAAGAATGTCAGTCTTCTTTAGCCCTGGTTACTTCAAAGGGGCCTCTGTGATCCATGGTATCACTTTAACTGCCCATTTGCACTTAAACATTTGAGTCATTTGGTAGTTTTGTATAAAAACCTACAGAAATACTGGATGTTTTATGTGTAAACAAATTAAGTGGGGAACAAAAAATGCAACACAATTTGAACTGGAAATAGCAGATGACAAAATACAGCAGGAAGTTACTGAAAGAAATATGTAAAGTGAAAATTTAAATGTATTTTCTAATAGCATTTCTTTAACATTGACAGTCCAGCCTAAAGAAATCTATTACATTCTAGTCCTACTTATTGCTACTTATTACACAGATCATGTGCTGTACATCTTAACCTGGCTGAACAGCACTTAGTTTCTATTGACTCAAATAATTTAACTTCAGTCCAGAAAGAACATCCTGCAAGAATTACTGTTGAGTTAAGGTGGATAGGAGGGTGGCCTGTGTGTGCAGGCAGAGATCCTTTCAAAATAAGAATCTGCGTTTTTGTAATCACCATATATAAGGAATGATCTGAAGGCATGGGATACCAAGAGTACCAACTTCTTAGATGTTTAAAGCTATCTAAGTCATAAGTAAGACATGTAAAAGTATTTTGAGCTTATATGGAATCAAATACAACACACATGAACGTCTGACATGTTACTGCTGTTACTGCCATATATTACTTTGGCGCTGACCTGGATAAACGTCATGGAGTTTGCTGTTTTTTTTTTAAACTGTAATTTTAGAACTCTCTATCTATCAGCAAAAGCCATGTGAAATTATGTAACTTGTGTCAAGTAATCCTTCTTTTTTGTCTTTGTAGATGTTGATGAATGCCAGGCTATTCCAGGAGTCTGTCAAGGAGGAAACTGCATTAATACAGTAGGTTCGTACGAGTGCAAGTGTCCCTCTGGTCACAAACAGAATGAGGCAACTCAGAAATGTGATGGTAAGTGATGTTGTCTGAGAACACAACTGAAAAGCAGTTAAGTAAAGCACTGGAGAGCTTTTGTAATGAAAGAGAAGGTTTGAATAGTTGCAATGTTGTATCTGAATAGAAGTGCTGTTCAGAACATTTGAACATTCATGTCAGAACATACTCTGCTTTTTATTTCTTTGCATTTTATTTCTCTGCATTGTCTTTTTCTACTTTGCTGTTCATATTTTGCATTAGATGGTTTTTTTCTGTCTGACTTGTGGGAGTAAAGACAGTGTTTATCCTGTTTCAAAATTTAGAACTGTTGGTAGAGAGTGCATCTGTGGGCAGCATAGAACTACAGCTGAGTTATTAGGATTCTGTTTTATCGAAAATGTCCAAAATATTATAGTAGAGGCACATACTTTGATCCTTCCGACTACATTGTGAAAAGCAAATGTGGCAGTTTTGGTAATAGGAGTCAGAAATTACTGCTATGTACAGCTTGTGTTCAAGAGCCTGGGTAAGTAAAAGATATGTCCTCTTTTAGATGGAAAATCAAATAGACCATATTCAATAAGCGTAGTTTAAAAAACACAGACCATGTTTATTTGGTAAACATGTTGATAAAATAAGTAATAACAATTCTGCATGGTTTAAAGTGATGTGGTTGAAAATTGAGGAGTTTTTGTGGGTTCAATGAAGATTTCACTGATTTGAGAAAATTTGCCATGCCTTTGAGAAAAATTAGGCCTCTCAAACTTCATACCAACCAGTAGGTAGGTGCCTTCGCATTCAAGTTACATAGATAAGCTTTTTTTTATGTTGACCACTTCCAGGTTCTATTCTGTGCACTGTAATGAGTTTTTCTAGGGTAGGCCTGTCTTTATCTTTTTAAAACCCTCCAAGAATCAGTTAGCAAGAAGTAGAGCTGCAACCATAGAAACAGAAATATTCTTACAACAGCTGGGGAGAAGTAGAAGCACCTTATGTATGTGTCTGTGCATGTGCATCTGAACTTTTTATAGTCATAAATGCAATTATTAAACTAATGGGTTTTTATTAATAATTACTTATCCTTGTTCATTAGAAGTGTGCTTGCTTTTTTTGATTCCCTCAATCATGGTGTATTTATTGTTATTCCATGAGACTTGTATGGCAGGGCTAGGGCAATAGTGCTTTTGCTCAAGCCAGCTTTTGAGGTGTTAGTCCTAAAAAAAAATGGCATCTCATCTGAGCAAAGACAGGATTTGAGTACCTGTTAGGATGGACTGCTCTCTCAGTTCAGTAAATGAAGTGCCTGTTCTTCTGTAATTGCCCATGACAGTGCTCATGCTTTATTGATATTAACCCTAGAAGAGATCCATATAAAAGAGAGCTGCTAACTACTCTTAGGCAAGGATGCAGTTAAAAATATAACAAATAAGAGATTTTCACAGAGATCCAAAAAATGCAGGTCATTTTGTATATGTTATGTTTCTGCCCAGCATCTGCACCCCAGCTTTGATGCTGGAAGGAGAACTTCATCAGTTTCTTTCCCCTGAAAACAGTTTTTAAAGCATTCTTTGCATTCTGCTTCTTTAAGCTCTGCTTTCCACAGAAATAGGTGAATGCATTTTTAACATATATTTGCTTAGAAATGTGTGGTGCTTATGGCACCGTGCATAATAGAAGTGAAACATCACCTGCAGCCTGAAATATTTGCTTTTATTTCATAGTTCAGTAATCAATGTTTTTTCATTTCCTGCTTTGTTGGCGACTACTGCAGAACAGGTCATATGCTCTGGCTTTGTTTCTTCTAAGCCCCTGTGACAGAAGTTAGGTACTAACTAGTCCTTTGTCACAGCTTCCCTACTAGCTTCTCTAGTCACATAATTCCCCACAGGGAATTATGCAGATAACAGCCTGCAGTGCCCAGTTCATACAATTTTTTTTCTGGGAAAATGAACCTTAATTAAGCTGTTGCTTGTCCATTTCCTCATCCTTCACAGCCAAGGTAGCAGTGCCAAAATTATACCAGTATAATACCATGCTTACATTATTCCAAGAGTGGAGCAGAGAATGAAAACCAAGCCATAGTTTCATTCAGGATTTTTTTTTTAGTAAAGGCTTTGAGAGTTTGTAATCTCTCAATGTGAGATTCATAGCATAAAACTATAGTCAGTCCTTCAAACAATTGCACTTTCAGTTAGTGGGACTGGTCATTTGAGTGAAGTTAGGTGATTTACATATATGGATTGGGCCACATGGAAGGATATGAGGAATTGATCTCCTACATGGTAGAACCTCTGTACAGATAAATTATTTAATAGAAGGTACATTGCTTTAATGAAGTTTTTTATTGAAAACATTATATAGAAGTGATGCAGTGTGGAGTATTCTGCTGACTCGTTTCCCTTCTTTTAGTATGGAAAACTAGATCAAGTAATACTTGCTGACTACAAAAAAAATCCAAGTTGGAGTCAGTGACCAGGCAAGGCTCCAGTGTTCAGAGGCAGAGGCTGGAATCTTACAGTAACTATTCAGACCTTCTATTTAACAAGTCTTCTACTTACAGAGGGATTTAAGATCCCCTGCTGTATCCTTTGCCCTTAAACATCCAGATGTATTTTTTGAGTTAGGTGTTTTTCTCCTGTTGGTCCTCCTGGGAATAATAGCTATTGTTAGAATAAGTAGGAGTGTTCATGTTGTGCTTTTTGTGCCATTATGGATTTTGCTAGAACTGTGCTAAGTTATAAGCATTACTTTGCTAAGCTATTTGCTTTCATTATATTCCTGTGGGTTCTTCTATTTAATAAATAAATAAACAAACAAATAAATAAATAAATAAATGAAAGGCATATATTTGCTTAGTAGGTTTATTTTGAGCCTCAAATTACAGTTTACTGACACTGACCTTCTAGAAATTAATTGCAGTTATATACCAGTAAAGAGGGTTTAAAGAATTTCCAAAGTAGATGAGAACAACTTGTATGTGTGTGTATGCCCTGAAGTGTTGAAATGTAACTAGTTAGCTGAGTCAATTTGAGAAAATATGACATTGAAAACTAATCCAGTTCAGAGTTCAACATTACTGATTTTATTTGTAAGCTTTTCTGTATTCCTGATTTATAGACTTTCTGCAGTAGCAAGAACAACTCCTTCCACTACTGGTCAAGTCATAGAAGGATTCAAGACATGGTCACAAAGCTGTATAAAATCTGGAAAAGGCCATTAGAGGGTTGCACCAAATTCCAGATATCCTGAGCACTGGTGTGATGTCTTAATTAAACAAAAGAAAACACTAAAGTCTTCTCTTTTTTTGGCCTAAAAAGTCTGATCTACATAATATTGAGTTATCATTGTCTTTTTAGGAATGAAATTCTGTTCTGTTTAGGATGTTATCTTCCAGGATTAATGGAACTGACATACATGGGTTGTTCAGAGGTGGATTGTATATAGATAAAGGAGAAATAAGCTTTCAGTTGTGCTTGCTGGTTTGCATAAGAGGTGGATTGCTACTTAGTAATACTTCAAGGATCTAATAATTGCATTCCACTTACTCTTCTCAAATTGAAAATTCATTGTGCTGCTTGACTAAAAATAGTCAGGACACCCTTTACAGTCAACAGTACTGTAGGAGGTAGGATGTCTCCAATGCTCTTCCAAAAAGATATGTTGCTGTATGGTTGTCATCAAAGGGCCAGGACTATATAACATAGGCTAATTCCCTTTAAAAAAAAAAAACATGTAACAAAAATGCCAAAAACCTTTTAAAATAAACAGTTCTATTTCTGCTTTTCCTGCTTTAATGTATAATTTCACTACACTGTGTGTTGTTCAAATCTGACACTACAAGGTATTTTCAGGGAAACCTGTTTTAGAACTCACCAGTTGACAGCCCCATTTCTGGTACTTTAAATTCATTTATTCATAAAATCCTGCTTACTGTAGCAGTAAAATTATGAATTCTGGATGACAGCTAGCAGGGCTGGGCTTTTTTGGCAGAAGGTCCCCTATTAATACTCACACCTGCAAAGTTTATGCCGCACATTTAAATTGATTCTTACATTGAAACTGGCTTTCTCATCATCGGTGCAACGCTGGAACTACAGCCATCCACCATAATTTTCACCCTTAGGACAGCATCTCCTCTCACTGTCTTTGGAGTATTTTCCCCCAGACCATTAGTTTATGTGTTTTGGAGGGGGGAAGGGAGGAAATCGACTAACTTTTTCAATCAGCCTGAAAATAGCTGTTGCTGAGGTAAAGTCTCAGAATTTCCAGTCAGAGGTAACAGAGATCTTGTTGAAAGAATTGCACATGCAAGGACCAGGGAGGGGGAGGAGAGACTGAGCTTTAGCTCAGAAACTAATGAAAACAAATCCACTGACTTGTTACTGCTCCAGTAAGTAAGAAAATTGTTCTTGTACAAGGTTTCTCTGTGTTATTTAATTTAAAAAATGCTTTTCTCTCCACATAGAGAGGACTTTGGAGTCTTCCTTCCACTCAGGTCTTTGCCTATATTTCAGGAAGATACTTCCTCCCTTCCCAGCTCCTTGTCATTCTTGGACAAGAGCCCTAGACAGTGTTAAACTCCTGTGCATGTAGCCAGGTGAGAAGGATGTTCTGTGTCCTGCAGCTTTGCAGAAGTGGCTTATTGCTTCATTCCTATGTCTTGCACTTGCCAGCACTACGAACTCCGTGTGCTCATTACCTCAATGGGCTTTGTACTGTATGACCCACTAGTTTAGAATTTGGTTTCCTTTGGTAGAAGATCAGGTGTTGTGTTCTTATAATTAAGGTTACTGCCTTTAAAGTAACAGATACCTGTGGCAAACAAAGTGAAAATTAGGGGGAAACTTTCAGTTTTCAAGTGCTTGCTGGTTTTAATAGTCATGTGTTTCTACATTAATTCTTCTTGCAGCTGCTGTTGCACCTCAGTTGTAAAAAGAAAAAAAAAGGAAATAGATGCTACTAAACTGACAAGATTTAAGACCTGCTCTAAGAGAGTGACTGAATAAAATAGGTGTTTTGAAAATACTGTGTAACTAGTTCCTAGCACAGGGATTCTTAAATTTAACTTGCTCATGTGTCCCTGGTGGCACTTTTGAGGATGTCTGGTAGTGGTAGGACTGCGGGGAATGGATCAAAACGAGAGGTGGGTAGATTCAGATTGGACATTAGGAGAAAGTTCTTCACTGTGAGGGTGGTGAGACACTGGCACAGGTTGCCCAGAGAGGTGGTGGAAGCCCCATCCCTGGAAATTTTCAAGGCCATGCTGGATGGAGCTCTGGGCAACCTGATCCTAGTGGGAGGTGTACTTGCCCATGGCAGAGGGGTTGGAACTAGGTGATCTTTAAGGTCCCTTCCAACCCTAACAATTCTATGATTCTGTTTTCTTGAGACTGAAGGTGTGCTTGAAGGGATGGTAAAATAGTGGAGTTTTCTTGCACGAGTCCAGTGACTGTGTCATTGCAAAGGTGTCACTTTCCTAAAAAAGTAGGCTTTTCCTGCAGAGTCCTCATTTAATAAAATTTTCTTTTCTGCCTTTCTGACGTGATGTTTCAGACCATGTGTGTACACAGAAGACAGTATTCCTGTTTAAAAGACTGACAGGTTGTTGCAAGAGCTGTACCGCATGAAAGATCTCAACAGGGCATGCCGCTGGTTCCGGTTCTGTTTCAATGTACACACAGGTTTTCATTTCATCGAGTTAAATCAGATAGTAATCTGTTCACCATGTTATGTATATGTATTGTCTTTAATATGGTAAATTAATGCAAGATTTCAGAGATTTCCTGGGGAATTATTTGGTTTTGATTTATACCATCATTTGAAATTCTGGAATTTCCTCAGTGGGTAACTGTGAAGCCATCAGTGGAAGCAATATTTCTTAGAAGTGTTTTAATTTGGAAAAAATGACCCTTTCTTTTGCACATACATGACCAATTGTCAAAATTGAGGGAAATTGCTGTCATAATTTCATAAGTATGTGTGTCCTCTGAAACACTTAAATAAACCTAGTAAAAAGACAAAATGTTCACTTTCACAGATTCTTCTTCATAGTGTAAAACAAACAACAAAGGCCACAGGATATTTACATGTTTGGTGTAGTTGGGAGGTTTGTAGTCATGTTACCTTCAAGACAAGTAGTATTTTCTACAATGACACTCCAAATGAAATGCCAGTGGGAGAGGGATTGTTTTATTAATACCTTCACTTTAAAACAGTTTTCATCTTCTCAATGGCCTTGTGACAAAACTTAATTTTCCTTTTCAGTGCTTAATTGTATTTAGAGGGAGTTCTTCATGTGTGGACCTTCCCACAATGGGGAGTTACCTTTTTAATATAGTCCCTGTACATGACAGATCTTTTTGGCACTCTTCCTTGTCTTTGAGTTTTCAGTGTGGAGAATGTAGCAGGGAAGGAGCAAAGTAGCAAAGTATGAATCACAAAAAAGCTTCCTAAGGAAGAGCACCTGCTAAGGTATATTTCTCAAATAATCGTTCATCTCAAGAGGATTTCTGGGGTAACAGGTCCAAGGAAATTACAGGTCTGTGTAGAAGTGCAAGGAAGGTCTGTGTGTTTCCAAAGCTTTCTTACAAGGGATATGAGAACCTTCACAATGCCTTCACA
>NW_009953332.1:607616-614468 GCF_000747805.2 Chaetura pelagica
ACTCTTTCTGATGCTTCCTCTACATTATTTGACATGAGACAGTTTGGCTTGAACAGTCTGGTTGGGTTTTTTTATTATTTGTGTTTCTCAGTATGAAATTTCATTTAAATTAATGCTGCATCCAGATTTGTACAAAGAAGCTAAGCCAAAGTCTTGTACCTGTGACTAACTTTGGTATTAAGCCATTCAGAGCCTGTGGTATCATAAAATTGCAACTGGAAAACTAACTCATCAAGCTAGTTAGAAAGTTGGCCCACGCTTTCCCAGGTTTTCTCAGAATGCCTCCTCTATTAAACCCAGGACATAGTTCCCATTCAGTGAAAGCCACTTAAAAAGCTGATGTGCAGAGGTCACTTAAAAGCAAAATTAGGTTACTGAAATGACCCTAAAATATTTGTAAGTCTAAAGAGTGACACAGTTGTAGAACTAAGCGGTTACTTAAAATGGCTTATTCCTGTAAATAGTCACAACACAGTCTTAACTCTCTGTTCTGCCCACTTTTATTTCTTCTGTTCCAGTTTTCACTGCTGTGCTTTACATCTCTAACAATACAGTCAGACCTGCTTCCTCCTGTTGCTTCTCATTGCCTCAGTTCCTCGTGGCTTCCAGTTTGTTCTGGGACAGCACATGATGCTGTCAGTCCTGGTACCAAATGCCTTAGCAGCCCCTTCTTAAATACAGAAGCTCATTCATCAGCTTGATGACTACTCACTTAACGAGTATTTACGTACAAAATTGTTTCAGTTTTCAGATTAAACCACTGTTTTTAGTTAGCAGAAACATTTGAATGGATTAAAAATACCTGAGAAAAAAAGTTAAAAAGTGGCATTTGGTCACATTTGAAGAGCTTGGGCAAAATTCTTGCTTACAGTTGGAGTATTAGAAGGCCAGAAAGCAGTCGGATCTGGTGAGCAATATTTCTGTGGTTGTAGGAAACCACAGCTATCATGCTTGGCTGCAGTGCCATTCTGCCTTCAGCTCAAGAGCAGAATGTGTACTTTGGTGTTGTAGCTGTTGCATGTTTCCTGGAGATGGCACTCGCTGTGTGTCATTTAGAGGAAATCCCAGACTGCTTTCATGTCCTCTGTTATGTGAGGTGGTGAACCCCTTGAATGATAAGGAAAGCCTCAATTAGAGAGCAAACAAAATTATTTGCAATATGCCAATGCCACCAGTATCTTATTCAGTCTGAGTAGAAAACCAACTTTGTTTCAGCAAAACTCTTTCTCACCTTATAATACAATGTGTTCAAGTATCCAGTAATTATTCTATGTCCTTTCCTTTTTGGATAGATATTGATGAATGCAGCATCATCCCAGGAATCTGTGATGGTGGTGAATGCTCTAACACTGTGGGAAGTTTCTTCTGCATCTGCCCACGGGGTTATGTCACATCTGTGGATCGCTCCAGGTGTATTGGTAGGTGTTCCACCCTGTAGGCTCTTAGAATCCTCAAGGCAGTTTATGATACAGAAGTAGGAAGAACTTCTGTCCCAACCTTATATAGCTCCCCCTCCGACCTGAGGACCTCACTGTAAGTGAACTTGAAATTCATAACATCCTCTAACGATGATGATTGCCATCTTTATGTAGATAGATTCCTCTTTGTTGACTATATTTTAGCCTGCAGATTCCTGCCTGAGATCTGGATCTTCTTAGGAAAAAAAGCAATTAGTGTATCTCTGTTTTCTAGGCAAACATAGGAAATGTTTGTTTCTCTAACCTGCATCTGAAGAAACCAAATGTTAAGCTTGCTTTGTTTCATCCATATTTCCTGTTCACTTGGGCAGAGTTCAAGATTCCTTTGTTGGATTAATACAAGACTAGTGTAACTGCAAATGTAAAATCCTGCATTTAATCAACTGGAATGTGTTAGCACTGATTACCTCAGATAATTATTGAGTGTATTTTGGGGTTTGTTTTTCTTTTGTTTTCAATACAATGTTTTAAACATTTTAGTTGTTCCATGAATTGAAAAAGGAAAGTCATTTTGAGAACTCATATTACTGCTTCTTCTGTTTCTCTTTCAAAATTAACTTCCAGACCAGAGGGCAAGTACTTGTTTCTCCAGCATCGTGAATGGCCGCTGTGCACAGGAGCTTCCTGGTAGGTTCACCAAAAGGCAGTGCTGCTGTGAGTCTGGCCGCTGCTGGGCCACTGGGTCTGTCCCAGAGATGTGTCCTGTCAGAGCATCTGGTGAGTGCCTTGCTGGTTGGTTGATATGTTTTCTCTGTCTTAGTATCCTTTCTAGTTAGGATTGAGGTCACTGGAATGTTCTAAACCACTTTAGAATGTAGGCTGAATGGAAAAAGAAAATCAGGAATTACATTATTATTCATTCTTGTGTTTTTAATACTGATGTTGCCATCTGTGAACCATTTTTTTCTGGTCCATGATTGTTTGGGACTAGTTTCTTCAACATGCTTTTGTTGACTTTGGAAATTGTTCTTGGGAAGTGGGAAAGATTTTGTGGTTAGTTTCAAAGAGGAAATGACTCTGAGGGTCCATAGTTCATTTTGATTTAAAGCAACAGCTGCTCTCTTGTTCCTTTAAGTTTTGGGTTACTTTGAACTAGAAATATGCCAGTATTTCATTTATTCTTTCAACTCTGCTCACAGAACAATAGTCCACATCCCTAGTGGAATGTATTTTCAGTGTATCTAGATCAAGGTCCTTGAGAGACCAGGGAGTTACAGTGCTGCTGGCAACACATCAACAAAAAGATTTCAACACATAGTTGTAAATTAGAGTATTTCTTTTTCTTATTTTTAATGTCCTTCCTTAAATAACACCTGTCACGATTGTGGGATCTCCCTGAGATTAGCAGCAGGAGAAGGAACAGATAACATCAAAGAAAGGAGGAGTTGGTGGTCTGGTTTTTGTAGCATACAAAGATCTGTACATTCCTTCTAAGCTGACTCTGAAAGGTGATTTACTTTATGCTTCTCTGTGCTTTCCTGTTCAATAGATGAACACAGCAGACTCTGTTTGGATGGTGCTTCTGCTGGAGGTGGATCCAGACATGGTGGGACAGGAGGAAATGGGTTCCTTCCTGGTGGCAATGGCAATGGCTACATCCCAGGAGGAGCAGGATTCATTCCCATCCCTGGAAGCAATGGTTTCTCCCCAGGTGTAGGCGGAGCAGGGGTAGGAACAGGAGGTCAAGGTCCCACTGGAAATGGCCCAATAATTACAGGGCTAAGTAAGTATTTTTTCCTGCTTAGCTTTTAGTCTCAAAATGATATGCTGCTCTTAACACGTAAAAATGCCTTTGTTTTTAAGCACACTTAAGAGACCTAATTTCAAACATTAGGCAATTCAGAAGCCCTTTTTTTAACAAGACTTCAGATGTAGAGAATTTTTTCTTAAAAAATGTTTTCAGAAAGCCACCAGGGTTTAAAACAAACTGTTCTCCTTCCCGTTCTTTCAAATATAAAGCTTACCTGTGTTGCAAGAACACTGCCTTGACAGAAAGCTCAAGATAAATAATATTCAGAGGGAAAGCTCATATATGTAAAGTTACTTATAATGGGTAAGCACGTATCTAGGATCAGAACCATAAAGTTAATAAAACGCAAGGAGAATTATTAAGACAGGTGCACCAAAAATAGTAAACCTATCAGAACAGAGTGCTTCAACTTTCACACAAATCGTGATTGATGGATGAAGCCACTGGCAGTCTTCTCAGGTTCTACACAGAAATGGTAAATAATAATTAAAACTATTTGTCTAATGTGGTTTTTTTGTTTATGAGAGGTACGTTTCTGTTAGTTTACTGACCTGTCAACAGAGAATGCTTGGAAAAAATACCTGATTTGATGAATATATTTAAGCACAAGCAGAAGATAACATACTTTCAGAAGTTAAGAATAATCTTCATATCTACCTCTATTTGAAAATATGAATATTTGTTTTATGTTCTAATATTTTTTTATTAGCAATACTCAATCAGACAGTAGACATCTGCAAGCACCATCCCAGCCTTTGTTTAAATGGACGTTGTATACCAACCCCTTCTAGTTACCGATGTGAGTGCAACATGGGATATAAGCAGGATGCAGATGGGGATTGTATTGGTAAGTACATGTTTCTAAAATCAATTATTCACTTTTAAAATACTAGTATTTTTGTACTTTAAATATATATATAAAAAAATAAATAACCCATATTCTTTTCCCCCACATATATACTCATTTTCATGATACTGCTCTTGTGAAAGACAGTGCAAAGATCATGATAATACTTATACTAAAATGATTTAAATCTGCATGAGAATTATCAGTTTCCATAAAAAGCAAATTAATCTTTAGTCACATATATTGTTATTGAGTATTCCTATATTTGATGGGTGTTGTACATTTTTGTCTTCACATTCAGTAAAGTAAGTTCAGTTCTGTGTGTTCTCTTTTGTGCTCACATAGCTTAATTTTTGCAACAGGAATCAATGGAGAGTTATGTTCAAGGTAACGAAGGGTAGAATTTGTTTTACCTATTTGTAAGGATGAATGACAGTTTGAAACATATACAATAATTTTTTTAAAATGCATTAATTAACTTTTAATTCTATTTGAATATATCTGAAGATATGGAATGCTAAGTTTTAAAATAAGACCTGGATTTGGGATATTCTGCATTTTGTTATTCAGTTACTGAGGACTTCACTTTGCAGTATCAGATTAAATACTAGGAATTAATGATACTAGGAAATTTTAGGTAAGTAGATAAACCACAGGCCTCAACTGAGCTTGGGTGACTTGCTAGAGTTCTGCTCTTAGTGAACTCCATTTTCAATAAAGACTGACAAAAAACAAATAATGCTTTTGGCTCCTTTTTGCCTTCCAAGCCTAAATGACCAAGTATTAGTGTACTAATTTTATCTGAGAATGGCTTTTGGGATTCGTCCAGAACAGGATTTAAACTCTGTGGTTGAACCTGTTGTGAAATAACTCTATATGGATTTCTGTTGGACTTTTTTATTTTTCAATTCTCATTGAAGAAATCATGCATGAAAAAATGAAGTAGGACAATGATCTGTGGTTCAAAAGGCTCATCAGATTTACATGTCTTGGTGCTGAAACTGATTGACAGAAAGATGAAATGTGTTCTTAACAGGGCCTGGCATTCAGTCCCTTTCTCTTCTGTGGGATTACCCTGTAGGCCAGCAGCCTTGCCATTCACCTTCCACTCTAGGCTGGTGATAATAGGGATGTTGCATGTGATTTCTAGTTTGAGGTTAAAGTGCCTGAAAACTGTGAGACTAGATTGGTAGGTGCATGGAAAAAAACCCACAAAACTACTTACTGACCTGTTTAATTCTATAACACACGGTTGTGTGCCCAGAAAAAGGGTGTGTTTACTTAGGGATCTTACTCTCATCTTCGTAATGCACACTTCAGCATGAAACAGCAGTCTGAAAGCTGAAGCAGTGTTGGACACACGGGGATGAAAACAAAATTTTCAGCTGGTTTAAGAAAAGCAGAAGAATCTGTGCTGGCTACAGTGATGTCCTAGTTTGAAAGTGGGAAAAAAACCAACAAAGCAGTAATGGCTTGCACCAAGTTTAGGTGGAAGTTTAGGTGTTTTTTTTTCTGTGTGAAACAAATCAATCATTATAAATTATTTTGACTCTTCTGTGGCTTTTCTTCTGAGTAGCTGCTTGTATTCAGAATATTTTTTTATAAGAAAGTATATTTTATGTATATTTATTTTAGATGACAGCTTAGTTTCACCATTGCTTTTGTATTGTATTATAAAGAAGTAGCTAGAGTATTTAAATGCCACACTGAATTGGTGATCTTTGAATGGTAGTTGCCATAAATCATAAGGAAAGTGGTTGTGGTAGTGAAGGAAAGAACTTAGCTGCATGGAATGTCTGGGTCTTCTGATACATATTAAGTGAAATTAAAGGCTTACTTGAATCTAATTTGGATACTCTTACTAAAAGAACAGTCTGGAGCCATTGGAAACAGTTACATTTCAGTGCATGGGATAACCTTAATGTTATGTAAATGAACACTGCTTCCATACCCTCTCTGGCTGCCTACTTCCCAAGCAATAAATTAAGAAGCCAGGACTTCTTAGACATTTTTGTATAGAGTTAAAAAAAAAAAGGTCTTATTTCAAAATTTTCCTGCCAAATAAAAAGATACAGCATTAGATGCTGCTCTCTGACCTAAACTGGTGTTCTGCTGCTGTCATGATGGAACATGCCTGATGGGTCAAGGACCTTAAGTGTCCTAAGTGAAACTAGATGGTCAGTCTTTTTCCCCAGACTGATAGATAACTGTACTGCTGTTACCTTTCCTGATTTCATTCTGGTCATAGAAACTGTAAAAAACTGTAGAGACTTTGAAAGTGGCAACAAGCCTGTAGCTGTGCTGTGTTCAATTTTTGTCGTTTGGGGAATTCAAATCTCTGTATTTGAAATTTTGTAATATATCTTCAGACTCATCACAGTAAGTCTTAAGGGGGTGTTGGAAGTTCCATTCTGTGTGTAGTGAAATTCCGACAAGTGTTACAGATGAAACACTGAAAAGTGGAGATAAGTGTGATGCAACTGTTGAACGAGAAATATTTAACGCTGAAGAGGGATATACTGGGAGATAGAATAAATGGGTTAAATATCTGTCTCAGATGTTTCCTGTTTATACTACTGGAATATGAATGCTTGCAATGCAAACTTAAAGCCAGCAGCTCCTTTATATTAACATATATTTGCCATTTCCTTCTTTTATCGAGAGCTTATAAAAATAAGAGCATCTTAAGATGCATATTTGATATGGAAATCGTCTGATGCACATGGCTTTGGAAGGATTTTCTAAGCTTAAGTAAGCTATTTCACAGAGGAACACTG
>NW_009953332.1:614501-642828 GCF_000747805.2 Chaetura pelagica
TTCCTGCAGTATAATTTATAAATTAATTTATAGTGAGTTCTGTTTCTAGCATGAATATGTATTATTGTACCGATTAAGCAAGTTGAAGCCAATGAGAAAGAAAATCATATGTGTCATGTAGGAAAACTAAACAAAATAGATGAGTGCTATATCTATTGTAAGTTGCCCTGTCTTCCACTTATACTAAAGGAAGATTATTATATAATAAAGTCATTTGAATTAAGACATTTGACAAAATGTTAATGTGAAAATGTGAAACAGGGCTTGACATTCTGTTGATAGCTGAGGACTTTGTTCAGAAGGAATTATGTACAATCTTCCTTGACCCCTGTATCAGCTGAGCACTGAGGAAAAAATACCCAATCTAGCACTCAGGAGGAAGAGCATGCCAACAGCAAGACACTGTAGGGAAGCATGAGAGAAGAAAACTACTATAAGTATGTAGAAGTCTACTGATAAAGACGCAGTTACTATTTTCTTCATTTTATCTAGCACTCTGCATTTCTCTTTTCTTTATCTTGCTTCATTCTTGTGGTTTTGTGGTGCTATCAGCTGCTATGCAAATGTGAATGAGCTAAATGTGCATGAGAGGAGGTGTTTGCTGTGCCTTTTCCATTTAACTGTTAACCCAAAATGGATTGATTGTAATTAGGCACCCAGAGTGCTGTAAACCAGCTCATTAAATTAATGATTTAGGTAAACCCAGGTCTCTTTCATATGTATATTGCTATCGGTTTAAATTGGGTGTGTATTAACACAGTAAATACTTTTAAATGAATGGTCTTGTTTATGATTAATTTAGAACAAAGCTAACAATTATTTTACAGTCAAGTAATTAATGGCACAACACTTTCTAGAAGTACACATATATTTAACAAGTAAATGTTCTTATAAGTGTGGTTTCTCATTCCATCCTATTATTTCCAAGATGTAATGAACAAAGTTTCAGTACTAGGCCTGATAGAGGCTGAGTACAATTGTTCAGAAAAATTATCCTGGGTTTTTCCTGGTATTTCTGGTTAGTGTGCACTGCAAGGTGCTAAGAACTGATCAGCAGTGGCTCTACTCAGCCCCATCATCCTATGGCAGTTTACAGCCAGATACCGAAAACCCCCAAAAGTCCACCTTGGCTTTGTGGTATTAAAGCCTACTTAAGTGAAGAAATGAATAATTTCAGACCTGTAAGTCAAATGGAGGGCACATCTCGAGGGAAGAAAGTCAAATTAGCAATGGTGACTGATGAGGAAAGGGAGATTTCATCAAGGAATCTATTCAGTTTGTAACCTATGAATTTAGCTGTAATGGAGATGAGCTGCTCAGGTCATCCTCTGGCAGATGCAAGAAAGCCTGAGCCAGCAGCCCTGCCTGCCAGAGCACTCCCCAGATCACAGAGAGCAAGGATCCTGGGGAGGGTCTAGAGGAGCATAACTGGAAGAAACACACTGTGTTATTTTTGAGCTGGGAATAGCTGTACTGAGCCAAAGACACAGCTGATTCATTGGTAGCCACTGGGAATCAAATTTGGGAAGGGTTCTTGAAAAGAGTTAAAGTTTTCTGAGCCCTGTGTCAAATAGGATTTATTTGTAAGCAGCTACCTAAGATTTAAAGTGGTTAGATTGTGTTTTGTTGCACCCAAATAAATAAAAAAACGTTGGAAAGGAGAGTAAGGTACATTATAGAGAAGGGCTAGATTAAGTCTGGTGTTACTCAAATGCAAAGACTGGGGTAGAGGGTGCAATGAGCCATAAATAATTGAGATGTGGTGCCCAGACTGTGGTCTTATTAAGAGTCCCTCCTGCTGATGACTGACCATTACTCACGTTTCTGCATTAAACCTGTAATATAATGGGGGATATCTGTATGCCATTATTTGCTCTGATTTTCAAATGCCAATTTTGACTTGTAATAGTTCAATTCTGAAGAAGAATGAATGATTATTCAGTTAAATGAAACTGTTGAATAAAATGTTTTTCACTTTCACCAGGCAACTGTCAGATCCCATGTGTCAAAATCCTCACACATATTTTTTCCTTTGTCTATCAAGATGCATATAGAAGACACAGTAGCATTTCACTTCTTAAAAATGTCTGCGTAGTTGGACTAAGAACAGCTCTGTGTTCTTGGAAAAGTAGTGATTTTGCACCAAGAACAAGTTTTAGTATTTAACATTTGACTGTTACTTGCCATTTTTTTCACTTAGGAACTTCTAGATTTGAAAAAAAATTGTATAGGTTGTGAAGTAATTAATGCTCTTCTCTGCTGCCAACAGATGTTGATGAATGCACATCAAACCCATGCACTAATGGAGACTGTGTCAACACACCTGGTTCTTATTACTGCAAGTGTCATACAGGTTTCCAGAGAACTCCTACGAAGCAAGCTTGCATTGGTAAGAAAATCTGCATCACATCAGTGGACATGGCAGATGTTCTGACCTCTTATGTCAGATCCCATTTGAGTTTGAAAAGTAGCAATAGGATTTCAGGAAATCCCAACAGTTGTTACAGCAATTGTAGGGCTAGTTCTGGGCTACCATTCCAATTGTTCTGTTTTTGTCTTTTAACATCTATCCATTATTCTGTAATATCTGTGACTTGGCCAGGGAATTCCCTAGCTGGGAGTTCTAAGAAAAAATAAATGAAAGAGGAAATAGACTATTAGTATAACAGGTGTATATTTATGTATGTATGCAGATGACTGTATGAGTAATTTTTTTAAAGTGTTCATAATGTAATCGCTGAGCATCACCAAATGTAGCATTGTAGAATTAATTGTAAAAGTCTGTAAAATAATTATTTTTCATATCTCTGATGTAATGGGAATGAATTCTTACCCATGCTTGGACATTTTTTTCTAAGTAATATTTAAATAGCATGCCAATGTCTTTCAAAGCAATAATTACCACTGCATGTTTTTTAGCTTATAGTAATTCTCAGATTGTGTGATTATTAATTTATTTGTTTGTTGCCTTAGATATAGATGAGTGCATCCAGAATGGTGTTCTTTGTAAAAATGGCCGGTGTGTAAACACTGATGGAAGTTTCCAGTGTATTTGCAATGCTGGATTTGAACTGACTACAGATGGCAAAAATTGTGTGGGTAAGAACTCTTCTAAATATTAAGGCAGGCAGTAGCTTGGACATTATAGAAATTGTACCTCACACTAAAGTTAAGGATCATTAAGGATTACCTTTTTTGAAATAAGGTGCAATCTGAGGGGAACTTACAGCACTTGCATGCAAATGGTTATTGTATGTAACTGCATGATTCAAAGGTAACTTGAGGTAAGTTTTGGTTTTGAAGCTACATCTCTAAAGTCCCAGGTGGGTCAGTGCCAGGAACAATATTTTTCCCTGAAGCTTCATAGCAAGTGCTCCATTTATTACCACTCCTGAAGAAATAACTGGTTTTAATTTTGACTATACTGCATCAAAAAACCTTTCTAAACATCCATCTCTTAATTCTGTCAGGTGATTGAAGCTTTTTACCCTTTCATGTAAGAAAGAAAGACACCCAACTTATTCAATACAGTCTGCAGAAACATGCAAACTAACTGATCCCAACAGGAAAAAAAATGTTGCTATGTCTATAGAATGAAAACTCTTCAGACCTTCATCAGAGTTATGAGTAGAATTAGATCTTCAAGTGAATAAATATGTCACATCAGTCCTGATCATTTATTTTCAGTGTGCGATCTTCTGAAATGTGAGGAACTGTAAGCAGTTTTCTTTGCAATGTTTTGCAGACCATGATGAGTGTACCACTACAAACATGTGTTTAAATGGGATGTGCATAAATGAAGATGGGAGTTTTAAATGCATCTGCAAACCAGGATTTGTTCTGGCTCCAAATGGACGTTACTGTACTGGTATGTGGAACTGAGGGGTGATGCATCAAGACAATCTTGATCTAAAACATCTTTTTCTGGTCCATACATATGCTGATGATTCACCTGCTATCATAAAGTCATTTGATAATGTGCAAAAAACATTAATCCTAATCTTGCTTATAAGCAGTGAATAGATTATTTGAATTGTGTTTGCTCCTTTGATAGATGTTGATGAATGTCAGACATCAGGAATTTGCATGAATGGTCATTGCATAAACACTGAAGGGTCCTTTCGGTGTGAGTGTCCACCTGGCTTGGCGGTTGGAGTTGATGGTCGCGTGTGTGTGGGTAAGTGATTCTTGTTCTTCATTGAAAAACAAGTGGAATTACCAGGTTGTCAAATTAAAGAAATGTATCAAATTACATTTTTCTAGCTAATGCTGACATCAAACCACAGAGGATCTATTCTAGGATAAATATGGAACTTTTTTTTTCTACTATGTATTTATTTTCAAGTATGTGCATGTGTCTTTCTCTCTCTATGTATATTCATGAATGTATATTCATATTTATATTCAGTTTTGCATCATCCACTCCAAATAACTAAAACAGGTACATGTCTTGGTTGCAGCACTGATATTTTTTCACTCTCCATTTCTTTTTCTAATATGAAAAAAAAATTATTCTCCCTGTACAATAGTGTTAAAAAAGGAAAAGCTGTAGTGGGAGGAATAGTGAAAACTGGATAGACTTGTTTCTGTGAACTCAAACATAATTATTAAGAATTATTAGGAAATCTTACATTTTGCTATCCAATAAACCTAGTGTGAGAAGGCAAGAAACTTAAGCTCCTGTGTGAAACCAGAGAGGCACCACCTCTTGTTAATCTGTTAATCCTATAAATGATATTTATGGTATTTACCCTTCCTGGCATTTCTTTGGTTTTGAGGCATACCTTTTCTCATCTGCTGCTGATTAATCTTTTGTCATATAATTGGAACTACAGCCTCTTCGTCCCTCAAGTGTTACTGGTTGACAGTTGAGAGTCTCACCTCATTCTAGAGCTCTAGAGGAGCTCTAGCATGGCTTCAGGGAGCTTACTGCAGAAAAATGGATCATTTTCAACCTGATGAAGATTTTAAAAAGGGTAGAGGAAAAGAGGTACTTGGTCCCTTGTTTCATACTGATTGCTGATGAAGAAGGTGGAGAGAAATACCCATCTTAAAAAAATTTCCTGAGAATGATAGGACTACGTGCACTAGGGACTGTGATATTGCAAAGTTCCTTAAATGAATTTAATCCACAGGAGATACCATCTTTCCCTTCTTCTGCATATCAGAATGTCAGTTTGCAATCCCCTAAGTTTCTTCTCGCCTAACTCACAACTGTATGTGTCATCATGCATGTTGGTGACATAAGACTCAGGGATTGGATAGACATGCCATTATACCATTAAGTTTAGCAGGCGTATGTGCCTGGAATGAGGCAAACCTCTGGCAGCAGCATGGCACAAAAGCTTCACTTTTGATACGTGGCCATGTATGCTGGATGATGCTGGTTGCTGGACTGCCACTGGAGTCGGTACTAGATTGGGCCATCTGGTTATGTCATGATGTTTTAGCAGGTTCATGAAGCAGTAAAAGCAGAGCAGAAGCCATTGGTTAAGTTCCATAACAGTCCTACACATTAATCAGTGCTATGACTGGTCTTGCTGGTGGATGCATATGTGTCCTGTCTGCCTGTGTCTTACCTGCATGCATCCAGACGAAAGAAAGCCTTAATCACAATGTTTGGATGTGACCTTGCACCAAAGGAATGTGAGATAATACTTCCTTGTGCTGCAATCATCAATTAATTTAAAATAAAATTTTTAATTGTGAAATAGTTAATCATTCTGTAGTGCACAAATGCCTGGGTAAGCTGGCCCTTTCTGTTGCTGCTTCATTTTAAAAAACACACAATAAAAAGACAGTGGCTAAAAAAATAGGGTAATAAAAAGCCAAAACACCTTCTCAGTCTCTCTGTTGGAACCTAAATATTTGTTCTTTTAAGTAAATGAGATTGTTTTAGTAAGAAAAACTGTATTGAAGTTTGAACCAACAAAAGCAAGGTTTGTTCTCTCCTCCATAGAAGCCAAATTGTTTTCTTCTGATTTATTGAATGTTTGGAGAAAAGCAGTGAAAAGATCAAACAATGAGAAGAGGCTTGGTATACGGTTTTTAATACAGGAATTTCACTGCTTAGTGGCACAGCTACTTGAGTACAAGCTGTTCAGTAACTTTTTTTTGTGTTCCAAGTTGGCCTCGTCTTTACCCTGTCAGTGATACAGCTGCAAAGAATTAATCCAGTGCTCAATTTTCTGTTCTTTCTTTTACCTAATGCTACCACAGTTCTAGCAGCTAAAGACTTGACAAATTGGCCATCAGCTGTGAACACTGTATTTTGATTTGAAAATGTTCAGTTCCACGTATCACCTTGTTTTAAGGTTTACCATAAATTATTAGATTTTCATCAGGAAATGCACTGAATATTGCAAAAATAGGAAGGCAGAATTGTGATGTATTTGGAAAACCTATTTTTTTAAAAGGTGATGTAATTATTCCAGGCATAAAATAACATACAAAATTTCAAATCTTGTGAAACAAAGTTATCCTCATACACCACCTTTAGAACAGAATTTCTGAGCCAATCTGCTGCTCAGAATTTTGTGTGTGTATTTGTGTGTGTATGTATATATATGCACACATGTATTTACATAAACATAAACATTCCGTGTTAACACTAGGAATGCTCTTTGTCTGGGTAGTCTGTCCCCTATATTTCATGAGCTGAATTATAGTTTTCAGACATTCTGGTGGCTAGAAGAGTGTTTTTATTCTGAAATATAACAATTTAAGTTTGGCTTCCCTTTAACAGTAAGTATTTCCACAAATGTGCTAGGCAATTAGCAAAAATGTAAAATCAAAGAGCCTACAGTCTAATTCTCTCACTGTTATTTCGAGCTGTATTTAACTTCTGAATAGTGCCACAGTTTCTTGTGGAACTATTCTTAGAATAATTTGGCTTTCTATTTAGCATTAATAAGTATGGCAGTCAATTACAAAATGTTATACAAGTTTGGAATATAAAAGGGAACAAATATTTGAAAAAGGAGCAGTTAGATAAATACTCAGAGCCAAACTAGTATTTGCAGGCATTTCAGGTTTGGCTGTACTCAGAACTGCAGCTCCCTGCTTGGATACCTCAGCTGGCTCAGTGTGTGTTTATGTATCACCTCAGGACTTGTACTGATCTATGGCTGTAGCTTCGTGCAATGTTGTTTGTTCCCTGCTGAGATGCTTTTAATTATAGTTCAGTCTGCAGTTCACATCTCTGCCTAAAGCTATAGCTATTCAGGACAAAATAGCCAAGTTTTATTTTACCCTGGCTATTTTGCAGAACCATCCCTCAGAGTGCCTTTCATGAGCACTGCGTGGTTTGACCCTCTAAGACACCTGGATGGGTACAGTAACATCCACTGAGAACAGTTCAGCCACTGGTCCACTTCACCACAAATACAATTGTGTATTTGCAGATGTTGAAGTGCTAGACCACAAAATTTAAGAGTCTTGAAATGCTATTCTCTGGTAACAGTGGAATTTCCCATAAGAAGATACACAGTTACAGCAGCACCAATGCTAAACTCTGATCCAAGGCATTAAGTTCTCATGTTGTTCTGAAATTAGTAGCCAAAGGCTGATCAAAGTTCAGGTTCATCAATACTGTCATGACATGGAGAACCTGAGCTTAATGAGGTGCCTACAGCAGCTAAGCTATGGACAAAGCAGTGCCTGTCTTTCTCATCCTGGTTAGCAGCATGGGAAGCACAACCCAGGAAGGACACTCTTCCTGTCCTAAAATCACTGTTTTGGTTCAGGGGTAGCCAGCTTGGTTCTGTATCCTGCACAGGCTTTGTCAATCACTGACAGCATAGATAAGACTGTTTTCTTGTAACTAGTTAGGCAATACTCCCCAAATTCCCTGTGCTTCTTCTATAAAAACATTGTTTTATGTGGAAATACACTCGCTCTCTTCTTACGCAGAGCAACTGCTCAGCACATTTGTAGTGTCCTCCAGCTGCTTCTCACACTTTACATCTTTGAAGACCTTCCTACAGCATACATATTTCATATTTTTCAATCTTTTCTCCCCCAGAAGTTTCCCTCAGTGCCATTTCCTTCCTTTAAATTGCTTCTCCATTATGTCCCAGACACATAACCAGGGGGAAGTCCTCCCTCCTGTGATAGGGCAATGATTCAAGCCCCTTTATTCATGACTGAGCATGGCAGACTAGAACCTGGATTTGTTAGAGGAGGAGGGAAAGGATGTGATGTTATTAATTACTTTGTAGAGTACATGAACACATATTTCTTGTGCGAACATTCTTGATCTTTGTCAAGCATAATAATGTTTTCCTGCTGTTGAATGCAAGCAAGTTGTACTGACTTCACCTAGACTCTTGGCAAGGAATAAAGCCTTAAATCTGGGCCACATTTAACTTTGCTCCAGAGCTATCTTTTCTATGGGATACCAACAGCAAGACAAAACATTTGTGTACAGGCAATCCTGTTTTATACAAGTCAGTTTACAACCCCCAGAGAGTAGGTGGAACACAGAAGGAATTGCCAGTTCTTATTCAGGTTGGCTCAGGATGTTAAACAGTCACTGTAAGACTTGCAACTTCTCTTTGGTGTTTGGGGGCCATCTTCTAACTAGGTGAGTGTCTGGATTCCCTCTGACACTGTTCTGAGTGCACCTAGGCACCTCATGTCCAGGCCATAACAGATGGAAGTTTTACTGGGAGATTGATGAGGATCATAAATTAAAGCCAGGTCTGGCCTGGTCCATAAAGGTGCCTGGAACAAAGAATATTTCTGTAGCTGTAACAAGTGTCTGTAGAAGCATAGGAGTCAAAGCTAAAGGATAATTTCTCTGACTGTATCCAGCAATTCTCAACCACACACTTAGGTGGACTGCCCAATCACATGCTTAGAAAGTCTCCCATATTATCCTGTAAGCAAATATGCAAAAGGCATCTAATCCTGGAATGACCAAAAAACCAAACCAACAGCAAAAAGCAATCCAAAACACATAGAAAGCAGTCTAAGAGACATTCTCATTGTTCTTGGGTAAGTCTAGTGGTCTTTCAGGACTACATTCCAGAAAATGAAGGGGTGAAGGCCTGGCTCAGAAGATGCATCTTACTACATTTTACTGTTCAAGTCAGTCAAATTGATTTATATGACTAAATCAAGTGGAAGATTGTCAGTATGCACGTGGTGAATCCTACAGTTTTGTGGCTGTCCTGTGTAATTTTTCTGCTGTCTTCTATGGCATGATTTTCAAGGTTGAAAACCTTTCAGATATTATCTACTTTCTTTGTGTAGTAAGTGGTTGGTTGTCTTGGCCATCATTTCCAGCTCTCTCTCCAGGGAGGGCACTGTAATTTCCATAGTGGCTTTTCAGTCACAAACCTCCAGAAATTTCTTAGGCTTGAGACAGTAGTGCTGCTTTCCCCACTACTTAGTCATATGTAAGAATCACTAAATTGCTGTTGCTAGCTAGCTATTGGGACCTTTTTGATATCCTGACCCTAGTCCTAAACTGGTGCCAGTTTACAGATAAACCTCTTATATACCTCATATAAAGATAGCCATGTCACGTAAATCCTGATCTGAATAATCTGCTGAAATTGCATTTTTGTTCAGAATTTCTAAATACAGTGCTTCTCCTTTTGGAAATAGGTTGCCTCCCATGTCACCAGCCCTGGGCTGCTGCTGTCTTACTCTGCTTGAGGAACCATCTTGGAACTAAATAAGAGATCTGTGTGACTAGGTTATGGTTGTAATACTTCTCAAAGGGAAAAATCAGTCACCACATTCTGATTCAAACCATTCTGTATTTCTTACTGAGATACGTGTTGACTGATGCTCTGGTGTGAGGGTCATCTTTGCTGGGTCCTATGTATTGCTTTTAAATTTGCCTACTATAGGCTAGTTTACGTGGTTTCAAAGTGGTCTGGAGAGAGTTCCAGGAGCTGTTTCGAGAGTTGGCCTAGATACCATCAGAATTATTGTAGCAGAGCAATGCAGATGTAGGCAATGCAGCCATTTTGCTGAACAAAGACAGTGGGCATGCATTTCAGTCTCAGCCTATGGAAATAAGTTGTTTCTTTGCTTACCCTTTCCTAGATACTCATATGCGTAGCACGTGCTATGGAGGTATCAAAAAAGGAGCTTGTGTCCGTCCTTTCCCTGGTGCTGTGACAAAGTCTGAATGTTGCTGTGCCAATCCTGAGTATGGTTTTGGAGAGCCATGCCACCCCTGCCCTCCTAAAAATTCAGGTAAAATTTTGTGTTTCTTTGAATCCTACCTGGAAGATGCAGACTTAAAATCTTCTTCATCTATTTCATTCCATAAGGAGAGGTGAATATAGTACTTAATGGAATTTTACACTGATTCTGGAAATTGTTTATCCTTCAACAAGAAATTGTCTGGTATTTTATGTTGAGTATTTGTGGTTTTATGCATTGTAATGTTTATGGTGAAGCTAGTTCTAGCTCTGGCCAGACTGTGAAAAAATTCAAGACAAAGAACATGAGTATGCTATGGCTGAAGTTGAGTCCCTGAATTAAGTGTTGGCTATAAGAAATAAGACTTTAAAGAGAATAAGTAGAGTTCTCCGATGAATCTTTAGATTTCATAGTAAAATCAATCCAGTTTAAAAGCAGACCATAGTAATTTTAGAAATCTGTATTTCATTTATAAGAATCGGTTCTCCAAATAAACCTGGCAATTGATTAAAAAAAAAATCCCTTGAATATAGAACTGAGGTGGTGTATCTTGCACAGTATTTCCACTCAGTGTCATTTTCTAAGATAGGAAAAAAATGGTTAGAAGAAATGAAGTAAAACTGGCATTGTGGTTGAAATCAGTAACTTAAGGAGACAGTTCTGCCAAGACTATAATGAAGTCACTTGAGTGTATAATTCTTGTTATCAAATTTTGGTTTTTTTAAATATATGGAAGTTCAGGATGCAATGCTACTTGATGTATTTAGCTATATTATCTATAAATAGTTATTTCATTTGAACATTGGCATTTTAGAAGTTACTTTGTAGAAAAAAAATCTTTTGAAAATTTGATTTAGGATTAAAGAAGGTGAAAAACTAGAAATAACATTTTCTTTTTTCCCCCACATCTCTTGCTTCAATTGAGTAGCTGAATTCCATGGCCTGTGTAGCAGCGGAATAGGTATTACTGTGGATGGACGAGGTATGTTGCACATTTTGTTTAATGTATATGATTCAAGGCTTTAAAGAGCATATACTCAGAATAATATTTTCCTTTTAACATACTACGATGGAGTTTTTTTGCCTCAAAATTATGATGCTGATTTTAGTATTTTCATTATCAAGGTAAAATTGTTAGTTGTTGTCTAAAGAAAAGGCCAGATTTCATCCTCTGCAACATTGGATTTTGCCTAACCCTGAGAAGAAAAAAAAAATAAAAATTTAAAGATTTGACCTATAATTCCTTTTTTTTTAGAGTAGGCATAAGAGAGTTCTCCCTCATTTTGGGACTGATGGGAGCCACTTGTGTTTGCAGTTGATTTTCAGCCAGCTGGGATAGAAGTAGAGCAGGTTTTTACTCCAGGTCTAGTGTTCACTACACGGACCATTTCAATGGAGGGATCATTTCTCTGGTGAATTAGACTTGGAAGGGAGCTTACTAAAAAGAGATTCTCCTGAAAAAAATCCTAAAAGCATGCACTTGCATTTACTACTGGGAATTGTAAAGCTCCAGCTCCTTTTCCTAGCACCACAGAGAGAGTGATTTTAAAAATAATAGCTGAGCCAGGCCTGAAGTAGAGGCAAGACATGCTGCAAGCTGCCAAATAAGAGGAGTGAGTTGAAAAAGGAATGGTTGAACACAGTATTATGATTTATTGCTAGATAGTTCCCTGACAAGTTAATAAAGGTGCTGCTAAATTAAAGCAGATACTGTATATTTAATATTTCCAGTCATTTAATTTATATAATTTTTATCCTTGTCATCATTAAAGCTCCTATTCAGTTCAACAGGAAATGAATGAGACCCTCTGAACATTATACTTAGTAGCAGCCTACATAAGTTTTAAAAACAGTACTATAATAAATTCTGTTTCTGTTCAGTATTGTAAGTATATATGCACATTTTTTCTTCTCTATGAGCTCATTGTTTAACATGTTGCCAAACTTACAAGTAATTTTAAATTCAAAGAGTTTATAAATTCTTTTCATTTTCAGTGAATTTTACAAGGTCCATTTGGAGAATCTCTTATTCTAATGGAGAAGTAGTGGCAGTGTACCACAATATTGTTGTACAAACTGCATCCTAACATGAGAATTTGCATGTGGTCTTGTAGGGCGGTTATCTGTTCTTTTGGATAGGCAGAAAATACAGTTTCTTACTAAATTGTGACGTTTACCAATTATGTGATGAAGACTATAGTCTCTTGGGTATTCATGGCTCAGCTAAATTCTCTTTTTGTTTAGGTTTCTAAAGAAAACCCTAGTATTTTCTGTACATCTTGTGCAGTGACCGCACAGATAATTTTCTTGCTGCTACTCTTGCTACTGCTTATACTGTGAGACTTTCTTTGCTAATTCCAGATCCTAAATGGGAAAAAATAATTTAGTATTGAAAAGTCCTCTTTTCCTCAGAGGAAAAAAAAAATACTAGCCTGTTCCTGTTCTTCCAGTTCATAGGCATATTTTGGAATTTTCTATCTACAGCAGTAATTCTATATGGGACTGTAAGTTCAGGAAATATATCTCATTCATCATCCTATGCTGTCAACTTGAGAAAAAAATTGCATTTTCAACAAGTTCAGTAATATTTATAAGACTGAGCATGTTCTGGTATTGACCTATGTATTACTACTCTACTAGGAAGAGTATTGGTGTCACCTAATAATTTATAACTGCACAAGCTAAATCTTTTGCATGAAGGTATTCTTGAAACACATAGTTCCTATTGATTTAGGTTAGAAAGGTACCTGAAAGTCATCCAACCTAAATTTCTGCTCAGAGGACGGGTTATTTCGAGGTTTCTCAAGGTTCAGGTTTCTCAAGGCCTTGCCCAGTGGAGTTTGGAAAATCTCCAAGGATGGAGTTCCTGGGCAGCTTACTGTAGTGCTTAACCACTCTCATGGGGAAGAGTTTTTTTCTTGGTGTTCAGGTAAAATATCCTCTATTGTACCTGGCAACTTTCTTGCTCTGTCATTGTGGACCTCAAAAGAGTGTCTGTCTTTGTCTTCTGTGTAACCATCTATTAAGATCATGGAATGTGACTGGATGACCCTCTCGTCTTCCCTTTTGCTGGCTAAACAAGTCCAGTTCCCTCAACCTCTTTTCATACAACAGGCACTGATCCTGCTAGGGAATTTGAATCACCCTAACATCTTCTGTAAAACAGCACAGCAAGCTTTATGTAATCTAGGAGACTCCTGGAGCCCACTGAGGATAATTTTTAAATCCAGGTGATATACAAATCTACCAGAGGAGAAGCATTGCTGGACCTGTTGCTTACCGGCACAGATGAGATAATTAGTGAGGTCAAGACTGGTGGTAGCCTGGGCTGCAGTGACCACACCCTGGGGGAGCTCATCATCTTAAGGAATTTGGGCCAAGTGAAGAGAAAAGCCAGGACCTTGAATTTTAGGAGAGCGAACTTTCAGTTGTTTAAGGAATTAGTGGCTGGGACCCCCTTGGAAGCTGACCTCAGGGATAAAGGAGCAGAAAGGAGCTGGCAGCTCTTTAAGGATATTTTCCTCAGTTTGCAAGACTTCTTGATTCACACATGTAAGAAATTAGGCAAGGAAGGCAGGGAACCAGCATGGCTGAGTAAGAACCTCCTGGTCAAAATCAAGTGTGAGTAGGAAGTGCAGAGGCAGTGGAACCAGGAACATGTATCCTGGGAAGAATACATAGACACTACCCAAATATCTAGGCATGGGAATGCACTTGGAGCTGAATTTTGCAAGAAATGTGAAGAATACATCAGGCTTCTACAGGTTTCTTGGTCAGAAAAGGAAGATTACAAGAAAATGTACGCTTACAAAAACATGATAAATAAGATAGGAGAACTAGTGACAGCTGACATGGAGAAGGCTGAAGTACTTAGTGATCCTTTTTGCCTGAGTTTTCACTGGCAATCACTATTCCCTTATCTCTCAAGTCTTTGAATACCAGGGCAGGCACTGGGCAAACAAATCCTTCTTGTCACAGCAGAGATCAGATTCAAAACCGCCCAAGAAGCCTGAACATGTCCATGGGACCCAATGAGATGTATCCCAGGGTCCTGAGGAAAATGTTGGATGTAGTTGCTAAGCTGTTCTTCATCATATTTGAAAAATGGCAGTAAGATGAAGTCCCCAGTGAGTACAGAAAATGGAATTTCATACCCATTTTTAAGAAGGGTAAAAAGGAGGACCCTGGGAGCTACTGACCAGTCAGTCTCACTTCTGTGCATGGTAAGATCATGGAGTCGATCATCCTGGAAGCATGGAAGATCTTGCTGATTAGAGACAGCCAACATGACTTCACCAATCATGGCAAATCATGCCTTACAAATCTAGTAGCCTTCTACAATGGAGTGACTGCACCAGTGGACAAGCTGCAGCTATCATCTGTCTTGATTTCTGTAAGGCCTTCAATACTCACCTCACCACATTCTTCTCTCTTCACTGGAGATAGATAGGTTTGGTGGATGGACCAGTATGGAACTGGCTGGATAGTTTTGTGCAAAGAGTTATGGTCAATGACTCAATGTCCAAGATGAAAGCAATAGAAAGTATTGTCCCTGAAGGATCCATACTGAGACCAATACTATTTAATGTGTTCAGCAATCACATAGGAGTGGGACTGAGTGCATCTGCAAGTTTGCGGGTGACACTAAGCAGAGTGATACAGCTGATTCACTCTATGGAAGATAAACCATCCAGAGGGACCTCGACAGGCTTGAGGACAGGGCCTTTGTGAACCTTATGAAGTGGCCCAAAACTGGACACAGTATTGCAGGCTTGGCCTCACTACGGGAGTAATCACTTCTTTCAGTTTTCTGGCTGTACCAAGTAACAGCCTCAACATCCAGTGAGTCAAATGTTGTCCATGTATATCAGCAGATCAGGTTTTCATATCTTTCAGTAACTGGTTGTCTTCTGTGTTATGTTAATACAGATATTAATGAGTGTGCACTGGATCCTGATATTTGCTCCAATGGAATTTGTGAAAACTTACGTGGCAGCTATCGTTGTAACTGTAACAGTGGCTATGAGCCTGATGCTTCTGGAAGAAATTGTGTGGGTAAGTTGCTTGAGGTTTTTTTTTTAATATTCTTGAATAATTCATCACTGTGCTGGTGCTCATTTGAATTGACAGTATTTAGGTTGCAGGATGTCTGCTTCTTAAATCTACAATGAAAATACAAAAAAAAAATCTCTTAATGAAACAGCTTTTTTCAGTCACTGCATTGCTAATACTCTAACCGGTGTTGTTCTTTATTGTTTGACATGGGGGTATTGCTGTTTGGGAAGCATAAGCAAGAGATATCATTGCAAGCAAGGATCAGTTTGCATTATATTTAATGTACAGCATTTGTCAAGACCACCTAAAACGTGTCCCTTTCAAGGTTGGATGATAATTTGTCAGAAGCTGAAGGTCATGATTTATCACAATAAAATTTAACCAATGGATGTCATTACCATATTGAATGATTACTAGTGGCCTGCATACACAAACTCTGTGTTGTGCAGTAATTCATGATGTCCCTGAGTTACACAAATGCAGCAGAATGGATGGCTTCACACTCAGTCCTCTGATTTCTGGAAGCTTCAGCTCGTGTAGGAAGCAGTGGCCCACTCTTGGCATTTCATAACTCATGTCTGAGCATTGGTGTGAAGTGTAACAGTTATTTTGTTGTTCAGTTTCAGGTCACCAATATACAGGGGTGATTTAACTTCAGAAAATGAATTGGCATTCGTTGTTTGGTTTAGATTTATACCAGACTGATGCAGTATCTAGATAGATTTTCTGCAAATGTCTAGCAATACCCAGCAGAAGATACATTTGTTGTATATTTCACTCTCTCCACTTAATTTTGTTATTCATGGTCATACATGAAATTCCGTTGTGTTGTTTTTTTTTCTTTTAAGAATTCTTAAATCCCAAAAAAATGCATTATACCACAGGCACACTGCACTGTAAGATCACTTGTAGTCCTGTTATAGTCCTGTAATTTGAAACAAATTTCAAGTGTGTTGGCATTAAAAGGTAATGGAAGCCTATCTGAAACCATTAGAATGTCTTAAGTATTGCCTTGCCATGTGTTGTGTTTATTTTGGGGAATTACTGCTCTCCTGTCACTGGTATTTGTGGTCAACAAAACCCCACCATTTTTGGTAGGGAAAACCTGGAATATATAACTGTGGTATAATTTTAATACCAAACATTCCTACCTATTGATGCAGAGCAAACACAAAGTAATAAAAGTGTTTCTTTTAATCTGCTTGACTTAAAGAATTTTACAGTTAGTTACTTTCTGAAGGCCCTAAATATGACCTCTTGGCAGGAAAGAGACTGCTGCAGAAATCTATGGATGATTCGTAAAAATATTTTGCATAATAGTCCTTTTCCAAATGGATTTTATAGCAAGAGATTTTATATATATAGTTACACTTGGGATTATGTAAATGCTAGTATAGGTATATACCTGGTTTTTATTTAAATAAAAATATAGCATATTAAATAAAAATTGCATAATGACTTCAAGCATGCATTTATTCTTACATAGGAGAATTTTGGCACAAAATAATTTAATTATGAATACTCAATTGAAGGATTGAACTGTTTTAATTAAGAATGCAGATTATGAATGGCCAAGAAATAAAAATTGTCATTATACAGAATGCAGCCGGTATTTTTGTCCGTTCTAAGTGTTTCTAGAGAATGAGCTATATCATTCTGTGTTTTGACAGTGCATATCACAATAGATTACAGTCCAAATCTGAAGTTATTCTGTGAGATTCTAAGGAAATAATATGTTCATAGCACTTCTAGTTTGGGTTGAAGGATTGTTTGACAAGCTCAAAATGACAGTCTGTTGCTCTTGAAAATATTAAATTCCAACCCCACCCTCCTTTATTTAGTTAAAATCATATGAGGTTAGATTAAGGACAGGTTAGTTTAGAAGAGCTTCCTTACAGCTGCCAAACTTAAATCTTGGATTCGTTGTCTGGGGAAATTTAGACTTTATTGTCTGAATCCTAAAGGAATTTATAAGCATTGCAGAATTTAATTTAGTTGGAAAGGCCGAAGCCTCCAGACTGTAATTATATTGCAGTCTTGCTTTTTTTTCTTCATTTTTAAACTCTCTAAAAAATCTAGTTCATTTACAATTTCAATTACAATGTTAAGCTGGAAAATTAAGTAGTCTAAAAATAGGAGACATCCTGAAGCAGGATGACGTGTCAGGCTTATCATGGCTTATCCTGTCAATATGGGTCTGTAAGTTTAAGTATTTGTGACATGTGATGGACATTAAAGTACCTTAAAATTATAGTACCTTTTTTTCTTTTAAAAAATAGACAGCAAGACAGTGAGGAAGGTTGATTGCTTTTTATTAGCATAATGTGCAGTTAATATAAGAGCAGTTAAGGGAGTGATGTTTGGTTTGTTTTTTTTCCTATTCAGTGTGATTGATATCCTGTTCTTAATCATAGGGCTTTTTTAAAAATACAATATAAGTCTGCTCTTGAGGTATCTGCCAGACATTAACTGTACCATTTAGATTTTAATATATATGTTCACTTAATCACAGAATCACAGAATTGCTGGAGTTGGAAGGGACCTCTAGAGATCACCTAATCCAACTCTCCACTGAAGCAGGATCACCCAGAGCACTTTACACAGGACTGTACCCAGCCAGGTTTTGAACATCTCCAGAGAGGGAGACTCCACAGCCTCCCTGGGCAGCCTGTCCCAGGGCTCTGTCACCCTCACTGTAAAGAAGTTTTTTCCTCATATTTAAGTAGAACTTCTGTTTTCCAATTTGCACCTGTATTAATGTATTAATGAATAACAAAATCATTTTTTGCCCATTAGACAGGATTAGAATAGTACTCTTAACACATCGTTGACAGTGTGTTAAAAAAAAATAAATTAAAATTTAAAAGCAAAGAGATGGTGAAATTTTCTTGGTGATACAGTCACACAACTGGCAAAGATCCCAAGGAAGACATAATTATTGTTTTAAGACTAAGCATGAAGTATTTTTAAAGCCTGCTAATGAAAAATTGTAAAAGCAGAACAAAATTTTTGTAATAAGAATGTAAAAATAAATTAGACCTTTGATACTGCGAATTAATGTTTTTCCTTTCTCAGACATGGTTGCAAAAGACTGCATATTCGACAACCTGATTGTTGCTGTAGAAAGCAACAGGGGCTACTTGTGGAGGTGAAGGCTTCTCATGGCATTTGCACTCATTGATGTGTCTTAACTCATCTTTTTTGCAGACATTGATGAATGTTCAGTGAACAGGCTGCTGTGTGATAACGGGCTCTGTAGAAACACCCCTGGAAGCTACAGCTGCACTTGTCCAAAGGGTTATGTGTTCAGCACCGAGACAGACACATGTGAAGGTGAAAAATCTGCAAGTTGTGTTAATTTTCTTCCTTATTAGGTAACACCAAAACTGAATGATCAGGAAAGATTCAGAATGGTAATGAATACCAGAGGAAAAGACAGAACTAAGATACTACACAAATCGTTGCATTCCACTTGTAATTTCTCTGCAATGCTTTTTAGTGTGTTTGGTCTTGCCACTGAATTTCTTTCAAAGTTATCAGTTCGTTTTTATATTAAAATTTTTCCTTTCCTTAGATAAAATGTTTTTAAGTTGGAGTAAGAAGGAATAGGTTATTGCCTGTGATCATGCAGCAGGGAACAAGGACTGTTACTTGGGGAAATGCCTCTGTTTTGATCACAAGAGTCTCTTCTTTCTTTTCTCTCTTCACTCTGTGGCAATACTTAATTCTAGATCAGATTCTGGTATTTGTGATGATTTATGTGATGTTCAAATAGCAAAATCTGCCTGTTGATACTAAAATTGTCCTTTATTTTTACAGGGTAATTAAAATTGCTTTCTTATATGACAAATGAACACAGATGTTAGATCAATGAAAAGGTTATGGAGTGGAGACTAATGAATCACAGAATCACAGAATTTTTTGAGTTGAAAGGGATCTTAAAAATCGAGTTCCAACTCCCCTTTTTCCGTTATAGAAAAAATGAGGCAAGGGTGTAAAGAAAAGTCAAAATAGTATAATTAGCTATTGTCACATTTTTAAATTGTTATTCAGAGTAGCAGAATTTTATGATCTTTTGCATTATTATTTATTTTGTTCCATGATCTGTTAATACTTGTTATCATTAGAAAGTTTTTACAACAAATAGTCTTGCATTTCAGCTGCTTGTTATTAGTGATCAGACAGAAGTTACTGCCATACAGCTAAACAAACATATTGAAAGGAAAGTGGAAGCACTCTGTAAACCACTCTTGCTGTGTAAGATCAGTCAGGTTAACTTAAACCATTTCTTTAGCAGCATATGCTGGACAGGCTATCTGTGCACTGAAGTAGGTGAGGAGCACATGAATGCTCCTTGCCAGTTTTCAACAGAGGAGTGGAAGCAAACAAGGTGAGAGCAGCAATAGTGTTTTGAGTGTCTCCAGCTGTTTGAAAGGTGAACGTATGTTTACATTCAAAACATCTCATGAAACGGTTTAAATTCTGTCAGTATCAAATCATTCAACTTCTCACCCCTTATGTTCAAAAGAAATTCTATTCCTTTGTATTTTAGTATGTGTATGTCTCAGAGGTCACTTTTAAAAGTTAAAACTTCTTCACTCTCTGTATGTTACAAATTAGTAGCACTTGTTCAGTTTAGGGCTTCTCTTATATTGTACCCCTGTGGATTTACAGTGCTCTCTCTACTAAGTTGCCTCAGTGCCTTGTATCCATCCACAGTGTTCATCTGAAATTTACTCTTCAGGTTCTGTTGGTATGTTTAGTTTTTGTGCTCTGAAAGATTGCTAGCTGTGGAAACAGCTTACAATGTACCCTTAATGTGCATGTTTCTTAAGGAATCTTCTACACAGAAAAATTGGTATAGTATGGTAAATGGGGATGTTAATTACCAACATGAAAAAATCATCAAGTTCAGAGCATAACACTGACCAAAGCATACATCAATGAGATGGGAGAATTAAAAGTTATTGAAGAAAAATGCATCTAGATTTTCAAATATTAAATTTAAATTTGTTTTTTTAATTGTAATACTATTAGCGATGTTAATATATAGGCTCAAATCAAGATTTGTCAACTACAAAACCAGAATTGTTTCGTGATTGTATTGAGCCACCATAGCCTTAGGAAAAAAGTAATCTTTTCTGTCTTCTGGATGTCCTTATAATCATTGCAGTGTTTTTTCTCCTGTGCTAGAAATGTGGGGATCATGACATAGCAAACCAAATCTGGGAGTCAGGTAAAAAAGCTGATCAGGAAGGGTTTGGCATAAAACTGTTTGTAAAACTTACTAAATGTATTATATTTTTCTAATGTTGAGTGGGGTAGTAGAGGAATAGATTTATCTCAGTCCAAATTCTCTTTTCAAAAAAACACTACATAATTTATTGTAGAGTTACAAGTTCAGTAGTTGTAAAAAAACTGCTATAGCCAGAAGCTTTGTTTTGTGCTTATTACTCACAATATATTTGTAATTAATGCAACTCTCATCAGTAACTGTGAAGAAACATCAAAACTCTTGAATGTTTTCATTTATAAATCAATTGAAATTTTTATCAGTTTGTTATGGGGAGTGGGGGAAGTTGGTTAAGGCTCCAGAGTCTGAGAAAGTTGAGATTTTTACAGCAAGCCCTTGAGGTTTAGATTATGTTTCCAGTGACATAACTAGTTAAACATAAACCAGATGTGCTTTGAAGTTCATTTCCAGGAAAGTACAGTGGACTGTTTTAATTTTTGTTTCTCTGACATTTATAATGTACACCCACTTCCCTTAGGGAAAAAAAAAAAAAAAAAGTGGTGTTTTTTTTTTAAAAAAAAGCACCTGATAAATATGACTTTTATTTTAAAAAATCCATTTCTTGTTCAATCTTGTTAAAATTGCCACTTACCATTATAATAAGGTGTATGTAAACAATATTTGGTGTTTGTTTGCATTGTTCCTATGATACATTTTACCTGATTCAGCAGAACACTAGCACTGAAGTGCATTAATCTTTTAATTATTTTAAAAACTATTTTAAAATTCTTTTTCCTGAGTGATGGTTTTGTGGAGTAGTTAATATAATATTATAAACTTGTTAATATACAAGACCTTTTTGGTTTTTTTTGTTGTTGTGGATTTTTTTCCCTAGCATAGTGCTGAAGCATGTGAAACGTAGAAAGTAACAAACTGTTTTCTTCAGGGTTAGAGACATAGGGCATTTTAGAAACATCATTTTAGAAACAGCCAGAAGTTAATGCCTCCAGATATGGGTAACCTAATCCTCAGTGAGAGCTGCTCTTCCTCCTTCTGTCCCTTAGAGAGAAACCGAGTGAGTAATCCTTCCCCTGCACCAGGGCAAGGTGAAATGAGGAGCAGCCTGGTTTCATGATACTTCTCTCACCTCTGGTCTTGGTGACCACCTTCTGCCATTCTTATCCCAGGAGGTGGAAAATGACTTTTTGTCTATGGGATCAGTGAGGGGCTGGTGTTGTCAATTGAGAAAGGTGGAAAGCAAGACTGGGAGAAAAAGGAGAAAGGTTAAAAGGAGAATGTCCTCTGTGGATGGCAGCAACCTGACAGATTGAGTCAGCTGTTCTGCCAAGGAACATATTTAATGCAAACTTGAGTGAGGATTTAGACTAGATTGTCTGACTTTGGCTTGAAATGGACAGGCAGTTACCCCAGTCTAGAACGTGGACAATGGTTTATCACCTTTCTGTTCTTCCCCATTTTTGCTCCACCATATACTCAGTTTGAGTCTTTTTCTCTCTCTGTCTTTAAAATGATCTCTTGATGCTATTAATGTTTTCTATACTTAGCTGCATCCTCCATTAATTTATAGTTAATTTATATCAGGCTGTTTTATTTTATGGATATATTATATTCCTCAAGCACTACTGAGGAAAGTAATCAAGAGCTTAACAGGTCCTTTTCTGGCCCACTGATGGAACTGTCTGGTTGGATTAGAATGTTTGGCTTGATTCAGGACCCAAAACAAAAAATGAAATTGCTTGAGTTCTGGAAGAAATGGTGGATATGCAACTGCAGTTGTTCTTTGAAAGAGTTTGCTAGTATTTTAATCTTAAAACTTATTTCACTTTAAAAAGAAACCCCAAAACAAACAGCAAATAATACTGTCTGCAGGGATCCTACTTTTACATGTGAACAGGCTTAAAAAACTCACAGGAATAATAAATAGAAGAAGTTAGGGTCTAGAGGGAAGTACCACTTACAGTATTCCGGTTTCAGCTCCTATTTCTTGAATGCTTTCCAGAACTAGAGAATCACAGCCAGCATTGTAATATTTTTGCTTCTGACATCGTTTTCTTAATTCTTCCAAAGCCTCAAGGAGCCATAAATGACAGAAACAATAAGGCCTTTGTTTGTGCACTGCATGTTGTGGCTGGGTATGCATTGCATTCTATGAAAAGAGAGTTCTGTTTTCTCACAGGATGGTTGTAATTGATGCTGGTGAAGTTAATAATCCAAGTTGTTGGGAATTACTATCTGTGTAGAAAAGAGCCATTTAATCAACACTTTCAAAATCACATAATCACACAGAACCACAGAGTCGTTCTGTTTGGAAAAGATCTCTAAGATCATTGAGTCTGACCATTAGCTTCGCTCTGCCAAGTCTGATGCTAAACTATGTCCTTAACTACCACATCTAGTCTTTTGAACACCTGTGCAGGTTGTCATTCAACCACCTCCCTGGGCAGCCTGTTCCAGTGTTTGATAACGCTTTTGGTGAAGAATTTTCTTCTAATACACAATCTAAACCTCTCCTGGTGCAACTTAAGGCCATTTCCTCTCGTCCTATTACTTGTAGGGAGCGAGAGGTCTCCCCTCAAATTCCTCCAGACTAAACAACCCCAGTTCCCTGAGATGCTTCTCATGAATCTTGTTCTCCAGACCCTTCACTGGCTTTGTTGCCCTTCTCTGGACATGCTCCAGCACCTCAATGTCTTTCTTGTAGTGAAGGGCCCAAAACTGAACACAGTACTCGAGGTGTGATCTCACCAGTGCCAAGTGCAGGGTGACGATTGTTTCCCTAGCAGTGCTTACACTGTACAGTGTTTTCCAGCAGCACATCATAGTTCTAACAGTGTATTTTGCTTCTGGATTTTAGATATAAATGAATGTGAAAGCAACCCATGTATCAATGGGGCCTGCAGAAACAGTCTTGGGTCCTTCAACTGTGAATGTTCACTTGGCAGCAAGCTGGATTCTACAAGACTGATATGTATAGGTGGGTATTTCCTGCTGTTACTTTCCCTTTTTCTTACTAACTTGAAAAACATTTATCATATTGGTTAATGAAGCAAGAAAACAATGTATTTGGGCAATAGCAGACAGTATGTCTGATTCTGTAGGTAAGACTGAACAAACTTTGCTTCCATGGGGGCAGGAACTGAGACTGAGAGAAACGTAGTTTGTGAGGATGTCCAGACTATGGTGAAAGTGGTGCAAAACAGATAGTGATTGGTGAAAGAGAGTGGAGATACCTTAGTAGGAATTCTCTTGTCCTTTGGTAGAATGAGGATATCAGTAAACCTATAGGTGCTTAGTTTAGTATTTGAGAAAATGTAAAGCAGAAATGCGTAGAGCTTTGGCCACTCTTTAATCTGCAACAGGAGAGGAACTACTCAAGTAGTGGTAGGAAGGCATGTGGCTTCTAGGGTTCAGATTTTCATAAAACGGTTAAGACTGACTTTCCTAGATAAAAGGAAATGTGAATGGCTTTTGCGTTACAGCACAATCTTATATGTTAGCTCTTCTGTAGGAAACTGGTAAAGGTGAGTCAGACAGATCTGAGTTTGTAAGGATCTCTCCCCCTGGAGCAGACAGATGAGTATTGTCTTGGCTTTTTATGTGCACACACACACACAAATAAAACAAAAATACAATAGATATAAAAATAATGTTAGCATCCTTTGCAGATTCTGTTGCATTGAAAAAAAGCAGAGCACTACACAGATTTTGTTGGAGCTAGCAGCAACAGTTGTCTGCAAGCTGTCATTGGTATTATTTTTGGAAGCCATTCATTAACAGTTTTTTTCTTGCCTTTCCAAGAAAACTCAAAAGGATTGGAGGCATCTGTACTTCTCAGGTGATCACAAGCTGCCATTTTTTCATCCTATTTGTGTAACATAATTGAAGTAATTTTAGGATATGTGGGATAAATTGCATTGCTAATTTTAAATGTTCCTTTTATTTTAAGATAGAATTTTTTTGTGTTCTTGGTTCACCTTTCTTTCCTTCCCAAGGTTTTCTTCAGACAGGATATTGAATGCAAAGACTCAAGTTTCCATTTAATGATGGAGTCTGTCCATGCCTTGATATGTTTTTAGGTGACTGTTACTTTTGTGTGTAAGATTTCTCTTAGGTTTCCTTGTACCATCACTGGCCAGTAAGGTTTGGTATTATTTTTGTTCTTTTTTAACATTGTGCTACTTTATTGATATGACCACACTATGACATGCTATTTTGTACTGTTTATTTTTAATCTTATGTTCTCATATTGTTCTGAATGTACTTTGCAAGTTTTTTTCCATTGGAAGCTCCCTTTCCCTTTCCCTTTCCCTTTCCCTTTCCCTTTCCCTTTCCCTTTCCCTTTCCCTTTCCCTTTCCCTTTCCCTTTCCCTTTCCCTTTCCCTTTCCCTTTCCCTTTCCCTTTCCCTTTCCCTTTCCCTTTCCCTCTCCCTTTCCCTTTCCCTCTCCCTTTCCCTCTCCCTTTCCCTTTCCCTTTCCCTTTCCCTTTCCCTTTCCCTTTCCCTTTCCTCCTTACTTCACTCCTTAAAATGGACATGGCAACAACATTAGAATAAGGAAGGATTAACATAACATTATGTAATTCTATTTTTACAGTTTATTGCTCCAATGTGTTCGTTGCTACTTAGTCTTATTGCTGATGTTCACTGTCTTGTGTACTCTAGGTCATATACTCATTTCATATGGAGTAACTATATCAGTGATGCATATTCTTTCTTGGTTTGTGGACAGAATGCTTCAGTCTGTCAGTTCCTCTAATTTCTTTGCTCAGTCTGCTCAGCCTCAAGGCTGAAGAACCATGTGGCTCGAGCCATTTGCATCCATATTACCTGTAGAAATTGAGCACAGATGTGATGCATTTGCCTCTTTCTGTGAGTTTTCTTGTGCAGAGTAAAAATTACTTGCTCAAATTACAGTCAGAATTCAAGTCACAAGATTTGCAGTCAAATTTAAACTCAAAACTCCAGCAGATGTGAGTTGTTAGTTCAGTGATTACAATAAAAGCATTCAGCAAAAATTGTTATGTATTTTGCATTTATTTTGCTTGCAGACTGACATTTTCTAGTGCTTTTTGAACTGTGTGCTTAATGAATGCTTTTTATTCTTGTTTTAGTCAAGATTTGTGGAATTTGTACAGTGCACAGTAAGTAGGCTGCCATCTGCCTGTAATATGCACGTATTCTTCAAGTCAGAATCAAAGAGATGTAAGCAGCAGAAAGAATGCTTTGATGCTGAATAATAACTTCTTCTCCAAAGCATATGTCACAATGTAGATTTCATCTGGACAAGAGAGATTATGTAAAATAAAGGAAATTAACTCATAGCCTAAAAAAGATAAGACAAGCAGACTTTGGCAGGATAATGTAGATGCAGCTGGTGTGAGGGAAGTCACTAGCTAAATTCTATAGTTTAAATAATTTTTGAGGTATTAGTTTGATTTTTCCATCCTGTAAAGGTGGCCTCTTAAAATAAGTAACGTTGTGTTCAAGAAATTTTGGGTGAATACAGCAAAGAAAGCATGTACATTTTGATAACATAAAGCAGAGCCATCAACATATGGAAAGAAAGCTGGATGTGGTACAAAAGAGCAGCCAAAGAACCTATATTCACTGTCCCCATGTCGTCCCCAAATTTGGGTCATAGAGTGACCAGGGACATGCCCATTCCATGACTGGCTAAGAGCTGATGCAGCTAATGACTGTCCAGGTTTCATCTTTGATCTTGTTATGTTAACCCAACTCTTGAGTGTTACCTAAGATGCTTTTTCCCCTCTTCTGTACCCCTCGTTGGTTTGTGCCCTAGTTTAAGTGTGCTGTTCTGCTCCAATAGTACATGAACATTAACCCAAATAATTCATGTGTTTGACACTTAACTGTTAGTGAAGTACATCACCGCCTTTTTGCGGCTGATTCCAGTCAATCCTTGGGCCAGTTTTTTTTCCTGTTACTTGAGCTAAAGAAGGGTTGTGCTCTCTGTGGTCTACATGATTTCATGACAGGACAATCTTATAGTAAAATTGAAGGTATTTGAAAAAAAAATAGTAGAACAAACTAGAATGTTTCTATCTTAAGTACACTGCTACTAAACATGACCTATTAGTAATCCTGATCAGCAGTACCTGGTAGGTGGTCTGGCTTTTTGTACAAACAATATACGTAAATATTGAAGTCAAAGCCTATTCCTGTTCCTCAGTCATCTCATTAAATTCACCTGGACCACTTGCTTAGCTTTGAATTCTGAGTATGCATGTGCATTTAGCTCTACTTAGAGTAGACTTAGACCCAGACTTTGCAGTCTGGGTTAGATCTTTACAGTACAATTTTTCCAACTGACCACAAAGGTTGTCATCTGCTTCAAAAAATTTTACACCATTTGAGTGTAACGTTGTAAAATTACTGAATAAAAGTGCTGCCGATACAATTTTGAAACACGTCACTGGTTTAGGACCTGACTTTTAAAAAAGTGATCTGGGTGCTGAAAGCATAGGTTTTAAGACTTGAAGATTCGGGTACCTGAAACAGTATTTCAGAGGATTTCAGGCAGCAGAGACAACACGTGTGGCTGAAAAGTATCTCCTCTGCTCAGTGGCTCTCTAGGCTGGGCAGCAGTCAGGAGGTGCTGCCTGATGTGGACACTTACTGGAAGGTGTTTGCCCTCAGCTGGTCTGGGTTCCCTGCCTGGCAACACAATTGGTGTCCCAGGAGCTGGTTGTGCTGGGACTAAGCCCTCAGCAGCAGAGTGTGGAGTATTACCTAACAGGTGTGTTCAAAGCACAGCTAACACACCAGTAGAACCAGACCCCTGAAAGAATATAACACACCCCTCATCCTCCACATTTTAATCTATTTTCCCTTCCTGACAACCTTGAAGGTTCACTGAGTGAGAGAGAGGAAAGAGGGCCTGGATTTCATAACTCAGTGGTTCAGGCAGTCAGCAGCAACGTGGAGTCCCAGGTTGTGATCTCTGTTTTTGTTGTAACTTTTGTATTTTAAACTGATCAGTCACTAGATAAAATAAATAAAACCACTGTAGTATTTGGAGGACTTCTGCTATCTGTGGGACCTGGACTATAAAATGCCTTAAGCAGTGTGCTGTGTTGCTCACTTTTAATGATAGCACTGTAACTTTCCATCACTTCTAAACCAAAATGTGTAAAAAATTACGCCGATGGAAGATTTTCTTTTAGAAGGGAACCTGTAATCCCTTGGTACTTTGTCTACTGGTGGCATGATCATGGAATGCCAGTTATTTTTGCTGTGACAATTCCATGTGGTTTCATATTCCACTGCAGATAGCCTGAAGGGGACTTGCTGGCTTAACATCCAAGACAATCGCTGTGAAGTCAACATCAACGGTGCTACCCTGAAATCTGAATGCTGTGCTACTTTAGGAGCAGCCTGGGGCAGCCCCTGTGAGCGATGTGAATTAGGTATGCTCTCATATCCTGCATTGTACCCTGCATCTTCTGGGAGAAGAGAGAAGGAACCACTAGACAGATTCATCATCATTTTCTGTACAGAAAAAAAAAACACGACAACACAAAAAAACCTATTAAATTAAATTGTCTTGTTTAGCATAACTTGTAAAATCTTCACAGTAGGAGATCATTCTAATAACTTTGAAATTACCAGGAAATAACACATGAGTAAATATTTTAATAATTATGTATGTTTTATCTCCACAGACACTGTGCATTGGGGTAGGGAAGTAAAGACTACAACAGTAAAGTGAAATACCTGATAAAAGTCTTCAGGGCTTTTTATGTTGCAGATTGTTAACACTTTTTCCAGCTGTTTTCAAACACAGTTTGTGCACAAATATTTATTGAAGAATAATATTGCTATTGGATTACAGGGTTAG
>NW_009953332.1:643367-669218 GCF_000747805.2 Chaetura pelagica
CATGTGCTCTGGTTTGTGGAAAAAACACTGTGCTGCATTCTCCCCATAAGGTTTGAATATTGCCACTTGCAGCTGAACCAGTGTCAGGATGTTTTAGACTTTAATTTTTAATTGGAACAATAACTGTGGGCACATGTATCCCATCTAACAAGCATGGTGCAAACAACATCCAACAGAGCTCTTAACTGTGCAGTGCAGCATTAAGGAAAGTTTCTGCTTTGGACTCCGGGAAGCAGAATGGCCAGGTTGGACAGGTAAAAGTAATAAAAAAAACTAATTAATCTAGAGAGCTAATTAGCTCAGACTAGGAACGTTTGGCCATTTCATTTCCTATTATCTAGTTAAATTTCAGCAAGCTTTCATATCACTACATCTGACTACATTTTACATGCATATCCCAAAGTAATGTCCTTGCTCAGATCTTTATTAAGCTACAGTGGAATAAAAGCCTCTAGTGATAACTGGCATTATTAAAGCATTAAATCTTCAGGCAGCTTTTCAGGAAGTTTACCTCCCAGGTACATCTGAGTGCAGAGATTTATATGATTAGATGCTGTGCATTCTGATCTCCATTAAAGAAAGCACATGAGAAAGCAATTATCTAAAATTTTATTTCCTCAACTATTCACTTAAGTAACATGTATGAGTCAGTACTTTTCTTGTTTGAGGCTGGAGCACTCAGCACCTTATACAGTCAAATTATTAGAGAATCCTGAAGGTACATTTGTTTTAAAATTATTTACTCCTGTATTTCTGCCATTCTAAAGCAGTGATAAATCTTTCTTCCTTGTTTTCAGACACAGCTTGCTCGAGAGGATTTGCCAGAGTGAAGGGTGTTACCTGTGAAGGTGAAGTTTTCCCTTCTTACTCAACATGTCCCTTTTTTTTTCCCTTTGAAAATGAGATAAAGTGAGATCTAATATGTTGGTTTTGTCAGACATAATCCTATTGACCTTAGATGGATGGATGACTTCACAAACAGTTCTTCTCCTTATGCTGTTGGAGAATATCAAAATGATACAAAGAGAATGGAACTACTCCTTCAGAATACGTTTAATCACCTTAGTTTTTCCTTTCTGTCAGACATACCCATCATTTTATCTCAGAGAAGAGAATGTGACTTGAAGATCTTGCAAGAGTCCCACGAGACTGAGCCAGATGCTTGTTCAGAGCAGTGTTCAAACCCTTGCACAGGGTGGATGAAACCCTCTCGCTTCCTTTCGTGTAGCTTAATTTCTCGATAAAGCTGCAGCTATCTCCATCGCCTTAGCACCTGACTCACCTCGTTGTTTCCCCCACAGATGTGAATGAGTGTGACGTTTTCCCGGGGGTTTGTTCCGGCGGGAGGTGCGTTAACAGCAGGGGCTCGTTTCACTGCGAGTGCCCCGAGGGGCTGACCCTGGACGGCACAGGGCGAGTGTGCTTAGGTAAGAGCGCCCTCAACTCTGCCAGCCTTTTAGCTGTGTTGAAAACTATTGCTGTCCAGAATTATTCTCAAAGGGGTGTGAAAGGATGTTTGGTGTGTTCCTGGATTCCTCCAAAAGCAGTTTTCTAAGCACACGTGTTAGTTTATGCCTGTTTAGGTGTCAGATGCCAGTGCCAGTTCAGGGAAGATCTGTTAATGCCCTGGGGGGATCTGAACGGGTTAATTTTTTTTTTTGCCCAGAGTGATACCAACAGGTTTTCCTAGAGTGTTTATTAACAGGAATGTCCAAGTGAGACAGTCGGCTGGCCTGCCAGAAGCTCTGAATGCTGTGTGAGCACAGTGCTCATCTCTCTGGCTGCCTGGTCACTTGTGACACTGATGCTCCCTTGTAGCGTGAATATCCTGGTGCAGCTTGGTCTGTCTGAGAGTAGTCAAAATGAGTGTAGGTGAAAAGACTTCATCCTTCTTGTACAGGTAGTAGTATCTTCTACAGGGAAAAAAAAAAAAAAAAACACAACACAACCGTGGTGTTCCTGAAAAAAGAAGTTTCTCTAGGTGTAAAAAAAAATAAAAATGAACCCCTGTGTAAGTTAAAGAGAAGTGTCCTCTAACAAGTGTAGCTAGTGTTAACCTCCATCTTAGAAATCAATGGTCAGAGATGAAAAAAAGACAAAGTCAATGTACTGGATGTTCAGAACAGATTCTGGAATCTAGATTAATTTGTTTTACTGGTTCTAAGGACTGTGAAAATATGATTACTGACAGGATTGATTTCTTTTAAGGAAGCAGAGCTGCAGGACAAATAAATTGTCAGCCCTTTCTTCAGGTCAAGGGGGCCTAGCCCTTACAACTCTAATATTTTTTTTTTTTTTTAATTTCAACATTGTTCTTTTTCCCCAAGCAGATTCAAATTTAAGCAAGCACTTTTGCTTTAGTTGCACAATGCCTTACCAAAAGCTGATACAGTTACCTGGTTGTGGATTTTTTAAAATGAAAATGTAATTCTAGATATATTTTTTTTAATAGCTGGAATTTTGAAATTAAGCAAATATGTACAATCAGTATTAAGGTCTCAGAAAAAAACCCCAAACAATTCAAAACCAACTCTGCCTGGAGGCATGTATCAGATGCACTAAGCATTTTACAGTTCTGTTAGGTTTGCTGAAGCCTGATTTCCAGTCCGGCGTTTCATATGAAACATTAATGCTTGTGTTTATCTTGAAAATACAGCTAGACCTCCAATCCATTTCAGCCATGTCAGGAGGCTCTAGAAAACATCCCTAAGTTACTCTATAAGGCACAGTGTGTTCTTGTGATCTTCAACCTACACACTGAAAATAATTCTCTTTTTCTAGAGAGCATTAAACTACCAATAATTTTCTCTATAGTATCAGAGACATCTTTGCTAGCACTGCTGTAATTGATACTGTCCTTTTCCCATTATTGGTAGTATCTGTCAGATTTTTGGAATTCCAGCATAGAAATTCTCCTGTGTTGTAGAAATCTGCATGTAAAGACTTAATCTATTTTTTAATACTTTTTTTTTTTCCTTAAACAAATATTAATATTTTTTCTAAAAATCTTAAACTGTTTTTCTGTACTGAAGTACAAATAGGTGAGAAATCTGGAATGTACTGATGCTCCCAGATGGGTTATTAGTGTTGTTTTTTACTGTATGTGAGATGTAGCAAATCTGATTTTTTTCTGTGTGCAGATGAGTGTGTGGTACTTTTCCTGAGAGTTGTGTATGCAAGTACAGATTTTGCTTGCACATGTAGTTGATCTCTCTTTTGGTTGACTTGCTTTTCTGAAAATGAGAACCTTGAGAATAACCATAGCTAGTTTTTCTGGAAACCGTGTTTTCTTCTAGTAACTGGTGTTAAAGTAAGCCTAACAACAGTCAGCAGGTTTTTTCCTGTATTCCTTTATTATTAAATCCATTTAATCATATAAACTTAGGTACATATTTATTTATTTTTTACCATGAATGCAAATCAATTTATAAATGGGAAAGATGTGTTTCTGTCCGATCGAAAACCTAAAAAGCACAATCGTGTCAGAGTAACTGTGTATTTCTTGATATCGAGAGCCAAGTAAATAGATGTTTGTACTTTTATGTGGTACAATAGATGTCTAGAAACTTAGCTGTGGTGCAGTATTGGCAAATTCAAATGGTTTAGCATTGCTGATAGAATCATAGAATCCTAGGGGTTGGAAGTGACCTCGAAAGATCATCAAGTCCAACCCCCTGCCAGAGCAGGGTCACCCGGAGTACAGCACACAGGAACATGTTCAGGTGGGTTTTGAATGTCTCCAGCGAAGGCGCCTCCACAACCTCTCTGGGCAGCCTGTTCCAGTGCTCTGTCACTCTCACAGTAAAATTTTTTTTTCTGATATTCACCTTGAACCTCCTATGCTCCAATTTGCACTCATTACCCCTTGTCCTATCACTGGTCATCACTGAAAAAAGCTTCCTGACACTCCCCCTTTACGTATTTATAAACATTGATGAGGTTGCCCCTCAGTCTCCTCTTCTCCAAGAAAAAGAGACCCAGCTCCCTCAGCCTTTCCTCATAAGGGAGATGTTCCTTCATCATCTTTGTGGCTCTGCACTGGACTCTCTCAAGCAGTTCCCTGTCCTTCTGGAACTGAGGGTCACAGAACTGGACACAATATTCCAGAGCCAGCCTCACCAATGCAGAATAGAGGAGGAGGAGAACCTCCCTTGACCTACTAACCACACCCTTTCTAATACACCCCAGGATGCCCTTGGCCTTCTTGGCCACAAGGGCACATTGCTGGCTCATGGTCATCCTCCTGTCCACCAGGACCCCCAGGTCCCTTTCTCCTATCCTGCTCTCCAGCAGCTCAGCTCCCAGCCTGTACTGGTACATGAGCTTGTTCTTCCCCAAATGCGAAACTCTACACTTGCCCTTGTTGAACTTCATCAGGTTCAGAAGTGTAGAGTCCTTAGCAGAAATCTGTCTCCCAGAAACCGCACATCACAGATATTCATGTCTCAGAAATAGGTGCTTCTGAAAAAGAGAAAACTTTAGCAAAGGGTAAAATGCCTGTTTTTTTTTGTCAAATGAGCAGATGTTCGCATGGAGCAGTGCTACCTGAGGTGGGATGAAGATGAGTGCATTCAGTCTGTGCCCGGCAAGTTCCGCATGGACGCCTGTTGCTGCGCCGTGGGTGCTGCCTGGGGCTCCGACTGCGAGCAGTGTCCTAAACCTGGCACCAAGGAATATGAGGCTCTGTGCCCCAGAGGTCCTGGCTTTTCCAACAGGGGAGATATTTTAACTGGCAGGCCATTTTATAAAGGTAAGGATTCCTTCTTAGATCTAAAAATAAATTACAGGTACATCTGGGTGGATGTTCTAAGAAAATGCCAGGATTTGTGGCTCTGATTCTTAGGTCCTTGAGATGAGAGACGTTGTAAAAATGTTTGCCTGAAAGTGCTGACCTTACAGGTGGGAAAGTCTCTGCTTGCAGGGTGCTCAAGAGTATTACAGGAGCCTGAAAGGAAATGATACAAAAGTTGGATTTGACAAGAAGGAAAAGGAAGTGACTTATACAAGACTGAAGGGAAAAGAGCTCTAAATTATGAGAGCAACAGAAAATGTTCACCTTTTCTAAGATGGTGCTTTGCAAAGAGGGAACTGAGGTTCAGCTGAAGTTCCATCAAGTCAGGGAGCCAGAAGTTAAACATAAAATATTACTAAAATTTGGCCAGGATTCTCTGAAAGAGAGACTGAAGACAGATGGGTTCTTTCTAGAACCCATGGTTTGCCTGATTAATCAGTGACTAAAAGGGAAAATTATGAGGACACTGATAATGAGGAACTGAAGTGATAAAGAAGTAAATTAAAGGGTTTTTGTCCAATTTTTACTGCTTTACTTTCTGTAGAGAAAAACAAAACTGAAGACACTGGAAAATCTTAGTAAGTCAGACCTCCGATATTTTAGGTGCCTGAGGTCTGAGATGAAGTAAATTTCAATATGCAGATGCTGAGGTGATCCTTACATGTTTTTGTGTTTTATTTGTTTTTAAAAGGGTGTATTCTGAAGCATTTGTCTTGAAATATGGTGAGCTGCTTAAGAAAACTGTAACAGATTGGACATCTGCTTCAGCATAAGTAGGCTCTGATTTCCAGGAGTTACTACTCTCAAGCAAAGCTCTGAATGTTCAGTCATGATTTACTGAGCAATAAGGAATTTTATAATAAAAAATGTGTTTATTTTATTAAAATGTAATTAGCAATAATATTTAATAATAATAATAATAATTAATAATAATAATAAAAATAAATTCAATAATAATAATAATAATAATAATAATAATATTATCCTGTCCACTCCAATCTTTTTGCTTCTTATTTCTGCTTTTATATTTGCACCAAACTTTTTTTTCCATTCAGACTAATTCATAGGAGATAGAAGTTTCATAAAAGATAATTCTTGATTCAGGACATCCATTCAGCAAATTATATCACAGAGTGTAAGAGAAGCTCATTCAAGTTTCTAAATGCTGCTGGAGGGGTACATATGAGAGAGGCAGATACATTAATAACCTTTATTTGTCATATGCAAGATCCTTTAACAGGCTGTGTTATTCAGCTTTCTAGGAAAACAAATTTAGAAAAGGTGAAACATTTAATTTGATAATTGTACAAAATAAAACCTGCCCCTTTCTAAAATGGGCTCCAGATATCACTCTGGCAATCTAAATTTATTTTAAAAATCTGGTCAACCAGGTACAGGTTACATCTTTTACAAGTTGGCTTAGAAACACCATGAATATTCATTGTGTTAGAAAGCCAAATACAGCTCAGTACACATATTGGCACCATGGGCAAAAGAGTCTCACACATGGAATTTCTCTGAATTTGGTTGATTGACCTAAACTTAACATAAACTTTTAATTACTGGTCTGGGTATTAAGAAGCAAAGAGCATCAGCAACTCAAGAGCCAGGAAAACATCTTTTCTTCCCTACCCCTAGGCTCAACTTCAGCCCAGTACCTCTCCTCCACCCTTCCTTGTCTCCAGCTCCCCATGGATGAGAAAATTGGCAGCACAGGACTTTGGGAACACTGCGACAGTTTCTCTTTGTCACCTCTTGTTGCTTAGCCTTCTCTTCCACTGCTCCTTCACTCTTTTCTTCACTCATTTCCTGTGCCCTGGCATGGGTTCCTCCATGAGGAGGCCCTGAGGGGTGCTCTTGCTCCAGCATGTGTTGTCCACAGCCCATACTCCTTCAGTATGTCGCTGCCCCGGCATGGATCACTCACCAGTCATGGTGTCTCAGGGATCTCCCAACTCCAGCAGGGGTTGCATATGGTTCACAATCCACAGGTGTTTCTTCCCCAGCATGCTTCCACTATGGGCCACTGTCTGTCAAGATGTTCCTGCCCCTGCTTGGGTCATCTAAAGGCCACAATCCCTCAATCATGTCCCTGCACTAGCATAGGTCACCCACAGGCTGCAGTCCCTCAAGGATGTCTCTGCCCTGACATAGGTCCTCCGGGGATGGTAGTCCTTCAGTACAATTGGTAAGAAGGAACAGGAAATTCCCATTAATTATATAGAAATTTATGCTTAACAATGCTGTTTTCTTTTGTTCTTATTTCACAGATATCAATGAATGTAAAGTGTTCCCTGGTATGTGCATGAATGGTAAATGCAGAAACACGATTGGAAGTTTCAAATGTAGGTGTAACAGTGGGTTTACTCTAGATATGGAGGAAAGAAACTGTACAGGTAAGTCTTTGATTTTCCCCAGTTTTTCCTAGAATCATAGAATAGTCCAGGTTGAAATGCACCTCAAAAGATCACCTGCTCCAGCCGTTTGAGGGAAGGAGAGCTGAGATGAGATAAGATTGTCTGGCAACCTGGCAATCTAGAAAATAACCAGCGATGGGGACTCCACCACATTTCTGAGGCATTTTAAAGGAACTTGCACTTGTTACATAACATGATGATCTGGAAGCTTAATGCCATTAATTTAATTCAGTTTCTTAAGAGCTTAATTTTTAAAGAGTATGGCCAACTATTTGAAGTTCGTCAAGTTTTTTTTCTTTTAAAAATACGACATTCTTTTAAATTGGTGTTAAAGATGCTCAGTTGTGCTCTGTCAGTGCAACCTGAGATGTCAATAAATATTACCAGTGAAGCCAGGTTCAACACTTGAACATATAGATTACCTTAATTTACATTTCTTATTCTCTTTTCATTGTATTTCCAATAGAATTTAGAGACTCCACTGCAAATTAATTTTCATTTAGATTGACAGCCAAAGCACACACAGAGGAACATCTGCAGTTCTGACGTCAGTGCAATGTTAAGAAGAGATATGCATTTAATTTAAAAATGTAATATTTTGTTATTTACGGCCTGGAAAAACTGAAACAGAAAACAAGCCTGACATTTTTCTGGTTATGAGAACCTGGATGCCTGCATTGTGGGTGGTTCTCTGCTCAAAATGAAGGTTTTGTTACAGCACACAGGCGTCTATGAATGAGTCTGAGTAATATGAAGTATGGGTGGTAAGGCATGCTAACTGAGGTTGGTCTGGATGTTAATGTTACCCTAACTGGTGATTTCCTTGCTTTTATAGTGATTGCATTGATGAGAAAAGCATTTAGCAAACTTTATTTCTATACTAACAAGAATAGGTCAGAAAACTTCTCCTTGCAGAAGTTTTTTTTGGTTCTGTTTTCCATTGGAAGTTTGTTCTGATGAAAATGCTCCAGTGAGCAGCTGTTGAGAGCCAGGTTTTATTAAACAGGAGAGTTGTGTGTTGTTTTTTTTTAAATTAGCAACAAAATATTTTATAAAGGCTGCAGAAGGCCAGATACTCTGCAACGTCCCAGACCTACCACCTGGGTTACCATCTGACACCTCCACACATCTGTGTGGGAGCTGAACTATCTACTCCAGGCAGAAACTTGGCCGTGGGGAGTGACAGAGAGGAGCAAGAGACTCTTGCATGTGGTGAAAAAAGAACTGTTTTAAATCTTTAACAGTTTCTTCAGTTAAGTTTATACCTGCCTAGTTTTCCTCAACCGTAAATACAAAGGAGTCTACTGCCCAGCTGAACACCTTCCTTCAAACATGTTGGTTCTCTTCCCTGATTCCTTGCTCCTTGGACTTCTTGGTTGACAGAACCAATCCTAAGACCTGTCCTGGACTAACATGTCTTTCATTGTTTCAAATATTCGGTTATTTTTATTCTCTGTAAAGACTTCCTTATTTCATACTATGTAGAAATTAATGACATAGTAGTGAATGAAGCTGAAGGTAGAGGGTATAGTGGAAAGCATGAAACAAAGATACTGAACCCTAGTTGACCCCAAAAGCACTGGAGGTAGAGTAAGGAAGACAGAAGTCTGGTAAGATGTGAGGAGATAGTAAATAACAGGCTATCCAGTTCTTTCCGTTCTCTCCTTCAACAGTGACCAGTTTCACGCATCATATCCATGTTACAAACTCTTCAGCTTCCTGCCTCACTAGCAGTGTGTCTTACAAAGAGATCACCTCTCTCTTCTCCTTTTACATTCTACAAGCTTTCTATCATTTTCCACAGTAATTTTATTTCAAACTTTGCCAAGATGACAAGTGAACTGTAAATCTAGCTTTCAAAGGAACTAACCTAATTCATAATGAAAACAGTATATGTAAGCTTATAATGCTATTACTGGATTAATGTATTCATAATAAGCAATGTAATATCAATGGCACTGTAGTCATGGAGTCAGTTGGTACCTCTGTAATAATAACTCAGCATTTATTACAGTTATTAATTTCCTTAGAAATCTAACCTAAAATTACATTTAATGGAAGTCTACTTCTTACACAGTTTAATCTACAGTTGAGTCCTCTGAAAGCACTGCATTATGAATCTTTAACAAACAGTTTAATGTAATCAGATATTCCATTAAATGTTCATAGTATTAATATAATGTTAATAATGGTCAAGTGTTCACTCTGTGAGAAGCAGGATAACCTTAATTTGATTTTTCTGCCTCTCCACTACTGCAAAACAGACATTGATGAGTGCCGGATCTCTCCAGACTTGTGTGGAAGTGGTACTTGTGTCAACACTCCTGGAAGCTTTGAGTGTGAGTGCTTTGATGGTTATGAAAGTGGATTTATGATGATGAAGAACTGTATGGGTAAGTGTTGCCAGGATCACCTGGAGTCTATCCATTTACTGTACAAAGCCTGACAGTACTCTATGCTATACAAGCTCTGCTCCAGTGAACACTTCATATGCGTAATTATTGTGGCTTCTTGAACAAATGAGACAGGTATACACCTTAAAGGACAGATAACTGAACTATTGATATAGCTTTGCTTGTACTTTTTTTGCTAAATACTTTTACATGTTTCTGTGCAAATATTTTAGAATGGCAGAAACTGATCATTAATGTAGTTTAAAAATAGCTAAGGGGGTATCCAAACTTTTGATGAAGTTATGAATAAAAAGCTGGAGTTTCAAAAGTAGTGTGATTCACTGCTCTTCTTGGACTCATGAAATTCTGAGACGTTTCCTGAAAAATAACATCTCTCTGATATGTGTAAAGTTGTAACAATAGTTATGGAGACACCAAAAGTTACTAGCCATCTTAAAAAATCTTGAGTTGGTATTGTGGAGTAATTAATTATATACATCATGAAATATATAATGAATAATGAAAATGAAATCTGAAATTTTCATCTTAATGAGGTTAAATGGGTCCTCCTCCTTGCTCTTCTTAATTATTGGATTGACATTTCCTCTCCTCCTGCCCTAAAAATCTTTGCCTAATTCCTCCTTGCCTAATGAGCTTTCAAGGTTGGCTAGCAGTGGCTTCAAAATCACATTGGCCAGCTCCCTCTCAGCACTCATGGGTCTTTTCCATGTACTTTGTCAGTAGTTCTTGTCCCCCAGTTGCCCTTATCTTTTTGTTCTTGCTGTTACGCTCTTCACATCCCTTGCCAGCATCAATTTCTGGTAGATTTGGCTTCCCTGACCCCATCCCCGCACCCTCAGTCAGCGCCTCTGTTATTTCTCCTGAATCACTCATCCCTGCTTTTGCCTATTTTATGCTTCCTTTTTGTTTTTGAGTTTTGTCAGGAGCTTTTGTGCTCATAATTGAACTCAAATAAGTTGTCCTATGCCCCTGTGTGTCAGGAGGCTGTGCAGGCTTCATGTCACCCTTACTTGATTTCCTGTAAATTGTGATGCTTTTAGACTGCAGAGGTAATTGCCTGAATTGCAGGTGAACATAATAAGGAAGACACACTGTGGAAGCTGAATTGCCTTCAGGGGAGGCAAATGCCATAAATCAGTATTGAATGGTGAAGATAGATTTTCTGTAAGACAGAGGCAGGGAAGCAAGATGTCAGATTAATAAGCAGAGAGTGAGGAGTTCAGAAGAGAACTTACTTCTTAAGGGCCTTTTGCAGAAACTAAGAAAGGGGGGACATGTTGCTCAATAAAAATATTTTGGAGCTCTGAGGACTATCCAATCAGGGATGCAAATAGGAAAAGAGACGTGGAATTTTAATATCAGGAGTTTCTCCTCTCATGTGAATAACCTGCAAAACCCAATTATATCTAGACTAAAATCTCAGGCTAATGAAAGGTAACACTGGCCTGCCTATCTGAATAAGGTCTCTAGTTTCAATGATGGGCAGTCATAATCATTCCAGGGAGTCCAAAAGTGTGAGTGCATATTTCTTGTGTCTTTTGTCTCCTAGAATACTTGACTTTGAATGATGAATTTCTGGTTTTCATGAGGAGAAAAATACCAATTTTTAGAGCTAATAATGCATAGGTTTTTGTTTGCCCTGTTATGCAGTATGAGGAAATAAGCAGCACTGCTTCAATGATGTAATCTTTTTATTTCTGACATCTGGATTTTCTCACTTACAGACAGTGATAATTGCTTTTCTTTTTGTTGTTCCTTAGTAATGATTTTTTGTTTGTTTATCATGATTTCTTTGCAGATATTGATGAATGTGAACGCAACCCTCTGCTGTGTAGAGGTGGCACATGTGTGAACACTGAAGGGAGTTTTCAGTGTGACTGTCCCCTAGGACATGAGCTGTCACCATCACGTGAGGAATGCATAGGTGAGTTTCAGCTCAGAATAGCAGTCTTCAGCTTTCTAAGACAGGTGATCATTTGTGCTATGAAAATTTCTTGTCCCTGCCAAGGAGAGGGGCTCAGGAAAATTTTGCTCAAATTCACAGTCCTCCTGCATATGATCATGATAAAATTAAAACCTTACAACAGATCCTGTTATTTCCAATGCCTATAATGCTTGATTTCAAGGAGGAGTATTTTACCAGGCCTTTTAGGGATTTTAGCAACTTAAAGGACTGCACCAATCATGTTGGAAGCTTTTAAGCAAAGTACAAGCACAATATGAACTTTGTTCCTACAGTCACAAAAAAGTATAGTCCCGTACTGAAATGCAGCTCTCCTTTTTGCACATGATTCACCAAAATGGTGAAAAAATGCAAGATACATAATGCGTATTATATCTTTGGTTTCTGTGTTTGATGCATGGTTGCTCCAAGAGTTGGTTTAAACCATCAGACTGTTCAGTTAATGCTGACAGAACAGAAACAAAGAAGATGAAACCTTTGGACACCAGACACTGGTGTAAACACACTATTCAGAGCTCCATGCCTTTGACTGGAACATGCTAAGAGCAAGAAGAAAATGTAGAAAGCCTGAGAGCCACACATTTAAAGTGTCACCTCTCATCCACTTTATATGGCATTTAAGCAGTTAGAGTTTGTATCTGAATAGCATGTAATTGATACAAATTATTATTTTCCAGATGTAAATGAGTGCTCGTTAAGTGCCAATCTCTGCAGAAATGGCAAGTGTGTGAACATGGTTGGAACATATCAATGCTCCTGCAACTCTGGGTACCAGGCCACTAATGACAGACAAGGTTGCATAGGCAAGTGTTGTACACCTTCACCCATATATTTATGCTTTGGCTTATGGTGTTTCATCTGTCTTTGTTTTTATTTAATTTCGTTCACTCATTCCAAAACTGAGCAGGCTCAGCTGCTCATCTGCTATTAGGCCTATCATGACGTGCTGTGGACCCTTCTTTTCCCTGAGAGATATAAAGAAGGTGTGAAAAGATTGTTGCTGTACTGAACTCTGCAGAATAGTTAGAGAGAAAATATTTCTTATCACACTATATTAAAATTAGAGGCTTGAAATAACAATCAGAAAATAAGTATTGATTTCTTGAGCAAGAAATAATAGCCCCATGTGCTGATAGTATCTCTCTCACTTTTTCTCTTTATACATTGCTTAAATCTTTCACTATAGTAATACTGAACTATGTAGGTGTCACGATATTGGTAAGGAGGACAGAAGTATTGAGTGTTTATTTGTTGGGTTTTAAAATATTTTTTTTTGTAAAAATATTAATTTGTGCTACATTATGAACTTTATTGAAACCTGTTTCTCAGGGGTTTTCTTCTTTCCTTTCCACGTGTTGTGTTTTGCACTTTTTTTACACTCCTGGTAATAGGAGTATGAACAAAAGCAACAACTAAAAGTAGACACTTGTTTCCAGAGATGATGTTGCAGCTGAGAGAAAGCTGAACAAAATAATAATCAGAAAAAGTGGAGTGCAAATAAAAATTCAAAATCATATCACTGATAAACCGTTTCATCTGCTAAGTAAAATGGTTATTCCTTATAAAAGTAGACTGACTGCTACTACTGTTGGTTCCCCAGATATTGATGAATGTATGATAATGAATGGAGGCTGTGACACCCACTGCACTAACTCAGAAGGCAGCTATGAATGTAGCTGCAGTGATGGCTATGCCCTAATGCCAGATGTCAGGACATGTGCAGGTAGGTTTTAATATATTAAAAGTTCCAGCATCGTCTCTTTCAGCCAATATGAACATGGTAGTCTTTGAACCAATCTGTATAGAATTATTATCTGCTATTTTTTTAAAATTTATTTTTTTAATCCAGATATTGATGAATGTGAAAACAATCCAGATATCTGTGATGGTGGGCAATGCACTAATATTCCAGGGGAGTATCGCTGTCTCTGTTATGATGGGTTTATGGCTTCTATGGACATGAAAACTTGTATTGGTAAGTAGCTGTACACACTGAATTTAATGCAAGTCTTAAAATTCTGCAGCTAATGTTTTAGAATGTTCTGCTGAATCCTTGAAAGTGGGTATTGCAAATATGTATGTTTTAAAAATTGATCTTTCTTGCCTGTCACTATAGGTGTCAGGAAAGGTAGAAAAAATGTTGAAGAGTCCAAGAAGGTGAAGAAAATCACCTAGTTCCAAAAATATAAGTGATTTAATTGTAATTATTTGATTCCTTTAAAACATATCAATTGAGAAGAGTCTGAGTGCCCAAGCATTTTATTCTGTCTTTTGTGAATGTTTTATAGTTATTCCCTCAAGTACAGGGAATTATAATGAGGAAATTAAATGTGTCTTCTGAAATTAACCAAATATGATGAGTTTTCTTACATGTATAAGGTTCCTATTGTTTCATATTTTAAGTTGGTTTTGGCTGTACTAGTAGCATCTTGTTACATTTTGTGAGCATCTGTCAAACAAGCCTTCACTTTGCAACTGTGCACACTGACACAGACACACGCACTGAGGAGAAACTAGTTATATGCATTACATGAAATCTTACTTCATTCAAAAGGACAACTCCAAATACCAGAAATGCCAGTTTTGTCCACAGTGCAGTGACTCTCTTTGATGTCATAGTCCTATACTGTTAGTTTGTATAATTTCAAGGTACAAATGCAAATATTGGGCAAGGTACTTGGAAAGTTCTTGGGCTACGTGGCCAAACTACAGTATGACTCAGAACACTCATATGCAACTCCTCAGTTACTCACTTGAGAAGTTCCCAATTCTAGTTTGTTCTTATACCAGTTTCATTGTTCTGTAAGATTCATTGCCTGTCCCAAGTTGAATTCTTATTTTAGAAACTGGTTGAGCTTACTTTATTGTTTTTATAAGTCTGAAAAATGCTATTCAGATGTATCAACACATATATATATCATTATTTAATTTTAAATAATTATCAAAATATGCAAATTGAAACCTGTACATAATATCCATGCAGAAAAAGTAATCAGTTTACTGTCAGTTCTTCTTTGAAAAATCATGGCTGTACAATCGTAAGAAATATGTTTTTTAAAAATGCTTTAAAGTGATTCCTGTAATAAGTATTAGACTTAATTCTAAATGAGAAAATACTGTGATATTTGAACTACACATCCATCCTTTACTTGTTTTAAGGGAATTAAAAATACAGAATGGAAAGACTGAAACACATTATGATCAAGATTAACAAATGCCACATGTTGTAGGGATGGACCATACTTCTGATATTTTCACCTGAATGAAAGTATTCCAAAAGGACAAAGTACACTATTAAATGACAGTAATGTTCAACTAATAGTGAATATATGTACACTTACAGATGTGAATGAATGTGATTTGAATTCCAACATCTGTATGTTTGGAGAGTGTGAAAACACTAGAGGTTCCTTCATTTGTCACTGTCAGCCTGGATATTCAGTCAAGAAAGGAACCACTGGGTGCACAGGTAAAGCAAATTTCCAGCATATATGTTATGGTGTGCATATATATATCTTGGTTGGGCTTCAGATACAGTAAATGTGTAAGTGCACATACAGAAGTGAGCAATTGCTATTTGTACATAATAGTACATGTGAAAGTATTTTACAGTTGCAAGCATATATCTGGAGTTTGAAAAGGCACGTTCCTTGGACCGTATCAGTATGATATGTGAGGCCCCTTATGTAACTGTAATTTTAAAGGCAAAGCTTTTGTCAGCGTGGATCTGTGGTATGAAACAACTTGGGTGGGTACAGCTGCATTGGTATAAGAAGTACTTTATCAGTACTTGTTTCTCATACATAAAATATAAACTCATCTGTCAAATAAAGCTGCAGGAAATGACCCTGTAGTCTTAGAAAAGGACAATATGGGGAAAAAAAATTAAAAGAAAGAAAATAAGTTACTATTTAAAAGGGAAAGTATATGCCATCCTGTAACCAGTGCTAACAAACTTTAAGGAAATTATAGTCAGTTTAAAACTCTGCAAGTTCCTGTCATAGTTAAGTAGTACTTTGTCTTCTGCAAGCGGAGTCCACTGTTTTTAGGAACCTAAGTTCATCCAAAATTACTCTTCTGGGAAAGCTGACAGAATTTCTCCTACAGTTTGGTCTGTAAAAATTTGTCTGTAATTACTAAAATCTTGGACTAATAGTTTTTATTTCGGAAACATGCCCCTACACCCAAAGGTCACATCCCAATTTTATACATATAAAGATCAGCATATCTAATAAGTCTTGAAAACAGTTTTAATTTCAAGCTGAAAAGGAGTAGTAGGAAAGCAGACTAATTTTATCCTGTTGACAAACAAAATGAAAATACAATTGACACAATTTTTTATTAATGTATAATAAAAAAAAGTAACTCGCTTGAAATAACCCGCAGTCTTGAACACTCGTTTTTTTAAAGGACTGCAAACCTGCACAATGGAAATGAGCAATATGTAAAATAATAATTTGTAATACTCCAGTGCTCTGGATGTTAATACTAATAGTTTATTTTGTGGTTATAGATGTGGATGAGTGTGAAATTGGTGCTCACAACTGTGACATGCATGCCTCATGTGTCAATCTACCAGGAAGTTTTAAATGTAGTTGCAGAGAAGGATGGGTTGGAAATGGCATTAAATGTATTGGTAAGTATACAGAAAAATAAAGCTTGTTTTGTTTTGTTTTTTTGGTTTGCATTTTATTTTTTATTTTAATGAGAACATGTAGTGTGACTGAGTAATCCATTAGAAACAAAGTGTTATTCTTCTGTGTTCTGCACTCTGTGCATATGCAAGATCCTTATAGTTCAGGGGTTTGGCTTCCTGAGAACAAAAACTGGTGTAACATCTTACTGAATTAACTGTGTTACAAAGTTTACACATAACTGCTAGAATGTGCAAAATATTTTTTTTAAAAGTCTCAAAAATAAAATAGAGTTGTTTTTGTGATTTCCTGCTGGTAAGATACTATTTCTGTTACTTAGGACCTTTGTTTTTTTGTAAACATCCTGTAGTATATCTAGTCTACAGGCCAAATGTAAAGCAGATTGGACTTTGAGGTATGGGAAACTTGATTCTACTTTTGCTGGGCTGTGAGAACAGCATCATGTCCCCTTGCCTTAATTTTTAGTTTGTTGTGTAAAATATTGTGAGACTTGCATTTTTTCAGAACATTTGGGGGTGTGCAGAAGAGGAGTCTCATGTAAGAATTAGGCTTTATTGGTATAGGATGTGAAAGAAAATAGTGGTACCATATTATGAGATCTTACTACCAGCCAGATTTTCCAAAGTGTTTAAACCATATCTGAGGAAAAGAGGAAGGCTCCATGGTCTTTATTGTTATCATTTAAGGACATGTGAAATTCTGCTAATAAAAAATCCCATTTGAAGGGGAAAACTTTGAAAAGCTTTTCCAGCAGCATCCTCCTGATTAGAATAGCTCCTGGGTATAGAGTGTTTTTGCAGGAGACCACCCTGCAGGTGAGTGAGAAGGGACTGTCAGCTCCCCCATAACACTACCTAGTCTGACTGATACAGCACACTCATCAAACATGCCCTTGGAGGGAAGGAAAGTGTCCTTTTTTTTTTTTCTTCTTTCTTTCAATTTTTCTTCTTTCCTTTTTCATTTTTTTTCCCTTTTTTCTTTTTCTTTTTCTTTTCCCTTTTTTTCTTTTTTCCTTTTTCCTTTTTTTTCTTTTTTTTCTTTTCATCCAAGTTTACATCCAGGTACATAAGAAAGCTGATATTAACTTCTATGGTGTTACATTCTTCACACATTCTTCTGTTACTTGGAAAAATTATCCAAATGTATGACAGATTTTTCACCTCACTGTTTTTCTTTGGTTGATTGTTTTTTTAACTCATTTTGACCTCAAGTTCTTTAGCAGGATATTAATATTCAAGTAACAAGTCAGGTGAATTCCATCTGTTGCTTGGAGACATTTTACCCAATCCCATGGATTTTAGTTTAAAGGAGGAAAGATTAAAATGAAATCACTATAGATAGCAGTGTATCTTCTAATGAGAACTTTGTATGTTTATGGAGGTATAAATCATCTTTGCAGTTGCCTCTATTAGCTTGACAGCTAATTGTAAGCCAAGTATGCTAACTCCTCTGTTACTGCTTGCACTCTCCTGCTCCTGATGTACAGATCTTGATGAATGCTCCAATGGGACCCACCAATGCAGCGTGAACGCGCAGTGTGTGAACACGCCAGGGTCATACAGCTGTGCCTGTGCAGAGGGCTTCACTGGGGATGGATTTACTTGCTCTGGTAAGATGTCTCTGATTGTATCTGTTCTATGGAAGCTTTGCAAATTAGATCTAACCACAAGGTGCTAGATGATAAATGTAAAAGTGTCTTTTCAGATCAGGATTCTTCTGATCTGCTGAAGAAATGCTGACAAAGGCAGCTGATTGTTCTTTTGATTTGTGTGCCACATTGGACTCACTGTGCCCATTCAGTGTGTGAAGTGCCTGTCTGTTGCTTTCTCCTCCTCCTCTTCATGCCCATACCTTTGAATGTGCATGTGCTGCTTGCAGCAGCAGGCTCTCCCGTCAAGAACACTGGACACCAGATCTCCATTATGGTTCTGGTCTTGTAGGCCAGGTCTATCTCTGGCATCATCGTCTTGTTTTCCTCTCACTACATTACTTGAACAGGTTTTAATCATTAACACAGGACTTATAAAAAATAAATTTTAAAAAAACATTTGAAAAATACTGCCCATGATTTCTGCGTTTAAATTTGTTGGCAAATGCTCACTATCCAGGGTGAAGGTTGTTTATTGTGCAGCACATGACTCAAAATTATCTGATGTGTAAAGGATTATATACTAAGTGTAAAGATTTTATTTTAGACGTTAATGTCTGACTATTGAGTTACTCTGTTTTGAATGACTAACAGAGCAGAGGTGTAACAGGGTTTCTGCTCTTGACTCCGAACATGATCTGTATGTGGTCTGCAAATTTGAAGGTTTAAAGGAATGCATCCTATTAAGAGTAAAATACCTAGAAATTAATGTGAATGCATTAGTTATTAGCCAACTGGCTAATTTGAAATAAAAAATAATTTTCTCCTCAACAAAGCAGTCTTCTGATTAGTATTGTAATTTTTTTTATTCCAGAATGAATATGTTAAAATAATATTTGTTTATGTGTTTCATGTTTGTGGTTAACGAACAAGAACGTTCATCCCTATGATTAACACACTATTGTTTCAGATCTCTTTTTTAATAAACAGATGAGGTATTAGAAATTAAAAAATAAAATAAAGACAGTATATTGGAAACTTTTTTATAATCATAAGCATATGTAACAAAATTATGAGCCTTTATGATTACTACAATGTCGAATGCCTTCCTTTGTCATTTTGTTCTTTTAGAACTTTAAAAAAGACAAATCACATTTGGGTCATCCTGGAAGACTCCCCAGTAGTGTGTACATGGTAGTTGTAATGTTCCTAATCCTCAAAGACTGTTTTCTAAAATGCGTATGAAAATAATATTCTAGGTATGGTTCTTTTTAGGAGAATTTGTCATTTGAATGTGTTTTATGTCAAAGTGACATAGCAATATATACCAAGAGACTGTTTTGACTTTGTAAGCAAAATATTCCACTTACTTGTCAAAGCTGACAGTACTGAATCTGAAAACCTTGCATTATTTAAATATATATATATCTTAAAGAAAAGCAAGGAGGGAGGAATGGGGTAAAAGGAATAATTTTGGAAGCAGCATTGTGCTCCTTTTCCTGCATTCTTTCAATTTATTTCATCCTCAGGTCTAAATGTTTCATTCTGTATCAACAACACTCAACAGCACTGCTGTTTTGGATGTCAGGATAATAGTAATTGTAATTAGGGAGGCATGTAATTTCCAAGGAATTTTCTGTCTCCTACAGACATTGATGAGTGTGCAGAAAATGTTAATCTGTGTGAAAATGGACAGTGTCTGAACGTCCCTGGTGCCTACCGTTGCGAGTGTGAGATGGGATTCGCTCCGGCCTCGGACAGCAGGTCGTGCCAAGGTGAGCCACTGGCACTTGAAGTGTATTTCTTGAGTCTGGGTTGACTGCTGTAAAACTAACAACGAGAAATGTAGGAAGGACCTCAATGTGGAAGGAGAATATTCAGCACATGCTTCACATACAAATAATTTATTCAAGCAAGGATTATTTTTCAGTGTGAATCATTTCGAAGCTTTCATCTTTTTTTTACGTTTTCCTGGCCTTGGTCCAAAAAGCCCCAAATAGAGGTTTGGCTTGGTAATTTTGATGTTTTAACTATTTATTGTCTCTTTGTCACTAGTGAGTAGTGTGTGGAAAATCCTGTGTTCTTTACTCGTTGATTTAGTGCTTACATAGGAGACACAAACTGCATTAAATAACCTCGTTTTAAAATAAATGTTTTCAGGGAAACTGGAGTAGGCAAATCACTGCTATATTTGACAAGTTTGTAACTCTCCTTAAATGCATACTTGAGATTTTTTGTTATCACCCTTTCACTTTCAATATTTTATCAGATCATCTGAAATTCAAAAGGAATTGTTATCTTTCTAGTCCAATTCAGCTTCTATTCACTGTTGTGTTCTTGTGTCTTTTGTTTAATATAAAAGGAGTGTGTATTAGATAAATACTTTTTAGCTGCTGCTCCAAAGCTTTTTTAATTTGTCATATTTAATTGTGGAAACCTCATAACATCTTAGAAAATTAAAATTATTTATGAGATATTAAAAACAGATTCCAAAATGTAATCTCTAAAATTCAATCAGTAGCTTGGTGTGTTCAAACATTCAGATGTACATTCAAGCTGTACAAAGAAATTGCAGATGCTTCTGAAAAACTGGCCATGCAGCTGTTTCAGTCAGATCTGTTCATAGTTGCTAACTATGTCATCTTTATTAAATTTCTCACTGCAGCTCAGTTAGTTAGTCATATTATAGTCATGCCAATGTTCAAATGAAAATCCCCATATAGATATCAGCCAGTCAATGTGTTGAAAAACAATATTATTCTAATTCTTGTGGCAGTGGGTCACAAACATTTGGCTTTTAAATTGATCTACAAAAATGCTCTGAAAAGTAAATTGAAGAATTTTAGGAAAATGTTTGGTATATTGGTATGTGACTGTGATACCAATAGAGATCTGAAAGCGTTCCATAGATTAAATTGTGCTGTTGGGTGCTGAATACTAAAGAGTTTTGGTTTGTCTTCTTAAATGTTTTTTGAAGTTGATATATTAATTTGTCCTATCATAAGGTGACTTTTTGGCTGATTTCTGCAATCATGAACCACAATCATGGCCTGATTTGGAGGCCATTCCATGCCTGTACTCCAAGGCACTTAGAAACTTTCCTCTAATTTCCAGTTTAAATTTAAACAGGACTATTGCATATTAGGCATTTTTCTTAAATTTAATTTTCCCTTAAGAATTTGTATCCCTGTTGTCCTCAAAAGTCACCTGTACTCATATGCTCCGATAAACACAATATGTTGCTTCTCAAGCTTTGGCTTCAGCAGGCAAGCCAGGTTTCAAATAGCTATTTAATTACCCTTAGAATTCTAATATCCCTTTTGTATACCTCATACAATTTTAGTTCAGCACTCCTGAGCAGAGCACTGTACGTAGCATTTCAAATCAAGATTTAGCTGTGCATTGTAAAATGGTATTAATGCTTTCCACATCCCTGTCGCTGCTAAAAATAGCTCACTAGTGAATGCTTTAGCCTTTTGCACAGCTGCTTTGTTTTGGCAATTTAAAAGTCATTCTATCAGACAACACATACAGTGTTCCTTTCCCTCTGATGTTACTTACATTCAGCTCAGAAGTCCTTGATTTTTTGGGTCTAAAATAATAATTTTGTGCTTTGTATTGTTAATATTTAACTCCTTTTCTAGCAGTGTAGTTGACAAAGCTCTCTAATTTACTTTCAGTGTCTTTCAACTTTATTTCATCTTCCATTTCTGGGAGGACACAGACAGTCCTTTTACTATGTAACTGGTTTAACATAAGCTTGAGAAAATAATCTACTTCCTGTATTCCTTTTATCTGTATGCTTTCTCCAAGGATATATAAGTAACTGCCAGTGCCTACTGCCCCATTTCTTCTCAGTGTATTTTTTTTTTTCCCTGAGAATGAGATTTTGAAAATCTTACTGCCAAATTACTCATACCTTTGTATGTTGTTACATTTCATTCAGTTTGCTGCACATTTAGAAAGGAACTTACTCACTTTTTGACTTCATTTTGAGTCCTGAGAAGTCAGTTTTGCCATTTTTACTTCACACTAGTCAAGACAGGAATAAGTAACATGTAGCTTAATGAAGAATGCCACACAAATGCCTAGTTACAGCATTCTATGCAGAAGCAGAAGGGATTACTCAGTGTTACTATTTAGAATATTATTTTTTTTTTAAGTTACATGTTCTTCATTTGCTTTTTGTAGTACAACACGGTATTGTAATGACATGTAACTTTCTGTTCTTAATGTATTCCTTCAGATATCGATGAATGCTCCTTCCAGAACATCTGTGTGTTTGGTACCTGTAATAATCTACCAGGAATGTTTCACTGTATCTGTGATGATGGCTATGAACTAGATCGAACCGGTGGAAACTGTACAGGTATCTCTTCAGTCCAGAAATGTGTCAAGACTTAGGTTGTTTGGTTATTTTTAATTGCATAAGATAAAGATGAGTTCACAAAACATGTGTTGTATTCTGTTGCAACAGTGACAGTACATTTTTCCCAGCTAAACAACCTATGTGTAGAATTGCATGCTTCGCAGTTGTTGCAGAATGGAACAAATAAGGATGTATGCATCTGTACAAAGCTTATTCATAAATGTTGGATGAATTACTAGAAGTTATTTTGTTCACTTTCAACTAAAATTCACTTGCCTTTGAAATCTTCTTGCCCATATGGTCTTGAATAATAAGATAGTTCTTTTCTATCTAGTGAGCAGATTAATAAATGTACTTTCCTATTTTAGATATCGATGAATGTGCTGATCCCATTAACTGTGTTAATGGTCTTTGTGTAAATACTCCTGGAAGGTATGAGTGTAACTGCCCCCAAGACTTCCAGCTGAATCCTACTGGAGTGGGTTGTGTGGGTAAGTAAAAGCTACCTGATGTGTTACCTTAGAAATCACAGCCAAGGTGACTGTTTTGATGTGAATGAGGCTAGAAAGACAGAAAACTTACACTTCCACATACTGCTTGTCCTGTTACATATTTTTATAGAGATGGAGTTAATTATTTTAATTGAGAGTTGGCGTTGTTCAGCCTGAAGAAGAGAAGGCTCCAGGAGGACCTCATAGTGGCCTTCCGAGACCTGAAGGGGGCTACAGGAAAGCTGGGGAGGGTCTTTTTATAGGTTTTTGCAGTGAGAGGACAAGGGGTGATGGTTTTAAGCTGAAAGATTTAGGTTAGAGATCAGGAGGAAATTCTTCAGTTGTAAGGGTGTTGAAGCACTGGAACAAGCTGCCTAGAGATGTTGTGGGGGCTCCATCCCTGGAGGTGTTCAAGGGCAGGTTGGATGGGGCTCTGAGCAGCCTGTTCTAGTGGGAGGTGTCCCTGACCATCCAGGGAGTTGGAACTCGATGATCGTTAAGGTCCCTTCCAACTCAAATAATTCTGTGATTCTGTGATTAATGGTGTTATGGTTTCTTTAAAATACACCCTTTTAAAATTTGTTGAAACATATATTATCTGCATTTCTATTCTCCTGACAGTCAGCAGATATTTTAAAAATTAATTTTTTTTAATCCTAGGTGTGTCTTGAGATTGATATATGTTTAGCTTAAGTCTAAACTGGAATAAAACTGGTACCCATTGTGCTGGAGACAAAGTAAAAAACTTATTTCTCTGAGTTTAAGCAATTCTGTCTGGCTTACACAGACTTCAAGTGAATTTTCATTAGTTGTCGCCCTTGCTACATGATATAGCACTGTCTACTAACATTCTTGGGAAGTTTTGGGAAAGGGGGGGGTTGAGAAGAGGGGCTAAGCCTTTTTCCTTCCTGGGAAAGCCTTCTAACTTTTAATTTGGAAAGCAGCCTTTTTATTTTATTACCTTGGGAAGATTCAAATTCTCCTGAATTGGTAGTTAGACTTCTATACATTTTCTACATGTTTACAAAAATACTGTAGTATGGTGACAAATAAACATATTCTAAGCAAATAATTTCTAAAGAAACGTAGATTTCCTTCAGAATAAATTTTATTGCTCAGCTTTTCCATGTTTCTCCATTTTCCACCTATGATTATTCTCTTTTGTTTCTCTGAATACTGGAAACAAATCTTGTTTGAGACTCCTAGACATTCACAGTCATGACCATTTATTTTTTTTTAAAGCTTAAAGCTTGAGATTTTTAAAGATAAGGGGGATTTATGTAATCTATTCCCACTTAATTGTAAAACTGTTTCTGTCTTCCATAGACTCTTCTGACAATTCCAGCCTAAATACTTTGCTTCTGCAGCTGCAGTCTGACTTAACCTTTTAGCTTTACCTCATCTAAAGATTCAGTTGAAGCAATTAAATCCTGCCCTTTTTGTTCCTCTTCTGCAACATGTACTAAGATCCTCATTCTTTCCTACAGCCAGATACTGTGTATGATCAGCCCTGCCAAACCCTGAATTATGACCAAAGAATTTAAATGATCTCTGAAGAAGCTTACAGGAATGAATTATCCTACTGCTAGCTACTTGTGTTTCACCTAAAAATGGGAGTTTGAGTTGGTGCTCTACTTTGGGACCAGTTGTCCCAATGACATTTTTGCAGAGTTCTGATGGTGCAGAAGAGACTCCCGAGACTTACCCTTGAGCAAACACGGGGTTTTTGGTTGGGTTTTGTTTTTATCCAAGTTTACTTTCAGATAGTGGCAGAACCAAAATCCACTCACCTATCTGTGGGAGGAGCTGCAGGCCTCAAGTGTACACTTTCCATCTCCACTGCCTGATTCTATGACAAGTGCAAAAAATACTCAGTGAACATTCAGATTCTGTTTTTTACAGACAAGCAAAGCCTCTCTTCTCATGAAATGTGGTCAGAGTGAGAGAAAAGAAGTAAAGCCTTAATCCATGAATGAACAGTGCCTGTTTTTTTAGAAACCCTGGAAGAGATGAGCACCATGTGCAACTAAAAATATATTCTACTCTTTCGTATTACTATACACATTGTTTTGATCTTTTAAAATTTTATTTTATCAGCCATTCTCATTTGTGATATTTCCAGAGGGTAAATTGTTTTGCGTAGGAAATGGAAATGAAGTGAGCTACCATTGCAATGCAGCTGTACTAGTTCTAGATTTGGTATGCTTTGGGTATGTCTACTTTACTGGCTTATACAGTTCAAAAAGGGAGGAGCTGAAGTTCAATTTGCTTGTTCAATTCGCTTTACAGTCTCAGAACTGCAATTCTAAATTGAACCTTCACTTGTGTTTGTGGTATGTATGTCACTGGCATGGGGTAAAATGTTATCCAGCTTCACTTTAACCTTGTAGCTATTATGAAAATACAACCCACAGAGGCTAGTAGACATCACCAAGACAAAGACAAATTTTTTGCTTCTGGAATGCACAAGTTATGCTGAAAAATGTTTCAGAAACTTTTTGTCAAAGGACAGTGTCCTCTGGTTCTCTTCAATAGCACTGTCTCTTGCTTGCTTGAGCAAAAAAGGCATAGGAATTGAAATTCCACTTCCTTTCAGAAGAAACAGCAATATTGTCATTGGCCAAGAGACCTATGATGCTGTGTCAAGACAGTTCATATGAGGAGTAAACTAAAACCTAAAACTCTTGATGGACTCGTGTCAGTACTCTGCTAGAGAATTCCAGGCTCTGCCTTCATTCCAAGCTCTGTCATCACCTGTTGTTCTTAATGGGCCTGAGATCTTGGGCTGAAGCCATCTTCCAAAATGGTCATTGTTTTCCGCTTTTTCCAGGAAAACGAAGCCAAATCTCTTCTTAGTTTCTTTTAGAAAGGCAGATATCTCTTGCTGTCATGAATGGAGAGAGCCATGCAGTTGTGAGAACAGAAGAAGATAGGTATTCTCTGAATAACCATGTTTTGGCTTGTTTCAGCTTAAGTCCAAAATAAAAACAACAGGATGTGCCCTTTTAAAAGAAACAATTTTAATTTTACTCTCTTCTGACATTGTCTTAAAGAGGAAAAAAACACACTGACCAACTTCCATTCTAATATATGCTGATCAGTGATCTCTGATAAACCTTGCCTCTAGAGAGAGGAAGATAGCCTGCTTGAGATTTCTTCTCT
>NW_009953332.1:669235-687211 GCF_000747805.2 Chaetura pelagica
AGCTCAGAGGTACAGAATACATGTTCCTCTGCCACTCATTTATGTACTGCCTGTTTAAGCTTTACAGCAGTTTGCATTTATGATGAGATACTTAAATTTGTGTTAGAATGTGTGGGGCCCAGGAACAACCTTCTTTTTCACAATCTCTGCAGCAGAATGCTCTTAAAACTGCAGAAAAATCACCCAAACTTGTCCATTAATGCTTAGATTTTAATAAATCCTTTCGAAGGTCTGAATTTTTTATCTTGATTGGTATTTTGACCCTTAAAAGAATGTTGAGTCTGAAAAATCAGTGTGAAGTTGTGTTTTTATATTATACATACTTAACTAACTTGGTGATCTTGGGAACAAGTAGTTCTTAAAAATTCACCTTTTTTTCATAGATAAAAAATCAAGAAACCTCAGCATAATTAAAAAACCCGTATCATATCAAGACATTTTGTTAAATTCTAGAAATTTTGAAAGTGTGAACTACCCACATTTATCATACTGTGTTCATTTTACTCCATGTAAATTGCAAAAGCTGTAGCATTTTGCACTTCTGCAAGGAGTAAATTAAAAGTGTAATATTTTTTCGTAAAATATATATTGACAAAAGAATTTTAAAATTATTTTATGAATTTCTAAGTCATTCCATTAACAGAAATAGTAAAAGTACAGAAAGATACTGTGGTCTTTATACAATGTATTAAAAAAAAAGGGAGTGTGATTCTCTGGGTCTCTAAAGACAACTTTTGACAGCAAGTTAATTCTTAGAAATGGTCATTAGGTTTATAGTACTACTCTTGAGGAAATGAATATTCACCTTATTTGATGGTAGTAAGAAATATTATAATATTTTACTATTCTCTCATTCCTTGTATTTCCTTATATATATATATTCCTTATATAACTGCTAGTTACCTTTCATTTATAAAAAACAAGGAGACAAAGTACATGAGTGTTTTCAGCCTGCCTATTACTTCAAAAGCACAATGTTACCTGAATTACTTCTTCTAGATTTGAAATGTTAAGACAAATGACCTGCTGTTCCTTTGTCTGGATCACTGTGTTCAGCTGTAGTCCTATGTACTTTATGTGCAGATAACCGTGTTGGCAATTGCTACCTGAAGTATGAACCACGAGGGGATGGGAGCCTATCCTGCAACACTGAAATTGGGGTTGGCGTCAGTCGTTCCTCCTGCTGCTGCTCTCTGGGAAAGGCTTGGGGAAACCCCTGTGAGACTTGCCCACCTGTCAACAGCAGTAAGGAAATGTTCTCTTATTCTCACTCAATGCTCTTATTGTAGCAGACGTTAACAAAGGATGGAAAAAGTACTTGAAATCTTTTACAGTATTACTATGCATTTATCATTTAAGAAACTGTTTTTGTTCATGAGGCAATGTTCTTGCAGAGTTCTTACTGACAGAGGGATGACACAGAGTTATAGGCCAGCATATCAGAAGACCTGACCTTTAGCCTTCCCAGGCTGCCTAGTCTCACAGTAATAAATCAGCAATAACCTTAGAAGGTACTTCCCCCTGGACCAGGCCCGTGTACTTTGCGTAGTTTTGGGCACTTAATTATTTTGCGTTTACTTTTCTCCCACTAAGAAAAAAAACTAAGGTAGTTGCAGATATGTTACGTGTCTTAAGAATTGAAAGGATTGCACACATCTGCTGGGAGTTTTTACTGTGCAATTCCAGGTCGGTAGGGAAATAAAATAAATTTACAAAACTTAGAACTGAAATTATGCTTAGAATTTGGGGACCTGTGGTAGTTCTCAGAGGATAGTGTTGGTAAGTGTTGAGTAACTATTTCCAAGTCACTCTTGGGTGCTTTTCAAAACTGTTGCCTGATGATACTTACAAATTTTGGCAGAACTTTAAAGTTCTTTGAATAACTAATCCAACAGAAATAACAAGCATCACACATGCCTTAAGAGTATATGAAGTTATGGCTATGTTTTAAACAGAAGTCTTAATCTCACATTGATTTGTACCAACCTAATGCACTAGCTTTAATTTATGTGATTAGGCCAAGAAGAATAGAAAACCAATAAGTATAGGGAAGAAGACTCATTAAGAACATAAATTAAATTTTAGATTTCTGTTGTTTACATTTTATTCTTCATATGACTGACATGCTCTCTTTTGTTACACTTCAGCGGAATATAATACTCTCTGTCCAGGGGGAGAAGGATTCAGACCAAATCCCATCACTATTATTTTAGAGGGTGAGTTTTTCATGAATGACTGGTGATGGAAAAACTGTCATCTTTGGAGCGATGTATGCAGGAACTATATTTTGCAGAAATCATTACATTTAGTCAAAGCAAAACTTTCTGCTAATATGAATTCGACAACAACATGATGAAAAGGTGTACTATAAAAGAATCTCGAGGAAGTCCAGCAATCTTTCAGTAGGAAAATAAGCTGATGCATACCTTTTGTGTGCCTCCTTGCTTGAATTGTCCTTTGAAATTGGCCCCTGAAGGATAAGTAATTTATGAAAATTATGGCTTATCAGTGGAAGGAATAAGTCTCAAGGAATATTCATGGAACAAAGTGTACAGGAATGAGGAATTAGATGACAAATTCCTGTAAAGAAGTTGAACTTCATAGGCTTATCAAGCTCCTGAAGAGCTACTTAAATGGAAGAGAGCAACCATCTCATTAGTGTTTGCAAAAAGTATAGTTTAGAAATCCATGTGACGGTTAAAAGCTTCTAGTTGGTAAAATTTCAGGGGAGTAGGTACTTAAAGCCTCTTGTTTCTTTTCATTCTGAAATGAAGAAATGATTGGGTTTTTTTCTCTTGTTTTCAGATATTGATGAATGTCAGGAACTGCCAGGCCTCTGCCAAGGTGGAAATTGCATCAATACTTTTGGCAGCTTCCAGTGTGAATGTCCAAAAGGCTACTACCTCAGTGAAGAGACAAGAATCTGTGAAGGTTGAGTCCATTGAAACCTCCTTCAGTTCCACAGTGCAGTTATTATGAAGAACACTGTCATTGTTAATCTTAGATCCTTAAGTGGATATAGCACCCACCCCCCTACCAAAAATCTTCACTAAAATAATTATCTTTTGCACAAATTATGTAATTAATATAAAACTTGAAATGCAACACTGGAAGTATGCTAATGTTTATTTCTATATGATAGATCTCAGCTCTGTGTATTTAGTAAACGATGGCAATTATTCTAGATTTCTGGCTTCTCACTTCAACACCTTGTATGTCCTGCTAGTTTCACTAGGCTCCCTGTATTGTAAGTGAGAAAAGATGTGCTCTTCACAGTATTTCAGAGTAGCAGTTAAATTTTCGCAGTGTGAAGTGGATGTTGGCCTTCCTTTTGTGTTTGAGATTTATCATAAGTGTTAGAACCAAAAATTGTCAATAGACCCAAAAATGTAAATAATCTTTCATGTTTTCTCTTAGTTTGGACTGTTGTAAGTAAGCTTTCCCTTCTTCATTCACTTTGTGAGAAAAGCCAGATTGTCGTCTTTCTAAACAGGGCCTGTGAAGAAAACTGACCAGACTGAGTAAAAGGTTTACACCCCAAATACTTCTAAGGAGAAGATCAAAGATTAGAGCAGCAGACTGTGTGGTTAATCAGCTTGCCTGTTTCTAAAAAGAGTACTTAAAAGGTCATTTCTCAGTAGAGTAGTGAGCACATTAGCAGACCTGAAAAGTGATAGTAATGTTTCTGTGAGAAGAGGGTGTGAATGTCTCTTGCAGAGCTGATGGGGCACAGAGTGCTCTAGTTTCAGCAGTAATTCAACAGCTTTGAATTTATTTAGAGTGTTCTCTTGTACTGTAGTGGCTGGATTTCACAGAGGTCAACAATACTATTTTTCAGCAACTGGTACAATAGCTACTTAACCAAAATCTGAGCAGTACTTTCCAAGGTAGCCTTTAAATGAAATATTTTTATTATCTTAGCATGGTATATTATGGTCATATTTCTCAGAAATTGCTTGGACTTGGTCCTCTTTTCCCTTTTTAATTGTAATGTTTTTGCTTGATCTCTAGATATTGACGAGTGTGTTGCACATCCTGGTGTCTGTGGTCCTGGCACCTGCTACAATACCTTGGGGAACTACACCTGCATTTGCCCACCTGAATATATGCAGGTGAACAGAGGACATAACTGCATGGGTATGCGAAATGTAATCTTTACTAGGACTGTCTGAACATCAGACTATATTGGGGCCAGATTCTCTGCTTACAGTTTCCTTTTAGTTTAGGCCAGTTCTAAAGCCTTGAATTGTTTTTTCACTTAAGCTCCCAGACAGTTATGTTATATATAGCTAGGAAAGGGATCCCAGTGCGTGATGTGCAGTGTTCAAGTGCTCTTACTCCTTAACTGAACTCAGAAATCTGTTTTTCATTAGTGATTTCCAAATGATAGGGTTTACTCTACAAATGGATCTGATGAGCATCTACAGTGTGTTTCTGATTTCTTGGGAATTTTCTTTTTTCTCCTTTGTGTCTTTGAATGATAATTGAAAATATGTGAAAATTCAAGACAGTTTAAAATTAAGACCGTAGATTATTTCAGTCCTTAAATTATTTATAAATACATCCATGCATATGCATGAATTGTATTCAGAAGCCAGAGTTAATGAACCACTGCCTAGGTTGGTAGGGAGTTGATACTTACTTAAGTTAGTTTGTTGGTTACTTCATAAGTGATTCTCTTTATCCCGTCTAGACATGAGGAAAAGTTTTTGCTACAGAAGCTATAATGGAACCTCCTGTGAGAATGAACTGCCCTTCAATGTGACCAAAAAGATGTGTTGCTGTACATACAATGTTGGGAAAGCTTGGAACAAACCTTGTGAACCGTGTCCAACTCCAGGAACAGGTAAAACCTTCTATAATATTCCTATTTTGTTATTTTCTTTGCTCATTTGCTCCTTTGACCTATTCGCTAAAGGTAACGCTTCAACCCAAAAAAACCTTTTTCCAGATTTAATCCATTACCCTTTGTGCTATTGTTACCTGCCCTTGTGAAAAGCCCTTCCCTAGCTTTCCTAGCCCCTTCAGGTACTGGAAGGCAACTATAAGGTCTCCCCAGAGACTTCCTTTCTCCAGGCTGCACAACCCCAGATCGCTCCTGTCCTCACAGGGGAGGTGCTCCAGCCCTCTGATCATCTTTGTGGCCCTCCTCTGGACTTGCTCCAGGAGCTCCATGTACTTCTTTTGTTGGGGCCCCCAGAACTGGACACAGTACTCCAGTTGGTGTCTCATCAAAGCAGAGTAGAGGGGCAGAATCACCTCCCTTGACCTGCTGGCCATGCTTCTTTTGATGCAGCCCAGGACACAGTTGGCTTTCAGGGCTGCAAGCACACATTGCTGACCCATTTTGAGCTTTTTGTCCACCATCACCCCCATGTCATTCTCCTCAGGGCTGTTACTGATCCATTCTCCTCCCAACCTGTATTTGTGCCTGGGATTGCCTGACCAATGTACAGGACCTTGCACTTGGCTGTGTTGAATTTCATGAGGTTGGAGTGGCCCCACCTCTCAAGTCTGTGGAGGACCTTTTGGATGGCATCCTTTCCCTCCAGTGTGTCAACCTCACCACACAGTTTTCAATCCAAGTGGTTTATCCTGATGACAAAAGGGAAACAGTACATATTTTTAAAAAGGCTTTCCCGCACAAGCAGTAAAGAGGAAGAAAATGGCACTGAAAAGAAAAAAGCCTATTCCTTTTCTTTCTTAAGTAGGAGGAGAGAAAATGAAGGCATGTTCCTAACAGTCAGGAATGAGAGATGTAAATAAGCTTGAGAGAGAAAATACGTTTGCTATCGCAGAGAGCTCATAAAATTCTTTTCCATAGTAATTTCCTTCAGTGCCATAAAATAGTCATCATGATGATAACATGATGAGAAAAATACAGTAAAGTACTATCAGAGATTCCTGCATCTAATATTCTTGCATGGAAGAAAGAATTATTTTAAATTGATAAGACTGATGATGTTAAAAACTTCTGCAGCTTTCTTAAGACAAGTCTACTTAATCTGCAGGCAGTTATGGGGTTAAAATATTTCCTGAAATACTTCAGTATTGCCTTGTTAGCTCTTCTAAATGTCTTACTGTATTTGGAGACATAGCTGAACCTTTTTCACCATAAAAAGAGATTGTGTGATGGATCAAACACAAATTCCAAGGGTAAATGGTTGAATAGCTGCACTTATGTGGTATAATCAGTTGCTCTGAAATCTGGGTGGGGGCTACACATCACAGAGAGGGGTCATGATACACTGACCTTAAGCAGTTTGTTAGACTGAGCCCAGTAGCTCATTAAGAGCATTATTCTGCTCTGATGAGAATTATATTGTTCCTCCACATGAACTTCACATGCCAGTGCATTTGCATATTTTTCACTTTGTGAACAGAGCTCTTTCTTCTTTTTCATGTATTTATATTTAACAATCAATCTCTGATTACTTTAGCTAGTAAAAACTATATTGCTTAGTTTTACACATTATACAGATCATAACTATTACTGTACAGACTTTAATCAGAACTAATCATTCTTGTTTATTTTTTTTTTCACCCAAAGAAGTGTAAGAAGCTGCTTCACTAAGAGATAACCAGCTGTTTACAGAACTCTTTCATGGTTTGGTCATTTAAGGAGTGCTTGACTCCACAGACTTTTTTTCTCTGTTACATAATAGATCTTTTTGTCCTAAAAAACAATATAGTGATAAGTATGTGGGTTTTTGAAATACTTTTAAAGTTGTTAATGCAAATTGAAGCTTTCAGAAAGTAAATCTCTGGCTTGTTTTTCTGTTGATTATTTGACACTGTCTATAATGCATTATCTTGCAGTCCTTATCTAGTTACATGGTCTTTTTCTACACAATACTGAAAAAAAAATATGAAAAAATTCTATTAATGTATTCCACAGAACATGTAGGTAGGATAACACAGAATGAAAGAGGGCCTACGACCCTCAGAGCCTCTTCATCCTCCCAGACCTGATGTGTTAGACACTATCACCATGCATAGGCTGTCATCACCTATGGAGATAAGCTAGTGAACATAAGGCCCTCTTTTTATCTAGTGTATGTGTTTCACAGATTGGACACATATTAATATAAAAGAGCAGAAAATTGCATATGGTAAAACACTGTGGTAACAACCTCTATGGCCTCATATCCTGTACTGCACGAAAAATCTCAGTAGGCATTAAGTAGTCATTAAACAATAGGACAGAAGAAAGAAGGAAGTGCTGGAGTTCAGGTATCCCATTTGGCTTACACAGGAAAAAAAAAAGAACGTTTGAATGCATAAAAAAGTTTTGACACCTCTTATTCTGAGCAATGATCAACTACAATTGCTGAAATTTTAATAAATAAAAATGTCTTGCAAAAGAGACAAGAATTATTCAAGCTATAACCCCGGTGATTAAACTTTGCAAAATCCTAAGCTCCTGAAAAGCTGCTGTTAAAATGTAGGTGAGAAAGAAGTTCAAACTGCAGCCAGTAGAGAAATAAACTGTCACCACTCTAGATTAAAGATCATTACTCATAGGTAAACAGAAGGGTCTCCTTTTTCTTTTTCTGGTGCTGGAAGTGATGTCTGATAATTTGTCTGCATTTCAGGTTTAGGGGTGAATTAAAGGTAGACTGCACACACTTGATCTCATTGAATAGATAATAGGCTTCCTGTAGGTCCTCAGCAGCACAAACAATGAACTAAGCACTCACGGAAATCTCCAGATATTACACTTCCAGAACCTCTTTGAATTTTATGTCAGTGGTACATTTTTGTAAATTTTATCCACATTCTTTAGAAGGTTGTTTTACCTTCTCTTAATGCCATGAATGTACGATTGTCTGCCAGATGGTCTGGAATTTTTCCTTAACAACAGCTTGGAAACTTAATATTGAAAGTTACTTCTTATTTTTCTGGACTATTGAATGCTAATATGATCTAAAAAGATGCTGCCTAGCCTTGCAAACACACACTTTTTAAAACTGTTAAAACTGTTAAAACTGGTTGTGTATTTACCAGGGAATTATTTTTCTCCCCTCAAACAAGTGGGTTTGCAGTATGAAGTTCCACTGGTAGTATTTTACAAATTTGACATTATTGGAGGCCTATCATTTTTCATATTTCTACCCTGATCAAATTCTATCAATGTACTGCAAATATGTTTGTTTGTTGTGTTTGGTTTTTTTTCTGGAAAGCGCTGTTTTACCAGTAAAATTTCCTGCCAGCATCAAAAGAAATACTATTTTAAAAAGAATAATTATTTCCTTCGTCCTGCAATACTTAGTAGATTCCATGCAAGAAAATTCTCTCTAAATGTTGCAAAACCACTCAACTGCAGTCACCTTGCCTGGAAAACCATAGGTTAATTGATTTCATACTGACACATTTCCTGTCCTCAAGATGCCCTGGAGAAGAGGATATTAAATGAACATGCTAAAATAATGCTCTTTTTTTGAGCATCACTTTTCAAAGCAGAGTGTCCATTCTGCTTTACAGTTTAGTAGACCTAACTGCAGTAGTCTCTGCAGAAGAGAACAGCAATAGTATAATCAAAGATTCCTCTTAATTGAGACTGTTGGTGGAGGTTCTCTCCACAGTTGTCTAGGAAGCAGGAATTAACTTTAAAAAGTAAAGTAAAAAGTATATTTAAAACAAAAACTGAAGTGCTGCTTTCTCAAACTAGATATTTACTCATGTGCAAAAGTCTGCAAAGATTTGAGAAAATATAAATATTAATTGATTTGTATTCTATTACTGGCAATCTCAATTTTCAATACAATCTGTACAGGACACAGTGGCTCTTCTGAGTAGGTTTGGCATATATCAGCTTTTGAAAAACTAAGAAGACTTCAATTAATCCTTGGGAGATTTATAAATATTCACTTAAAATGCATGTTCTCTGTTTTGTTCTAGCTGAATTTAAGAACATATGTGGGAATATTCCTGGCTTCACTTTTGACATTCATACTGGAAAAGCTGTTGGTAAGTTTCTGTAAACTTACTTTAACTAGAACTTGTTTTTCATAAGGTTGTTGCAGCTGCAATATGAAATTAACATTTAATATAATTAAATGCTAATTTAATTGTGGAGTTACAAGGGCAACATAAATTTTGAGACCCATTTTTGTGCGAAATATTTTCTTGGGTTTTTTTTCATTATTTCTACATGTTGTTACGGTATTTTGTTTGCTCTGCATTCTATTTTGTGGTTTTGAGTTTTAATTGATAAGTTTAAGAGTTTTGGCTTCAAAAATGTTGTGAGATTTACCTGCACATTTCTGACAGCTCTGCATCTTGTATGATATGTAGTATTACCCTGTTTTGATCACTTCTTCAACCTCACACAGTTTATTTTCTCTCATAATGGGTGTATGTTTAGATTTACTTCCTATATAAAGTTTCTCATGATTAAGAGGAACTTCTTAAAGCAGTTTTAAGCACTGTGAAATTGAGAATCCAAGCAGCATGTAAAGGCATGAAGTATTTTACTTTGACTAACTTGTCTCACTTTCAGATATTGATGAATGTAAGGAAATCCCAGGAATCTGTGCCAATGGTGTTTGCATCAATCAGATTGGCAGCTTCCGCTGTGAATGTCCCACTGGATTCAGCTACAATGACCTGCTCCTGGTCTGTGAAGGTGATTTGAAACTACATTATTATCTACCTAACCCCTCATAAGCATGCTTATGTTAAAGGGAAGGGAAACATTTAATTCACATGTTTTTAAAAATCCAAGAGGCAAATTCTGAGCTTTTTTTGTAGGACTCACATCTGTAATTCGGTTTGTGACATGTTTGTCCTTAATACAAATGCATGTGCACTGTGTAAAGTTTGTAATAGTTTTGTAGTTAGCAATTTATTAACTCCTAAATAGGAAGTAAATTATTTTGTTTTATTTTAGGAAGTAAATTTTAATTATTGTTCTTAAAACTTCTTGAATAAAAATTTCCTTTGTTTTTCCATCTTGGGGACATTCTTCTACAGTTTTATAGGTAGAGAGATTCATAAAAGGTAATACTGAAATTTTGTATGTCCTAAAATCAATAGAAGTTTTGCCATTGTTATTCAAGGGTCTTGTGCTGACATGTGCACGTTATAAAGCTAATAAACTTTGCCCCTTACTATTCAATTCAAAGGCAAACAGGAACATGTTTAATACAAAACCTAATTTCTATAGGCAGACTTTAAAAATTGCCAAGCCACTTCAGTGTGTACGAAGTTGGATTCATTGGCTCCTCTTTCATCTAAAAAGTGTTTTATGGGTGAAATTGTATCGATTCTACTTTTCATTTGTATTTATGGCACAGGAGGCTGAAAGTGAGAATATCCATGCTTTCTTGAAGACAAAAGATTTGTCTTGCAAAAGTTGGACAATGTAGTTTAAATTCTTGGCAATACTATCCATCTCATGGCTTCTGACGTCTCTTACCAGATGTCTCTGATGTTTCTGATGCCATGACTCTTGGTATTTCAGATATTGATGAGTGCAGCAATGGAGACACACTCTGTCAGAGAAATGCAGACTGTATCAACAGTCCTGGTAGTTATCGCTGTGAATGTGCTGCTGGTTTTAAACTTTCACCCAATGGTGCCTGTATTGGTAAGAAATCAGTTGATTTTTCTCATCTGTTTCAATCTGTACTTTATCAGTTGTATATGTGTGATTCTTTTGAAGGGTAAAAGCATCATTTTTTTCGGTTAACCTCGAGTATGTAACAGCTTTTACTTTATAGCTCTGTTTCCCTGTAGAAGGGAAGAAAAGACAATAAAATATTTAAATAACTTTATTGATGTATCAAGCAAACCCCACACTAGTTTTGCCCTCCAGATGTATGGGCAAGGACATCCTATAAAATTAAGTTCTCTTATGATTCAGGTTTAGTTATGGATAATGTTGAGTCTGTTTTTTTAAAAATAATAATAACATTGTAAAAACATGTTTGTGTAAAGGGTTAATAATAGAAGTCAATGATATGTACCATCTGTTTTGTATTTTTTATTATAGATCGCAATGAATGTCTGGAAATTCCTAATGTTTGCAGTCATGGTTTATGTGTGGACATGCAAGGAAGTTACCACTGTATATGTCACAATGGTTTTAAGGCATCCCAAGACCAAACAATGTGCATGGGTATGGAAAGAAAATGCTTCTGTCTGTGGTTTGTTTGGTTCATTGTTCTTTTTTAAAGGGGGACAAGATGAGTCTAAATTTTTGAGGAGATTATAGTGGCATTAAAAAACCAACTCATTCTTTTTTTTTATTTTTGTGAATAAAGTATGTGAAATTATCCTTGGAGTGGATATAATAGTTTGAGGAAGACAATCACAGTATTCTCTGAGATAACTGAAGAATGCATTAACCTCATTTTCACAATAATGCATCATAGTAGCCGATTTGACAGAGAAGTTTCTAGAAGATAAAACAGCATGAGAAGAGTTAGGAGAAGAAAAAAGACATATTTTTTCAGTTCTTTAGAAATTTATCAAATTTCATGTTTCATTAAAAAAACAAAATTCCACATTAAATGTAACTTAGGTCTACACTCATTTTGTATTAAAATGATTAAGTGATAGAGATTATATAAGAACTAAGATTTCAAAATGAGAGTGTTTTCCTGTTTCTTTTACTGTTTCATTATGGACATAGCATTGCTGTAATATACTTAGATACGTAAATTGACTTGTGAACAATGACATAAAACTCCTTTATAGAGTCTTTTCAACAGGTTTCCATGGGCTGAAGATGTATATCAGATTTGAGGTAGTTCCAGGGCTGTGACTCTTAGTCCTTTGTACTAAGTTCTGATCACTAGTGTACATTAAGAAAATAAGAAATGCTAGTTTGTAAAATAAAATTATGGAATGCTTTGTGATGCCACACATGCCCTTACTTCTACCCTTGCATGCAACAGAATCTTTGATTTGAAAATACGTATAAAAAATGCAACATGTTACATTTTCCTCTGTTTAACCAGAAGATGTAAAATCAGTAGTCTAAATAGAAAATGTGATAAATGAAAGGAGAGTCTGAAGTTTAGAGTGTTGTCACTGTGCACAGATAACACATTAACACACACCTGGAAAAATCAATTCTCACATACAGTTTTGTTTCTCTTTGCAGATGTTGATGAATGTGAACGCCATCCATGTGGAAATGGAACTTGTAAAAACACTGTTGGATCATATAACTGCCTGTGTTACCCAGGATTTGAATTAACTCACAATAATGATTGTATGGGTAGGTGATGTAATCCAAATGTTATTCCCCTTGCTACTGGCTTGGTAGGCCAAGGAATCATATGTGGTTAGAACTCAAACAGAAGACAGGTCAGGGTGCTAAGAAAGTTAATTGGGCTCAGTAACTGATACTGTTAGCAGCCCCAGAGCTTCATCATTACTATCATTTTTAAACCAATTAAAAATATTTTTTACTGGCCAGGTTGAGATAATGTAAACTCTAAATCTCTGGACTACTGAGACAACCTTACAGTGCACTGACATCTTAATGCAGCCCTCACCTGGATTACGTTTCCTAGATTTTCCTACACCAGATGTCCTTGACTACTGGCACAGTCCATAGACACCACTCACAAGAAGCATCCTCTGTATCACACCACCTCATGATTTTAAAGTAATTTCGTTATTTCACTGTATTATTTGACACTTGCAGACAATGTGAAAGAGGAAGCAGATCAGCAGTAGGAAAGGTAGTACCACTAATCTACCAAATATGCTCTCCTAAGATAAAGTCTGTTTTACAGAGTTTATACATGCATTGCTATTTACTCTTCTCTAAAGCACAGTATGCAAGAATATCTGATGATTGTGGACAATGTAAATTCATAGGTACTTGTAATAAAGCAACTAAAATCTTCCTGAGCTGAAAAACAGGCTTGTATGTCTCCGGAGATCCTCTCCTTTTTGCAGTGTAAGCCAAGAGAGAGGAAGGCTTCCTGCTGCAGAAGGAAGACAGAACAGTCTACAGGTTCCTTTCTTGTTCAGGAGAGAACTGCAACATCTTACATAAGTATTGTAAACCTTCCCCTTGTCTTAGGGAAGAGAAAATTAAAAACTTGTTCAAGTAAGAAGATTCTGCTGCCAAAGAATGGCACTATTTGCCAAGGTGTTGGGTTTTTTTTTTCCTTGGCAGTATAGTTGCCAATCCACTCCCAGGAGCAGCCAGTGCCTCTGCTCCAGGCACTACCTTTAAGGAGCCCAAGCTGACCCAAAGACTTGGCCTTTTGTTTGCACTCCCCGTGAGAGCTTGGGGAACCTCGGGGCTTTCTTCCAAGCAATCCCAGTTATTCAAAAGCAATTTGACCAATCACAATATAATACTTTAGAGGTATTTCTGCTTGTAGAGCTGTTACGCAGCAGAAATACACTATGGATTAAACTAGTAACACAGGAATGGCTGTACTGGCTGAAGCAGAAGTTACTTCTTTTTCAGCAGCTGAAGAAGATTAAAACCTCTTCAGTAAAACTGATGTTAGGCTTCATCATTTGAACTCTAGTGAAACAGTGAAGTGTAAGTTGTTCTTCCACCATGATGCTTATCCAATCTCCGTTTCGTTTATTCTGATGCTTTCTCATCTGTATTTTTTCTTACGCAGTGCTCCTTTAAGTCTACATTGTTAAAGTACCTCTGCAAACTAATAAGCATTTCCTGACCTCGTTTTCAGAACTGTTTTGAAAGAGAGAATCATCTTGTGGAAAGCAAGTTACATATTCCACAATTGGAAAATGACAAGGCAGGTTTTAGGAGGAAACCTGAGCACAAATAAATCCAGATAAAATCCAGAACATTCCATGTAAAATTTTCTTTTCTGTGTCTGGAGTTTGTACTATACAGTCACTTGGCAGTAGTTGAATGTCTGCAGATGCAGTAGCTGAGGTAATGCTGCAAGTTTGGAAATTATAATACCCTATGAAAAAAAGAGTGTTGTTTAAATAGAACATATACCTTAATGCACTTGAATGAGAGTTACTTTCCACTAGCTGTCTGCTGTTCTTTTGTTGCTGCACAATTTGCCTTTACCACAGACATACATATTGCAAGCTGAGTGTGTTTCTAACATACTGTGCATTACTCTGCTGAGTCACAAATCTCACTTCTGGGCTTTTGTTTTATTAACAGATATTGATGAGTGCAGTTCCTTCTTTGGACAGGTGTGCAGAAATGGACAGTGTTTCAATGAAATTGGTTCCTTCAAATGTCTGTGTAATGAAGGTTATGAACTTACCCTAGATGGCAAGAATTGCATTGGTATGTATGATACCTCACTGAGGTGTTCAAACACTGATGAGATGAAATAATCAAACTATTAGATCCCATCTAGAGGGAAGCACCACAGTATGAGTATCTAAGTATAAAAAAAACAAGACAATGACTTTAATAAAATGCAGTAGCAGTAAGTGGGTTTTGGAGTAGCTGTTAATTTTCAAGTATTTAAGTGCCTTAGAAGAAAAAAGTTGGGGAAGAATCGTACAGTCTTTTTCATTAATAAGCCTGTTTTGTTACCATAAGAACTACATTATTCTAAACCTTTTTTGGTTCTATCTGCTCTCCAAAGATACTAACGAGTGTGTGGCACTACCTGGTTCGTGCTCTCCTGGTACTTGTCAAAATTTGGAAGGATCATTCAGATGCATCTGTCCACCCGGATATGAAGTAAAAAGTGAAAGTTGTATTGGTAAGGCAAGTTGTAATCCTTGATTCTGAACAATTTAGAAATGACTGAAATTAGCTGGTGTGACACCCCAGATACACAAACATTCATCCAAATAACTCCCGTTAATAAATGAGCAGCTTGTACTTGTATGGACTGTAGGAAACAGTCAAGAACATAAAGATTTGACTTAAGGTCACCTAATCTGTATGGGTGCAGAAACTGGATCACAGGAACCTTTTTGAATTTTTGGCTTGATCAACAGGATGTATTTTCTATGCCCTGCAGTTCTCTCGTCCTTTTGTGTCATGCCACCATAATCAGCTGGCCTGCCAACTTCATGGTTTATTTTGGCAACCACCATTTCCTTATTACAATTTATGTATGAGATGAATTGAGATTGCCTGCAGTTATAAAATAATGATTTTTAAATGTAAAATAATGTAAAATAATGAATTTTAAATGAAAGCTTTTACTTTTCCAGGAATATCAGTGCTTATGGCCACTTTAGTATCCTGACAGAATCTCTTAGTTTTTTACAGCATCACTGACTGCCAAACAGATTTTTGCCTAAACTGAGTAAAAGGGACTCAATTGCATTCTTTTTCTTCATTCTGCCATGTGTCCAGAAAATTTGTAGCTACAGTTCCTAGAAAATGCCTAGATAATAATGTGTGATTTTACTAATATGTTTATTAATATTACGACAGCCCTTGCAAAGTGTATTCCCCACTACTTTCTATTGATATTATATGCTTTATAAACTTTAAAAGAATTAGTTACTTTTGTCTGTAATATGAAGGTTGGCTATAGCTAGATTAGTTTTTCAGCTCAGTGATTATATGCAGGAGAAACCAAAGCAGATGAGAGCCACAGAAAAGTTCTTATTTTTCACCTACCCATTTACAGTCTTTCATTTAATTTTGGGAATGAAGAGGAGAGGACTCGTTTACCTCCAGAGTATGGCTTGTATCTGGTCATTGTGGCCACAAAGCATTTCTTCCACTAGCCCCATGTCAATCAATACAGTAGTAATCAGTATGTTAAAAGAACAGGTTTTCCATTCCTTTAGTGCAGCTGAATTGCTGAGCTTTGTATATTAACAACTAACTGGGAAATTAATTACCTTTACTTCATTGAAATAAACTGACTTAAATTGCTTCAGATAGTAAGACGCCATCCATGGGAAGCTACTGCAGGGTTTGGTTTTATGCCAGATTACGCTGCAGTGTTTTGTTCATGGGCAGTACCTAATAGGAACTTCTGAACATGTGATTCAAGTTAATATTTTTCAGAAGTTGTTTCCCTATCTGCTAAATACAGGACAGTTTTATAAGATTCAGTATAGTAAAAAGTCCAACAAATCAGGAGAAACAGCACCACAAACACATCCATGAAGCTTATTTTCATGGAGAGCATCTATTCCTGCCTACACTTTGGTTAAGATCAATATTGATATTGTTGTAGAACACTTATACAGCCGTAGGTCTCTGTGACAGTTGTTTTAATATCCCTTTCTGAAAGACCCAGATGGGTTGTACTGCAGATACAGCTTTGGAGATTATTAAAATACTCTTCAGATATTATTAAATTATAATTACCTTTACAAATTACTTCAGTAAGGAGGCTTATATCTTCTGTCAGTATTTGTAGAATAGAATAAATTAAAATATAGTTTAAAATAATAGATAAGAAAAATTCTGTTCATAAATTCATAAATATGAAAAGTTCTGTTAATGTATTACTTTTCTTTGTTGTCTATTTAGATGCAGGATATGCAGGCTGATACTGTTAGAGCTGCACTATTTTACAAGAAGTTGGTGTTTATATTGAGTATTCTTTTATTTTGGTTTAAGTTTAAAAGAATTATTAAAATATCTCAATTTAGAAAATTAATCTCACATCTAAATAGTCATAGCAATTTATTCTGAATTATTAAATTGAACAGGGAAAAAATAAATAGCCTATCATGAGTGGCTGTGGAAAACTGGTAAATATACATCTGAATATATAGGTATAATCTTCTTGTGGTTTGGGCCTAACGTGACAACAAAGATCCAACCACGTGGCCACTCCCTCAACCCCCCACCCCCATGCCCCCACACACACTGGGATGGGAAGACAAAACCCAACTAGAAACTTGTGGGTGGAGACAAAGGACAAGGAGGGCTTGCTCACCATTTATGGTCACAGGCAAAACAGACTCAACTTGGGGAAAAAAATAACAATTTAATTTCACACTCATCAAACCCACACAGGACACAGACACACACAGAGCAGGGCTTGCACATGTTACCCCACCCCTCCCTTCTTCCCAGCCCCAAATCCCTTTGTTCCCGGTTTCTCTCCCTCCTTCCCCCCAGCGGCACAGGGGGATGGGGATGGGGTTTAGAGTCAGGTCACAGGCTGGTGGTTCCTGCTGCTCCTTCCTCCTCAGGAGAAGGATTCCTTACAGTCCTGCCCTGCTTCCCCACGGGGTCCCTCCCATGGCAGAGAGTCCTCCAGGAACCTCTCCTTCATGAGTCCTTCCCACCAGGCCCGGAGCTGCTCCAGCCTGGGCTTCCCACAAAGTCACGGGCTGCTCAGGGAACAGGCACCTCCCTTGGCTCCGGGGGCTTCCAAAGGTGCACAATCAGAGGCCACTGGCAGCAAATCCTCTGGCCACAAAATCCAAGTCCACTGGCCAAGCTCACCCCTCCTGGCTCCTTCAGGGAATGTTCCAGGTTCCTCCAGGAGTGCAGGGGCACAGCTGCCATCTGGCCATGGGCTGCAGGGAAACTTCTGCTTGGGCACCTTCTTCCCCTTCTTCCTCACCAACCACCAGGATCTTCACCCCAGCACTGCATTCACTTCTTCTGCTCAGCTGTTTCTCCTCTGCTTGCTCTGCTCAAATCGTACATCAGTTCTTTTGCATGTTAATCATGGAGGCAAATCCATTGTCTCTCTAATGGCTCCTTGCCTCACTGGTTTTGGAGCTGGGAGAGTTTCTCAGCTTCTTGCAGGGCCACTACCAAAATACATCTATAGATATAGTCTAGTAAGTAGCTATAGTTTCAGTTCAAGACTCAGTCAAAGATCATGAAAAAAGTGCAGATTAAATTACAAAGAATTTCCAATATGCCCTTTTCAAAAAATTAATCCTTGTTTTATGTTTACAGAAAAACTTTTCATATAAAAATATATATCTCCTCCTCTCTTTAAGTCTGATAGCATTTCTTTAATGTTTGTATAATGGATATGACATAGAAGAGAGAGTTGTATTTGGAGAAGGTACCTGCCAGAGCGATGCTCTAATTTGAAGGAGTTGGAGAAAGCT
>NW_009953332.1:687251-743411 GCF_000747805.2 Chaetura pelagica
TGCTGAAGTTAAATGAATAAATAAGAAATCTTTCTTAACCAAGGAATTCACAGCCAATGGGTTTCTCCTTTCCTTTACAGATATTAATGAGTGTAACGAGGATCCCAACATCTGCCTCTTTGGTTCATGTACGAACACGCCAGGAGGTTTCCAGTGCATCTGTCCTACAGGTTTTGTGCTGTCTGATAATGGACGGAGATGTTTTGGTAAGTTAATTATTAAGGAATGTAATAACTTACTCTAACAGGTAACAGATACTCTGTTGAATGAGTAAAAAGGGATCTTTGGAGCTCCGTTCCAAACTATGCCCTTATGAGGGTTGGAAAGTGCTTTCAAAACAGGATGAAATACACAGGCCTAACATTATTCCTTTCAGGATTGCACAGTCACCATATAACCAGGTAGGGGGTGCTAGCTCCTCATAACTGCATTTTCTTTTTTAGATACTCGCCAGAGCTTCTGTTTCACTAACTTTGAGAATGGGAAATGCTCAGTGCCAAAGGCTTTCAACACCACAAAGGCAAAATGTTGCTGCAGTAAAATGCCGGGAGAAGGATGGGGTGATCCGTGTGAACTCTGTCCAAAGGAAGAAGAAGGTACACATCAAGGTTTACAATAAAGCCTTTTTAGGTGGGGAGAGCACACTTGTGTTGGACCTTTCGATCATTAGACGGAGAGATCTTTCTGGCATTCTCTTAACTGCCTTTTCTAGGACCATTTTCATGTCAACAAAAAGAACAAAATTAAGGAGAAGAAACCATAGAAAAGAGAAATACTGAATTGTTGGGCTTTCTCTGTAGAAAAATGCACTAGTAGCCTCCATCTGTAGGTCTAGCCTGCTTTAGGCAAAAGAGAAGAGCAAAATGGGACAGTGCAAAGAATCCTTAAAGTAATCGACAGTTTTCAGTTTTTGGTTTTCTCCAAATAAAGCATATGGAAGCTCAACAAGTTCTATTCCTGCTTCCCCAAGAAACAGTGAGTGTTGCTTTTGCATCTGGCAAGACAGCGTAATGACTGTGATGTAAAAGTTGACACTTTTGAAAAATAGGATGTAGAAGATTTTTGGATGGGTTTAACCATCTGCCACGGTTCTGTGTCTCACTTTTTTCTTTTAAAAAACCATGCCTCTATAGTTGCTTTTCAGGACCTGTGTCCGTATGGTCATGGAACTATTCCTGGAATCGATGATACACGTGAAGGTAGGTATTCTTGTTCCTCATAATAAAAAAAACCCCCACAATTTATACTTAAAACTAGATTTGGATATTATAGTATATGATGGCTTGCTCCTCACAGCCTCAGGTGACAGAGGCTGACCTTTAATAACTGTGGACCATTATCAAATGATAGTTAAAAGATTACCTTTGAAATTCCATTCCTGTATACAAACAGAATCACAGAATGGTTTAGGTTGGAAAGGACCCTCAAAATCATGTAGTTCAAACACCCCTGCCATGGGCAGGGACACCTCCCACTAGATCAGGTTCCTCAGAGCCCCATCAAACCTGTCCTTGAACACTTTCAGAGAAGGGCATCCACAGCTTCCCTGGGTAACTTCTGCCAGTATCTCACCACCCCCATAGTGAAGAATTTCTTCCTAATGTCTGACCTAAATCCACTCTCTTCCAATTTAAAGGCATTATGCCTTGTCCTATTTCTAACTGCCCTTGTAAAAAGCCCCTCCCCAGCTTTCCTGCAGCCCCTTCAGGTACTGGAAGGCCACTGTAAGGTCCCCCCAGAGCCTTCTCCAGGCTGAGCAACTCCAACTCTCTCAGCCTGTAGGTTGTTAGTTTATTGAAAATGCTTTTTAAAGACCTGACACAGAAATGCATCAGCTAAGTGGTTGCTCATATCTCCCTGCTGTTTAGATGTCAATGAATGCCTTGAAAGCCCAGGGATTTGCTCAAATGGTCACTGCATCAATACTGATGGATCATTCCGCTGTGAGTGCCCCATGGGATACAACTTAGATTACACAGGAGTACATTGCATCGGTATGTCCATATTTCATAAATTGTAAGAATTATGTAACACTTGCATAAAAAACACAGTGTGAAATGTGTCCTAGTTCTCTTCAATGTGCATTTATTCATTACATCCAGATACTGATGAATGTTCAATTGGTAACCCATGTGGAAATGGCACATGCACTAATGTGATTGGCAGTTTTGAGTGCACCTGTCATGAAGGATTTGAGCCAGGCCCAATGATGAATTGTGAAGGTAACTTTGTCCTCTTTATTTTTTTTCCTTTATTTTTTTGTCCAATTCCTTTATTTTTTTTATTGTTTTGTTATTATTAAAATAACTTTATTACTTTGGTGCTATAATAACTAGGAGGAAAAAAAAAGCTTCTCTGCTTGAAATATGTCCTTGAAAAATAAGTCCTGAATTGATGGAAGCATAATTTTAGTTTATCAGAGGGTTTCCCTAACTGCATGTTGTGGTATTTTACATTATTTGGCTGTTCATTGGAAAGACAGAGGAGGAGGGTCAGAGAAACCCGCCTGTTGTGCTTCTCAAAATCCTCGTAACTGTATAGCTGTCTGTGGCAAAAATGCAGTTTTCATAACTGAGGGAAAGCAGTTATGAACTGACCCTCTCATCACAGTTATAGTGACAAGTGAGTTATAATGAATGTAATACTGTAGTCAGACCACTGATCCATCTAGGCCATCATTTCATCCCTCACAATTTAAATTCTAATTCCATGTGCAAGGAACTGCAAACAGTTCACTCCTCTAATACAAGAGCTGAGAGTATAGAGAAAATACCATGTAAACTACACAGTGATTTTTGTATTCACTTAGGGATCTGTTATCAAATAATCTGTCCAGTAAAGTCTTGAATCTGCCCCCACAGCCTCTTGTGGCAGCAAGATCCAGAATGTCACTACTTAGGGAAGTATTTTCTTTCATCTGTTTTAAACTAATCTCCTAGTAGCATCATAGAGTGCCTCTTATTTTTCATTGTGTGGGATTTGTGTACAACCATTCTGCTTTCATTGGATGCTGATCAGGATGCTTCTTACAGATTTGGTATTTTGTGAATCATAATTCTTTTGCTTTCTGAAGCAAGAATTATTTTTTTTTAGAGTTTGAAAAAAAGCTGACATCTCTCATCACACAAAAAATACATTAAAAGATTACAATATAATAAAAATCTGCTTGTCCCAACTTGTTATTCCAAGCTCAGGTTTTATTTACATTTATTATGTCATTATTTTTAAGCAGAACTTTGTTCAGTTTTCTCTGACTATTCAAAACTAAACATCCAGAAATTTGCATTACACTTCTGATACTTATAAGCTGAAAAAAAAAATAAACACAGATATAAGAAAACCTTACTGATGTTAGTTTAAAATGTAATGGAGAATTACTGTTTTGTTTTTTCCTGTTCAGATATAAATGAGTGTGCTCAGAATCCCTTGCTGTGTGCTTTTCGTTGTATCAACACTTACGGTTTCTATGAATGCACATGTCCAGTCGGCTATGAACTAAGAGAAGACCAAAAGATGTGCAAAGGTAGTGACTAATGTTTAAACTTTTCCCCAATTTCCATCATCCTATACTGACTGAAGGATACTGCAACTATGCATCTTGCATTCATCCTGTCAGTAGAATGTAGCAAACAGCCCAGCAGATGTTGATTTACTCTTTCAGAACCCACGTAAGACAGGTATCTAGTGTTTCTGTTACCAGGTGTACTCCTTGATGGGGATTGTAAAGCCAAGAAGGTGACAATGGTCAAATCAATCTCTAGCATGACAAGATGATACAGTTTACAAATATTAGGACAACTGCGATTAAGCATAACTCTCATATTTTTCTTCAGTGCTTGTTAGTTAGGGAAGTCTGTATGTTGTTTTTCTTTGGCAAATGTTTTTGTCTTCAGTAACTGAAGCTACTGGAAGGAAGTTCAAACACAAAATATGTTGGTTTTTTCCAGATCTAGATGAGTGTGCTGAAGGTCTGCATGATTGTGAATCAAGAGGCATGATGTGCAAAAATTTGATTGGTACCTTCATGTGCATTTGTCCTCCTGGAATGACACGGAGACCTGATGGAGAAGGCTGCACAGGTAAAGCTTGGAAAGGGAAGAAGGCATCTACTGAAATACCAACAAACAAACAGATTAAAAAGTCTCTGTGTATGTATATTCTAAACTAGAAAATGGCAATTCATAAAGGATGCTTGAAATAGCTAATGATTATTAATTATTTATTTCAAGGTTTGAGCCTTATCTGAAAGTAGTTCTAAATGACTAGTAAGTATATCAGAAGAAAAACTCATTTCTTTTTTGTGCACAATAAAATGAAAAAGTTTTTCAGACACTTGTTAAATTTTAAAAATTAAGTTGCCAAACAAAAGAGGCTCTGCTTGATTATCATAAATAAAAAGTTACATTATATTTAACATTAATACTGATTATAAATAATGTGGCGGTTTCTTAGAGAATTAAAACTATAACATTCTGAAACAAATAAAAGCAATTAAGAGACAAAGATGTGAAAACTGCCATAGTTCAAAATAATTCTTCATCATGTAAGTAAGAAAACATCATTCCTCCATCATTTTCTCAATTAGTTGAGGGGGAAACAATGACTGCATTATACTTTCTTTTGGTACATGAAAAAAAATGCAAGACCTTTCCGAAGTTGACAGAAGTAGCTGAGGCTGCCATTAGCTCAGAAGGGAAAAAAAAGGTAGACTAAAAGTCCATCTCAGGTAATGCTTTAAATTAAAGTATTTTAAGCCAGTGTTCCTTCAGCAAGAGAATGACTAGTCTCCTCTCCAGATCTTATGATTTTTTTCAGGGGTAATTAACAGAAATGTTGCCCTTTCGCCATCTAATGCTGCCTTTAAATCACCTGAGGTTTCTCCGAGATTTTATTTTAATCATCTATAAAGATGTGTAATTGCTTACAGTACCTGTACCATTACCTATAGAAAAAAATACACTAAAATTGTAAACTTTTCCAGGGAAATTATATGAGACTGAATTGTGACTGATTGCAGAAGAGGCCAAATGTATTTAGAGACTCTCAATGATAACAAAATGAAGATTTGTTACTCAAGTCATGCATGTATCCAGTTTTACCTGCCAGCTTAAAGTTTTTTACTAGAACCTGCTCTGCTACTTTTCCACTCCTGTTACAAATTGCAAAGAACATACAAGGATTAAAGCTTTCATCTTAGGAACCAGTGCATAAGGAAAGGAACAGGGCAGTGTTACTGGGGAAGTCCTTTCCAGGCTTAATCAGTTGCTTATTTTCTACTTCTTGGAAGTATTTTGCAAATATTACACAGATTAATTAATGCCTTCTATGAGTCTGCTATATTTTCTTGTAACAATTTATTTTAAATTGTTCATATGTTTTTGTAAAGATGAAAACGAGTGCCGCACCAAGCCAGGTATCTGTGAAAACGGTCGTTGCGTGAACCTCATTGGGAGCTACCGGTGTGAATGCAATGAAGGATTCCTGTCAAGTCCATCAGGCACTGAGTGTCTTGGTAAATGCCTCTTCTGTATACATTTTATCTTACATTATAGTATAAAGGATGCAGAAAGTTAGGCTTCTGAGTACCTAACAGCTGTCGTATCTGTAGAAATTAAACAATGATACTTATGAAATAAACACTTATATTAAATAATTATAGGAATGTTGGAACATCTTGAGAATGTCAGCTGAATTCAGCAATCAAGGGCCTCATATGGAAGTGTCTAGATTCCACAGGACATAAATGTGGTTCTAAGCAACACTATCCAGACAAAATACAGGTATTTTTAGAGAAGAAGCAGAACTTAGTTACATTAGATAGATCGAAAACTGGGATGCAGAGTCAAACTAAATGTTTGCATATTCAGAACATGCAGCACTGTACTGCAACTAGGCATCTGAATTTTCTGTACCTTTAATCCAAGCAGTGATTATTAATACAAAATACTAGGATTTCACAAAAAAATTGCAAGATATACTAGAAAGTTTTGATGCAGGCCTGCACTTTAAATCCTGATGAAGGGTCAGGAGCCTGTATTTCCTTTTCAGTACATTCAGACTGCACTATAAAATTAATTGTTCCCTTTTTAGAAATCAAAGAGAACTGCAAAACTTTCTGTTTTCATGATCAGTGTATTGATACTTTAAAGTATTTTACAATACTTAAACTCTATCAGTATTTACTAGTATTCTTGCATCAAAAACACTTGTACATTATCTTACATAAGTATGATAAAACCAGCTTTGTGTAAATTGTCATCAGTGGTGTGTGACTTCATGTCACAGCAATAACATTGGAAATGTAGGGTATTTCCTAGCTATTAAAGACAGATGCGAAGAAGATGCTTCAGTCTGTTAACCTTAGGTAGTTGTTAATGCCAAGGAAATACCCTGTTTGGAGGTCATTATTGCTGTCTTAAATATAATGCGTTTTTCGTATTATTTTCTGAAAACTACACATTGGGTTAGTTTGCTTATTGCTGCTTTTCCTTTAGGTTTTCCTGGGTCAGAAATTACAATGAAAAATCAGTCTGGCAGAAACACAGAGCTTCTTCAGAATTAAAACACAAAGATTAACTCATATATTATTTTTAATATATTGTGAAAACCTTTTTATTCTGTTTACATTAAAATTTATTCTACATCCCAAATAGGAGACGAAGCATTACATGTTTTTCAAGTTATCATGTGCATAAAGATCTGCTCTGAGTCCTGCAAATTACTACAGTAAACATACTGTCTTACGCAACTGACAGTGAGGATAGCTTTATTTCATATAACCAGTTATCAGGCACCCAAAGTAAGTTTTGCCTAAAGCCAAAATTCACATTTTATCAGATTCATGTAAGAAATGTCCAGATTCTCTTCAGCATACTTGTAAACAAGAAGGTGAGCTGGGTGTTGTTACATATACACACTCTGAAAGATCAGAAGGATTTTTAACTTTTAGCTTTAAGAGAAAAAAACAAAATATTAATTTAAAATCATAAGCATCTGTCAGACCGTACTTGAAAATGTTTCCATTTTAATTAGCAAATATGACAGGTGACACAGCCAATTTAGAAGATATCTCTGCAAAATTTGCAAAAATTTGCAAAAATTCCTTTCTGAAGGAAACTTGTAGGAGCTTAATGACTCTGGAATTTTGTTCCTTTTTCGTGACTGACAGGTATTGACCAAAAGGCTTAAAAACTAAGAAAAAAAGAATGGGAAAGAGAGAGATCAACAGTAAGACCATATGAATTTGGGTTTTTTCCTTACAAAAACCAGGAGTACCTCTGAAAAAGTACTGAGTTGCATAGATATTTTTAGGTGCTAAAGATTTTATCCTTTAAACCACATCAGGATGCTGAAAGATGATCAGACATGCTCTTTTGGCCAGTGAAACATACAAACAAAACAAACTTCTAACCTCTCTCCAAGAAAGTTAATTCAAACACCAGCCAAACATAGGCATCTTAAGTGGAAGCTCAGCACAGCTCACAGTCTGTTTTACTACCAAGCAATACTACCAGATATGCCCCAGGGCACAACTTTTCTAGAAGAAAAGCTCATGTCCAACTCATGCAGTTACTGAACTTCAAGGATGTCTGGAATAGCTGCAGATTATCAGAAGTCACAACAAATCTGAAAGACTAAATTAAAACAGACTTTACAAAAACTGCTTGCTAATGATCCTGCAATGCTTGCATGTGTTGGCAGAGAGCCAGAATTATGCTCCAGATGCTTAGTGGATCAGGTGTTTATGTCCTACACTTTCTTAATTTCTCTACTTCTTCCTTACAGATAATCGCCAAGGGTTTTGCTTTGCTGAAGTTTTACAGACAATGTGTCAGATGGCTTCGAGCAGCCGGAATCTTGTCACTAAATCTGAGTGTTGCTGTGATGGAGGCAGGGGCTGGGGTAACCAGTGTGAGCTCTGTCCTCTTCCTGGAACCACTCAATATAAGAAGCTCTGTCCACATGGACCAGGCTATACTACAGATGGAAGAGGTATTTGTGGGGATAAAAAGAGGCAGAAAAGGAGAAAGGGGTATGCTGATATATTTGATTTTTCAAATGCTGCTGAGAGACCAGAAATTAAAAGCACCTTTGAACAGTAGCTGCAAACAGAATACTCACAGCTGTGCATAATTTTCAGAGTTGGGATCTAAAACAGGGGGTGCCAATCAGTAAATAGAAGCTAAAAATTATCCCAAAGCTTTAGGATGCTAAAAAGTTGTGTAAGGTGCAAACCCAAAAACAGCTGTTCTAACAAAAATATGTAATAAATACTTTGCAGTTACTATTTCCACACAGGAAGCAGAAGACAGCATGCATTTTTAAATTGTGGTTAAAAAAATGTATGTTGTCTAATTAGTCAAAAGAAAATGCATTTTTATGGGTTTTTTATTTTGAGTTAGCAAAACTGGACCCTGATTATCCAGTGATACATCAGGAAGGTTTTGATAAAAAGCCCAACAAACAATAATGAAAGTATGAAGGATGTTTGAGCTGAGATCCATTTTTAAAGAGAAAGGAAGTGTAAAGTTTCTGTCAGACGCACAGTGATGAGGAACTGTGCAAGACTGGAAGAGAAGAAAAAAATCAAATTTAAAACTGATAGATGAAATTAACTGAAAGATAAACTGAAATATTTAATATTTTCTGTACAGATACTGATGAATGTAAGGTCATGCCAAACCTATGTAGAAATGGACAGTGTATTAACACTGTGGGCTCCTTCCGATGCTTTTGCAAAGTTGGCTATACCACTGACATAAGCAGCACGTCTTGTATTGGTAAGATTCAGCTTCTTAATCCTCAGTTATTTTTTAATTGGTTCATAATGACCTATAAACTTCTGTAAACCTTTGTATCAAAGCAATCTATTACTTTTATCTCTTTTTTTCTCTTTTCTATCCTCATCTATTACGATAGCAGGAAAAAATTCTTGACTGAAAGACTGTCAAGCACTGGAACAGGTCGCCCAGAGAAGCTGTTGATTCAGCATCCTTCAGGGTATTTTTTGAAAGTTTAGATCTCATGCCTAGGGACAAGGTTTGGTGGTGGAGTTGGCAGTGCTAACAGTTGGATTTGATGACCTTAAAGATTTTTTATAGCCAAAACAATTATATCATTCTATCTTTCTTTTGCTAATATGCAATTCTGGTTTTATGTTTAATTTGGGGAAACTGAAAAACAAGCCCTACTGGCAATATTCTTGCAGTAGAGTATGCAGTGAAATATGTTTCAGCTGTGTAACCATTTTGACTTGACAAACCAGCTCATTCTTTTGTGGTCTAAGTTTTGCCACTTTCCTGTTGGTTAACATATAGAAATATACCACATTATGCCCCAAAATAAGTACTTAGTCCTTAGATGAAAATACTAATGCCATTATCACTCTAGTATATTACTCTTTCAAGACATTGTTCATCACTGTAGTGACAGCTCTACGGAAACTGCACAGCAACACATCTGCAAAGAAAGAATTAGAAACTCAGAACAAATGTAAATTGGGGACTTTTTCTACAACCATTTTTCTCTTAAATACAGTGTGCTTTAGAAAGCACCTTTCAAAGACAGAGAAAGAAATTAGTACAAGAGATGCATAACAGTTTCTCTCTTTAGATCTTGATGAGTGCTCGCAGTCACCTAAACCATGCAATTTTATCTGCAAGAACTCAGAAGGAAGCTATCAGTGCTCATGTCCTCGTGGGTACATCCTTCAAGAAGATGGAAAGACATGCAAAGGTAAAGAAAGTTATACACAGTAACTTCTACTTCTGTTGCACCTTGACTTGAATGGAAATAATTCTGAAGTGTGATGTTATTATCAAGTTAGACTGAATTTGCCTCTTTTTTATTGACTTTTCTTGACACAACATCATCTCTTACTTTCAGATCTTGATGAGTGTCAAACCAAACAACATAATTGCCAGTTTCTCTGTGTCAACACCCTTGGAGGATTCACGTGCAAATGTCCACCTGGTTTTACACAACATCACACAGCTTGTATTGGTAAGAAAAACATTGGTTTTCTTGCATCAGTTTTTCTACAAGAACAACATTCTCATGTCTCAATTTTTTTTTGCTCTGTATAAAAACTGATAATACAGAGCAGTAATGTCAGCAGTCTAGAAAACAGATTTTGAAAAGCAACAGTTGTAACTAAAGAACAATCGGTCTATCCACCATTTGTATTTTCTTGCATAGCGAATGGTTGTACATATTTAATACATGTTATTATATTCTAAGTATAATGAGCTGGAGACAACAGGGTAAAGTATTAAAATCTGATTTAAAATATAAAACAAGAAGGAGATAAAGATATCTTTAAATCTTAAGGATAGGTATGAATCTTTCCAATTGAAACTATTTTAGTTCAGCTAATACGGAAGTGTTTTTTTCACTGTCAACAATTACATACCTGAATCTTTCACACTGATAACTGCATTACAACTTGCATTTCTAATTTATTAGTTACTCATAGCTCTGCATGAGTCATCAGGTCATCTGACATTTAAATATGAAAAGAATCACAAAATCATAGAATCTTCAGAGTTGAAAGGGACCTCTAGAGATCTTCTAGTCCAACCCTAATGCTAAAGCAGGATTGTATAGAGCACATTATACAGGACTGAATATAGATGGGTTTTGAATGTCTCCAGAGAAGGAGACTCCACAAATCCACTGGGCAGCCTGGTCCAGGGCTTTCTCACCTTCATAGGCACAAAGTTTATCCTCACGTTCAGATGGAACCTCCTGTATTCCACTTCATGCCCATTTCCCCTGTTCCCGTCACCAGACACTACTGAAAAGAGTCTGGCTCCATCCTCCTTACACCTGTAGGTATTTCTAGACATTGCTAAGGTCTTCTTTCAGTCTTCTCCTCTCCCAGCTAAACAGTCCCAGCTCTCTCAACCATTTCTCATCAGATAGATACTCTAGTGTCCCAGTCATCATTGCTGGACTTTTCCCAGTAGTTCTCTGTCTCTCTTGAGCTGGGGAGCCCAGAACTGGACACAGTGTTTCAGATGTGGCCTCATTAGGACAGAGTAGAGGGGAAGGATGACTTCCCTTGACCTGCAGGCCACACTCCTCCTAATGCAGCCCAGAATACCGTTGACCATCTTGGCCACAAGGGCACATTGCTGGCTCGTGGTTAACTTATTGTCTACCAGAACTTCAAGATCCTCCTCCTATTGGCTGCTTTCCAGCAGCTCAACCCCTAACCTGTACTGATGCATGGGATGGGTCCTCCCCTTAGTGCCTTGTTGAACCTCAGTAGGTTCTCCTCTGCCCAACTCTCCAGGCTGTCCAGGTCATGCTGGATGGCAGCAGAGCCTTCTGGTGTGTCAAGAGCTACATATTCAAAATAAACTGTTGCACCTGTGTGTATTTCAAGTTCTTAAGGAATGTTATATGAACATGTCTTAAAATCCTACTGTGAAGCATGCCAATCTTCTTCTCTCTCCTCTGATTTTTAAGATAACAATGAGTGTGGTTCTCAGCCATCACTTTGTGGATCAAAAGGAATTTGCCAAAATACCCCTGGAAGTTTTACCTGTGAATGTCAACGGGGATTTTCTCTGGATTCTACTGGATTAAACTGTGAAGGTAACTAGTGAAGATCAAATCTTTTTATGGTGTAAATCCTTTCCTTTGTGTCTAGTGAATCATGTGATGTCAAAGATAAAACAGAGCAGCAGCCATAGTAAAAGTAAATACCAAAAAGAAATAGGAATGTATTTGTGCATTAAGCGTAATTGTGTGTGAGAACATACTGCATGAGTAATTTCTACACAGACTAGACTTAAAAGTGACTTTTTAGCTGAACTGTTTCTAGGCTGCTATTTCAAATCCACATAGACATTTGTGTGTAAAAGTCTAGTTCATTCTTCCTTTTAATTTTCATTTTCATACAGTTTAAACAGAATCACTCTGCAACTTTTGTTTCAGGTACTTGTAATCATCCAGGTATCTGAGGGTATCCCAGATAAGATTAACTCCTGTACTTTTAAGTTTTCTGCCATAGGGATACTCATTGAGAGGGGTAATTCACTAGTGTTAAAATACAAATTATATTGTGGTCTTCATCTCTCTCTGTTGGCCCAAAAGGGAGACCCAGTCAGGAAATCTCTATTTGAGAGCTCCAGTCTCTTCAGTGAGCTTCAGATATTGAACCAGGAAGGAATTAATAGGCAGTACTAGGCTATGTGACTGATGAGAATGAGAAATGCAGAGATATATGTCTATAAATTTACAACATCTCAAAATCTCAGCCTCCTTGGTGCAGCATTTAAAACAGGAATTCATATTTAGAGCCCGTTTCTAGGGTGACAGTGCAGAATATATGTAGCTGTGAGTTTTAGAAAGTATTATCTTCTCAGATAACTCCCATTACTGATAAAATAATTCCTGGCACAATTGTTTTCTCCACCTCAGACTTTGGGACATCAACATTTCATTACATTTGTTTCAAACTGTGGACGACTAGTGTAACTTAGAATCTGTGATATTATGCATGATTTTTTATTTTCCACTAGAACTGCATACTGTACCTGACACATTAGGCTGCTTACAATCTATTTGTTTCAGAAGACACTATTTCAGATTACTGAGTTTTTACATTTTGTTTTTTTCTTTGTGTCTTTACCCTTTATCCCTCTGAGACATTTTACTTCCAAATATGGCATGTAAACCTCATACTCATACACTTCAGTACCTTCCAGTAAACTGAAAATCTAGTCCCACATAATTGGTTTGAAAACTGAAATAAAAAACCATTCAGATTCTAAACATTAGGTCAAGGCAACACCATGTGGGATTTACAAGAATAGTGTTTCTTCTCCAAATTTGAGTACTATAAAAGCTCAAAAGCTCCAATAGGATTAACAGATGAAATGAACACTACACTAGTTGACTTTCAGGCTTCCCAAAAGACCAACCTGAATTGTGCTTCCATCTTACAGCAGTAATCCTCCATCATAAATACTGATGTTTCAGTGATTATGATTCAAGTGAGTAAGGTATTTGGCAATGTGTATAACTGTGTGTTCTTTCATATTCTTCTTCTCTCCTTATGGTAAAGATGTGGATGAATGTGATGGAAACCATAGGTGCCAGCATGGCTGTCAGAACATTCTGGGTGGATACAGATGTGGATGCCCACAAGGATATATTCAGCATTACCAGTGGAATCAGTGTGTTGGTAAGGAAACAAACAGCACAGAATACATGAAGCAGCAAAGGTACTATAGTGTTTATAGTGTCAACTGCCAGGTGATGAAAAGAATGGGCAGGACAAGGGGTATGAAGACACTAATCTTTTTTTGCTCTCTCCCCCTCTTTCCATACACTTACTACTCCCAACATAAATCAATGCATAAGGTAAAAAGAAAATACACTCATCCTGTTTAAACTAGGTTTGACAAGGTGTTTTCCTATTAAGGCCTGAATTTTGAGTCCCTTCTCAGAAAAATTCTCATTTTAGAAAGGTGGAAAGATGTTAATTGAATTCCTGAAAGCATCAGTGTAAATACTTCTGGGGAAAAAAAAAAAAGAACAAAAAAATCACAAAAAACCCCAACAAAACAAACAAAAAACCCACAACTGAAAAAAAAAAGAAACACAAACAAACCACCACCTTTTAAGTAAGAATCACTTGCTACATTAGAAATCTGAGAATGCTACAAATCAGCATGTATAGTGAATGGGGAGAAAAAAAATATTACATAACCATTAAGGGTTTTCTATTTCCAAAATAGTCTTGAGGTAAGCATTAGTTCTTTGGGCAGGGAACAGGGACAGATTAATTAGCTCAGCAGTTTTATTGTTCGTTTAGCTCATTCAATTCAGCCTTTCTTTTCTGTTTTTCATGAACTAAGCTAATTCCCATACCAAATGAAATGCAGGACTTTTCTTTTTAATAATAAACAGAACATACTCAAATAATGCCACTCTGTACTGTTCACAAGACACATAACAACATACTTCTCTCTTCAAGTTTGCTTTCATGGTTCTCTGTTAATGATGTCACAGTCAGGATGACTGTGAGCACTGTCATACATGTCTTATAGGCTGATCTTACTGTCCTGATCCTAGACATAAATTAATTATGCCCACTTTACATTAAGTAGCACACCAGGCAGCTTTTCTGAGGTTGTAACCACCGTTACCATGCTGTACTTAATACTGCTCAACTGCAAAGAAAGCAAAGGACTGGGGTGGGAGTGTTAGAAACAAACAGTTCGCACTAAACTCCAAAGCAGCAACAGTCTCTGAATAGCATAGATAGCCCTCAAAAGAACGTGTCTTCTGGTAGCTGCAGGCAAGAATGATAAAGCATGCATTAGTGGTGTTGCAGAATAAAAGACCTACAGAAAAACAGTACCTTGGTACAGTAAATTAAAAAGCAACATGTGGTACCAATCAAAATTCCATATAAGGTACTATCCTCACTCATTTCTTGCAGTGTAGCCTGGAACCAAATCAGTCATACTGACTCGTCTTCTCTGTGTCTTAATTCAGCCTCACAAGGTGAAGACCATACTTGATTTTCATTGGCTATTTAGCCTGCCTTTCCCCTCACTGAGCTTACAGGGTTCCACTAAACAATGTGCTAACTTCTCCCCATTGCTGGGTGCCCAGGAACACTAATGATTCGGGTATGACTGGACTCCCAGCTCATTTCTCATCTGTGGACCTCATATGGTTAGGAGTGTATTGGTAGGATTGTACCCTGCCAGGACAAAGAGGACCCCTAAGCAAAACAGGAGACATAACTTGAAGCAAGGGAGGGGAATTGAGTTAACAGTAAGAATCTTCTAAAATGCCCTTACAGCCCAGCTATATATGTTTGGGACCTTTGCCAATGTCCTTTCTCTTCAGCAACCAAGTTTCCGTGGGATGATGAGGTCAAGAATGCAACAGAGCCCTAGGATGTGCAGATACTCTGATTTGTTAAATACATCATGCTTGTCTTATGTCTTATCAGATTAGGAGATACCAATATACTTTTGTTTGTTTACCAGATGAAAATGAATGCTCTAATCCTAACATGTGTGGCTCTGCTTCTTGCTACAACACACTTGGAAGTTACAAGTGTGCCTGCCCCTCTGGGTTTTCTTATGACCAGTTCTCCAGTGCATGCCATGATGTGAATGAGTGTTCTTCTACCAAAAACCCCTGCAATTATGGTTGTTCCAACACTGAAGGTGGTTATCTTTGTGGCTGTCCACCTGGCTATTACAGAGTTGGACAAGGGTGAGTATCTCCACAGCCATTCATCAAAGACACATTCAGAAGACTATAAAAAGGCTGGACTCTAGTCAGACTGAAGGTGCAAATGAAGGACAGGCTACTAAGTCATCCTTTCTATTTCTTTTGGACACAATGTCCATAATCTAGAAGGAAAGACATGTTTGTATATGCAGCATGACACTCATGTTAAATCTAGTGTGTATAAGCAACACTAAACAATTAGTTCTGCTTTCTGCCCCAGTATCAGCACAAGAATTGCTTCACAAACCTGCTCAATGAGAACTATTACCATCTGTACTGAGGTAATTAAGGGTTTTCAGCCACACTGATCAACCCAGAACATTAGACACAAATAAGCATTGGTGTGGTACATGAAAATGGAGATATTATTTAGTTCCAAAGTTTAAGGTAGGTTTGGTTTTTTTTTGTTTCTTTCTCAAACTTGTAAATGAAAATTTAAAAAGCCCACAGGCCTCCAGCCAGTGGTTGTATTTCATTCAGTATGCTGCCCTAGTGTGAAGAAAATTAGTACACAGACCTCCTGCAGGGAAAGGAGAGGCAAGGGATACTGCACTGTGGTACAGATTGCATACACTCACTTTCCATTTTACAGGACAGTTCATAAAACTGCAAGAAGTGACTAAACCATGTTTTTATTCAACAGCCACTGTGTCTCAGGGATGGGATTTAACAAAGGTCAGTACCTGCCACTGAATGGAGATGCTGATGAAGAGAATGCTTTGTCCCATGAAGCATGTTATGAATGCAAAATCAATGGCTATTCCAAAAAAGACAACAGGAGGAAGAGAAGTGCTAATGACACTGTACGTACCAGAAAAAATGAGCCTTATAATGTACTTTGAGGCATTTTCAGAGATACCATAATCAGCACTACTAGTAAATGGAGGGAATTTTTTAGCAGACCACATTCAATGGCAAAAGTCTTTTTCTCTGCCTCAGTGGTTTTCACACTTGGATCCTATTGGCAGGAACAATGTGACAATCAGGAAGTCACTAACAACTATGGATGGATGAAGTTTATAAAGCTTGTAAAGAGTCTTCTACAGTGCGAGATATAGTCTTAATTCCTCAAAATAGACTCAGGGAAATATAAAGAGCTATATAAAGAGCTCTTTATATATAAAATTATAAAGAGCTAGAAAATTGGTCATATCTGCAATCTTTTCTGCTGTCAGGAAGAGATTGGAGAGCGTTTTATGGTCTGGGACAGCTAGATCTTCTTGCAGATCAGGTTAGTCTAAGTGTGTACCTTATGGTTGCTCACAATTGTGGGATGCTAAATGTATCTAGCTGATACATTTAAATCCAATATTTGCAGAATTGCTGAGATATTAGAGAATTGCACTTCAGACTTAATTATTTTTGCACTGCATTTTGTCTGCTTAATTTGTGGGCTTATGTTATGAGATATTCCTGAAACAACAGCCCTGCTATTTACACCATTTAGATCTGGGTTGTTGGTTGTTTGGATTTTTTTTTCCAAAAATTAGAAGAGAGTACCTGTGTATCTGTTATCTGCCTTATCTGTATGGTATGTTGTGCTATGGTCTTGGAATCAGCAGTAATGGGAAACTAACTCGATTTATAGATGAGGGGACACGGAGATTTTCCTTTGGTAGTACAAGAGCCGTGTAATGCAAACTGGCAAAATGCAAACAAACCCTCAACTAAAATGTTAGTGTATGCTAGCCACACAAGTTACAGTGAAAGAATGGGGAAACAAGTCTCCTTTCTGAAAGGCTAAGGGCATAAAACAATCCAGAAGCTCCAGCCTTAGTACATGCTACTTTGCATAATACCATCAAAGCCATTTCTTGTATTGGCAAAGTTTCTAAAGAGGCCAGTAATCTTAAAATTTCTGCTCTAAAGCATATATTGGCACTTAAAATTTATTTCCCCACACACATCCACACTTGCCACAAACATGCCTTTTCTCTCCCTATCACCACTCCCAATAGATTCTTGATGGAATTCTGTGGTCAACCCACTGCAGAAATACCTAGATGTTTTGAAAAGCATTTTTTTCTATTGTAGTTAATTTCAGACGTAGTTCATAACTGTTATCTCTTATTACTACATAGCATTAACCTTTCTAGTTTCTCCAGCTGCCTGAGCAGTAAAAGTGAGACATTTCAAACCCATAAAACTATGTGAAAAAATAAATCGACTCATCCTTAATGGTATCTGTGGAGTGCAGTATTTACAGAACTTGCTCCTGTCCATATATTTTCCTTGTTTTCACCATGTGTTTTAATTACATTACATATGCATTCACATGTGATTGGAGTGCCCTCAAAGAGAGAAATCCTTTGCTGTCTTTACAAGCATGAAAGGATCTTGGCAGCTAGTCTCAGTATCTCACTTAGTATCAGGATTCCTAATGAAGACTACAGCCTATATATTTTTGTAGAAGCACTTTCAAAAGCTGTTGCTTGTTAGATCATTCTCCTAAGGGTGTACTAATTCTCTCCTCCTGCCCCCAGCTGTGTTCACAGCTAAAACCTCTGTACCGATTCACACCTGCAGGATAACTATACTGAAGCTCAAATTAAAAAGAGCACATGACTGATGTGTCAGAAAAACTGCATTCAAGTGATCAAAATACTATTGGACAATGTGATATGCTAGCCCTTTCTGTAGAAGTCTAATAACACAGTGCTTCTCTCCTCTTTCTTTTATAATCACTGTACTTCCTCATCACTGAATGCTGATCCTGCTTGTTTTTACAAGTCCCAGGATTCATTTAAAAAGTTTTACCAGAAGTTTCAAGGAATTCCCAGACAGTGTTGTGGTATGTCTTTCTGTAAAGCTCCTCACTGAAGCTGATCATAAGAACAGGACTGTGCTTCCTGTACAGCCTTTACTGCTAATGTAAACGTAGGTCTTTTATTTACATGAACTTTTTGCAAGCATGAAGTTAAACAGATTCTGAAAAGTATCTGAAATCTGAGCCCCCTCTATAGACTTTATTCTATGACTTTAATTATCCTGTTAAGCCTGAGTGAGAAGCCTTCAGGATTTAGAGTGTGTTAAATTGAGTCAAAGAGTTCTTCCAGGTGGAAAGGATTTACAATTTCTTCTTTCACTGCTAGATTTTGAGGAATGCAGAAACTGTTAATAGGACATAGTATCCTTCTCTCAATGCAAGTGAATATCTGTTTCTTTCCTGCTCTAAACAACATTTCCTCCTTTACTTCAGATTGAGCAGATGAGTTTGGGAAGTCTAGACATGGATAGTCCTTTAAAGATGAGAGTCAGCATTTCCAGGATTGACAGCAAGAAGCACATCCTAGAACTCATGCCAGCCATTGAGCCCCTCACCAACCACGTGCGGTACATTATCTCACGTGGCAACGCCAATGGCATCTTCCGAATCCATCAGAGGGATGGACTGAGTTATTTGCACACAGTTAAGAAAAAGTCAGTGCCTGGAACTCACACACTGGAAATCACTAGCATTCCTCTATACAAGCAAAAGGAGCTAAAGAAACTGGAAGACAGCAATGAGGACAACTACCTCGTAGGAGAGCTTGGGGAAACTCTCAGAATGAGGCTGTGGATAGACCTCTACTAGCCATCTTCCAGATGGAGTCCAGTTCTTCAGTCACTTCTGTCCACCTGTCTACCCACCTGAGCATATCTGCTTTTCAAAGGCTTTAAAAGAGTCACAGAAGGAAGAAGGGAAGACCTCTCTATCCTGCCAAGACTGCAGAACCACCCTTGCAGGAGGGTAGCTCTGCCACCACCAACACTCTGATTACAATCATGGTTACTGTATCTTTTATATAACCTCAATTTGAAGTATAATAAAAAGCTAAAGTTCAGGAAGTCATCATGTGGCACTAAATGGCACAAAAAAGTGAACTAACTATTTTTTCCTCTTAGCAGTCTGTAACACATAGGGTATTTTGCTATAGTTCCTAATTAAAAAAAAAAGAAAGAAGTTTATTTATTTTTAATGCAATAATATATGGAGAAATTAACAAATTATGTAAGCAAAAAGGGAAACTTGCTTGGTTTTCTTTAGATTTATAAATTTGAACTATAACATTTTAGAGGTACTTTCTTAATTAAAAAAAATAGATTTGAAAGATGTTTCCTTCTGTATTTGGGCCAGTCATCCAAATAGTATATAAGTAATTTAAAAATGTATCAGAGCTGAAAGAGCACTGTAATATATCTTCTGGATATTTTAAAGTACTCTTGCAAAACTTTGAGTATTCAAAAAAAGAAAAAGAGTATTAAAGGACAAGACTTGCAATATCAGTCTCTGCAGAGATCATATTTCACAGGAGCTCAATAGGATTGAATTCTGAATCAGCCACATCAAATAACGGAAGAAGAGGCACAACCACTGTAGCAAAATACCTTGACTGCTTTTTATACCATTAGAATTGCAGAGCCAAACTGTACTGTACTTCCAATAACCTCAAGGAACCACACATGAACCACACCTCATTCTTAGAAAGGGTGCTCTACAAACTTGCATACTGTAGGCAGCTGAAGCAAATGTCTCTCTGAAGGGACTGTGTGATGTTTCTTACTGTTTGGTGCTGGCTTGAAATAATGGTGCATTTACTAAAAAACTGAGAGCTGTATCAGGACTGCCATATGTGCAAATGAGTTATGCAGCACAGACAAGGAAAATGTGTATTTGAAATCCATTTGTTAGAAGTTTCATTAATGCTGTAGTTATACACCATATGCCTCATTTTATCATAGCTTATTTTGTAAGAAAGATGTTTGTACAATGAGTTGACATTTAGTTTACTTTAGTTTTTTGGGTTTTTTTTAATGTGGTACCATTATGTGTTAAGTGTATGTCTCAGTGGTGCTTTTTTGACAGCTGGTGCCTGTAACAAGTCATGTAACAGAATCTCATATGTGAAAACAGCCAAAGCACATGCTGACTCCAGGATTGTTTCAGTTGCATATCAGTGCTGACCAAAGATTATATAAAGTTATACTCAGTGATTTTTCTTTTCTTTTCTTTTGTTGAGTTTGGGGATTTTGAAAAGAAAAGGAAACTTTGTATATTTTTAATCAAATATTTGTAAGAAAAAAGTTTTAAGGTTTGTATCAGTAAGGCAACACTTTTCTTGCAATAAAGCTTATTTTGGGGTAGCTTTTGTCTTTGAAATGTCTGTGTTCTTTACACACAATACACATCTAATTGTACATGTGAAGAATTCTGGAGCAGAAAAAGGACCTGGTATGATGCAGGCCCTTCTTCATTCACATTTAAAGTTATACAGCATTTGCTGACTTAGTTTCTCTTTCATTACATGGCTGAAACCCAGGAATTAAAATTAAAACCCTGCCTCCGATCTCTTAAAATCTGTCATATACTACATTCAACCTTGCAGAAGTTTTTGCTTATCAAAATTTCAGTTTAATAAGCAGGCTCTAAAAAAAAATTCCCCATACATTTAAGAGTAGGAGTGTAAAACCTCCATCCTACCTGAGTACAAAAATCTGATAAGACAATCAATGTAGGCATTCCTTTCCTTGAATGTCCTTCATCTAGTACACAGAGAAACCCAGCAGTGCAAAGCCTTTTTCTTAAAATATGCAAGGTTTCCAGAAAGACCTCATTACATGAGCTACACAATCTTGTTTTTAATAGCCAATACTGACTGCATGTTTTTGTCACAGTGGTAATAGCCAAAGAGAAGGAAATCGGGCACATTGGGTTAAGTACTGAATTAAGATACAAAAGTCTTGGTTTAGAGGTACTCTTTAGTTTCTGAATATAATAAAAGACAGACTGCACCAAAAGAATTACAGCCCTCCATACTCTATTGCTGTTCTTCTGGAGTAGTTAATTGCAATAAAAACCATGTTGAAGGTCTAAGGTTTTAATTGCTGGATGCAGTAACAATTAGTTTTCCTAGTGTCTGAGAACATTTTTCAGCAAAAATTGCTCTTCCCCATGCTTTCAAAGATCCAGGCTAAAATATTTCTCCTGCTACCCTGCTTTCCCTCTCCCCTAAAATATTAATAAAGTAATATAAGATGCATAGGTTTTTAAAGGAATAATATACTTAAATTTCACTCAAGAAAGAAAATAATCAGGGCACTTATGGCATTGTAATTATTTTCATAATTACTGATGTATTTTATGGGATTCAGTTGCCTTGGCTGTTCCAGGAAGCCTAGATATGTATTCAGATTCATCTGACATTTAATAATGCATCAATATAAACAAGACAATATAAAATTGCCTGAAACCAGACCTATCTACCTTCAGGTATGGTCGTGCAAATCTTGATATGATTCAAAGCTGCTTCTAGGTAAAATGAGTGATGTCTACAGAAATAAAAAGACCTCCAGAGGTCTTCTCAACTGAAGACTTAACAACTCTAGCAGCAAGTTTCCAAGAAGGCTACTCTTTGTCCAAAATGGGAGCTTTCCAGGAAACACTTATTGCAAGAAAAGCCAACAGACTGAACCCTGTAGAGCATTATTCTTTGTTGCCAGCTCTCAAAAAGCTGAGAATCAAGCTCCATTTTTCTAGGTGCGTACAAGCATGGCAAGAACCAGAAAGCAGCAACTTCCAAACCCCAGCTAGACCCTGTGGAAATCCTTTCCTTATGACTTTTTTACCATGTTTTGCAGAGACAAATCTAATTCCAGAGAGATGATCCAAGATTCAGTTAGTCGTGAAACACTTCAACAAAGTGTTCTTCTCAAGTGTAATAAACTTGGAAATGCCTAGTGCTACATTGTTAGTTTTCCTCCAATAATTTGGAGCCAGTACTAGAATATTTTGGGAGGATGTAAAGCCTTTATCATCTTGCTCCTACTTGTGGAAGGTGGTGGACATCTGTCTTGTTTGTCTTGTTATGTGAAGCAAAAATATGTTGTTGAAAGTTATGGATTGCTCTGAAACTGGATGGCACCTGCCTGATAGGCATTGTTTATTTAAATCACTAAGTCGTTTAGCCCATGAAACCGAGGGAATGGTGAAAGAAGAGCGAGCTTGGCAGGGCAGTTTCAGGCGTCACTCACGGCCGAAGGACGCTAGTGCCGCCTGGTGCTGCTGCTGTGGTTTGAATTCCTCGAAAACTGAAGGGAGGAAGTGGATTCTATTTGTTTCACTGAAAAGCATGCTTTATTATCCGGGTTTTGCAATCGTCGCTATGGACGGGAGCTGTGGGACTTTGAAAGCAAGGCACCTAGACCCTGACCTTCACCTTGGCCTTAGTTTTCGCTGCTGCTTGTCAGGGTCAGTTTTCCTCAGGTCCTCACAGGGTGAACAGAGAGCTGTGCAGCCCAGCATGTGTTCCAAGATTCTGCTCAAGTATAAGGAAAATACGCCTGCAGCAAACACCGCCCCGCGCAAGCAGCCATCGGAGCACTTCCAAAGGGGCAGGTTTATGGGGAATAGACAGCCAGGGCAGCTGCTGGCCGAGCCTGGAGGTCTCATGCTCCTTGGGGCCGGCGGTTACATGGGATGGGAGAAGTGGCTCCAGCAACCAGCACCAGCCACCAGGAACTGGCACCAGTGGCTGCGGAGCTGTTAACGGCACGGCCCGAGGGGCAGCAGGGCTGCGAGGGGTGAGAAACGGGGCTCTCTGGCAAGGGGATGGTTCAAAGGTTAAATTTTGCATTGATTCCATTTTCCCCTCTCCCCAGGGCACTGTGGGGTGCAGGTAAATGTGGCTGTGCTGGAAAAGATTCCTAGAACTACAAAGCAAACCCTATCTGGAAGAGTGACAACAGATCAAGGGTGAGAACAGCAAACTGGGCCAAGCACAGGCTTCACTTATGCCGGTCTCATAGAGGACTCTGCAAGTTTGACGTACGCAGCCCAAAGGATACAGTGCAGTTTGTCAGTGTGAGATGGGTATCCATCTGGGCCTATGAGGCCTCTTCCCTTTCAAGAGAAAGGTCCTCCCTGCTTCCCTTTGGAGAAGGTTCATGCTACTGCTTCTACATCTATTCTTCCCGTTCATAAGTTAACCCAAGTGATTATTTCCACCAAGTTGTTTCCCCCTCTCCTAAATGCAGGCCATCAGCCTTCATCAGGTGAAACTGAAGTCTTAACTAGCTCCCACTCCACCTGAACATAAACCAGGTTTTAGATGCAAGATTTACTGGAGGTTATATGAGAAGTGGACTAGAGTAATCCAGCTTTTCTGTTTAAAAACAAACAAGGTTACTATGTAGTTTGAATCTTTACTATTTGACTGTGTAGCCAAGTGATGAGGTCAGCCTTGAGACAATTTTCCTTTTTTATCTTCAAAAGTATACGTGAAGTCACTTATCTGTAAATTCAGCTAATGGTACTCAACGACTTCTCCAGCAAATAGGAAGATCTAGAGAAATTGCTATATACCTTCCCCTTCTGTTTACATACTGAGAAAGGTTAGAGCCAATGCCATATAAGCTTGCAATGTACTAGCATTCCATTTTCCCTGAAGGTCTCACTCCCAAGGCTTATATTTAAGTGCATGGAGAAACTTCACAAAGATTTAGTGAGTTAAGGATATCTAGCAGAGGTATCAATTTATTAAAGGTTAATTTTAAAATACAAATTCTCAGTCACCCAGCCACACTAGGAAACACTAACATTGATGTGGTTAAGGAGCTCTTCAGTGGTTCCAAGTTCATTTGGTATGAGAAAACAACTTGCCATTTCTCAATTATGTTCTTAAAGTTAAGATTTTTCAATTAGTTTCTACTTGAATATACATTAATGGAGTTAAGACCAAATGTATCTTGCTTAAAAGTGGCTTTGCAACAAGAGACTTACAAGTTATTTTCCCAATGCTATTTCCTCATATCCCAGTGGACTAGTATTTTGAGGAAGAAAGAGGAGTTACACAGGCTTGTACTGCATTCAGAGGGAAAACGAACTGGCTGTGTGATAGGCAGATAGACACTAACGTTCCATTTTAAGCATACCATGTATTGCACATTTGTCTGCGTTGTCTGGCAAGTAATGACAAATCTAAGCAAGCAAAACAACAGCAGCAAACATTGCTCTCAAGAACAAAACACTTGTCTCCTTACACCAGACATCTGAATGGCTTTAAGTTTTACTCATGGTCCTATGCAAATTCCACAATAAAGGAAAGTATCTCCTATCACCCAACAATTAAAAAAAAGGCTTTGTTAGACAAGACAGTTGTATTGAATTTACTTCCTTTTATTGCAGTGACATCCCCCTGGTACAAAGTATTAACTGCAATAATTACGTTAAAACATTAGAAAAGCATTTGTGTGTGACAGTTACAGTACAGTATCAAATCTTACATCATCAAACCAAGTGGGCCATTACCCACTAACGCTCAAATCTTTAAATTATTTGCAGTTCTTTTTAAATATGTAATGTCAGAAAAAAGCATATAAAAAGAATGTATGTAAAAGGAAACCTAAATACAAATGTAAGTGAACAAATAAATAATTGATTTTCACCAGCTATTACTGTCTTTCTAAACCCATACAAAGAAACCTAATCTATAGAGGGTATGAATTCCCATGTGTAAGTGATTTCATTTTTCAAGTAATTAATAATGATTGGAACATAACTAAATTTGGTGTCAAAATCAAAGCACAAGTTGGAGTGACTGCCACTAACTGACATCCGTTGCAAACAATTACCATTAACTGTTGAAATTTTAGTGTAGCAAATAATCTTGAAACTTGACCTCATGCCTAGCGTTAGTGGACTTCTGAGAGTGCATGTGAAAAGCATCCTACGTTATTTGACAGCCATTACCATAACTATCCCCATATGCATATTTAGATATATTTTATATAATTTTATACACATATATGCATGTATACACACACTTCATTTGGTTTCTGTGTTACAGATCACAAGCAATGGTTTCCTGAATGGGAAAAAAATCTTAAATAAGTGTACCTGTGCACATTTTAATTTATTTTTTTTTAAGATAGCAGCACTAAGTCCATGCCTTACTGTCCATCTGCTTGAAAGAATGTAACCCACAAAACAAGACAAAACACTGCAATGATTCCATATTCAAAATGTGACATCCTTATCCCCTAAAACACTGTAAAAGCTGTAATAGGTAAGTTTGATCCCACCCCCTCACCTGGAAGGAAACAGAACTTTTACTTCAAACTGTCTTGTCTTAAAATGTTTATCTTAACAAGCTGGGTTCATGCTGGCATCAGTTATCTCACACTTAGCAGCAAAACATGCATGTTTGTTTTTCTTATTTTTTGTAAGTGAAATGATTCAATAGTCTTAAATCCAATTGACAGAAACAGCAAAAAAAGATTTTTTTGTATTTTACCTATAACTTGACAACAGTGTATACTGCACTGTGTAGAATGTTTTTATCTTTAATCACAACTTGAAGCTCTACCTTACTCACACAATGATTATGCTGTGTCCTTCAAAAGGAACATTTCAATCTGATCTAGTATTTAGCGTAAAAATACACCTTATCTTTGCATTCTTAAATGAAAGCCACTCAACCACTGGTAAACTGATCCAGTTGCATGTCCAATGCTAATATCAAAAGCTTGTGCAATGTTTTTAGGCAATCCTTTCTATCTAAAATATATTAGGAATTTTAAAAACAATTCACATTACTAACCTTTATACCAAGGCTCAAGTGAAATTTCTAGTGTAGGTGTTCACAGAAGACTAAATTATGAAGTTTTCAAAATATACAATGAAAGGGCACACAAGATTGGCAGTTTCTTTATTGAACATAGAAAATGTATAAAGTAGGATGTATGGAATAGATCTAAGTTGCTAGACAATCAAACCTGAGTATTATTTAATAAGACTAAATGCATTTTCTGACAACTGAACGAATTGACCTAAAAACATCTCCTCTACTAACTAGTGGTCCTTTTAACCATTTGTTGAAAAATGCAAGAGAACTGTAGCTTTTACATTTCATATTGGATAGATTCCACATAGTGTTTACTGTTTTCTGTTAGATAGTATCACATTGCTTATATTATCCCCATTCAAGCCTTAAGTTGAGTTTTGTTTCAAAATAAGTTGAAAGTGACACTAAAACGTAATAGGCCAAGAACTAGGACAGGTCTTTCTCTTAAAGTTTGTAGTAAGATGAAAAGCCTCAGTCAGTAAGATGAATTCTGATTCATATTTGAGCTACAGAGCAAAGATGGACCAGTATCTTTCACTAAGGTAGCTAATGTTAGCTGTGTATCTCAGAATAGTACCAAAGCAGTACACATTGTCAAATCTGAGAAAAGGAACCTCTCTGCTGAAAGAATTAGTTTTATTTTAGCTGATACAAAATTTAGTAGCATGAATCTTGACAGTAACATCAGACAAATTTGTTTTAGTTCAACTGACCTGCCCCAATTCTAACCTTTAAATCTAACAGATGTAAGAATAAAGACCCAAAAACTTTCTGACAATAGAAAACATACAGTACTAAGAACTAATAGCTCAATGGAAGACTGAAAAGCAGCATTCATTTTTATTGTAATATGGAAGTGACTAGAAACTAAAGGAAGTCTGATCTAAACTCTTAGTTGAAGGCAGATTTTGACATTCTATATAAATTTACAAAATAGGATGTATGGATGAGATTTGGTTAATTTCAGAAGGCACCTCAAGGCTAAAAGGCTTTTATAAATCTATAATCCTTTCATTGATCAAAAATAAAACATTTATTGCTGCTATTCAAATAGCAAACAAAAAGCTTGTCTTGTTCTTCACTCTAACAAGGAATCCTCCCCCCATTAAGCAAGATTAAATTACAGAAAATATAGAATAAAACTGAAGATGTCACAACTTTAGAAATACAGTGACTTTCCTTGTGTGCTTTCAAGTCAGTGAAATTGTGAAAGAAGAGTCACTTTTTGCCTTTGTGATGTTAATAAACTACAGACCATGTCAGTCACTCTCCCCTGGGCACTGAAGTACCATTTCATCATAGCTGTCCCATGTGCAGTACTCTTAGGAATAGAAGGTAAGAACACTCTGATGATTCCCACGAACAAGGAGAATCGGTGGCAGATCTTTAGAAAGAGCTTCCAACCAGGCCATATATAGTGCACTAGAAACAGCACCTTTCCGTGCAACTGGCAAACTCCTAGAAGTCACAAGGAAAAAAAAAAAAACATTCAACAGTTAGAAAAACCTGGTGGGGTACAAGTCATAGCATATAAATATAAAATATCATTCTGCAAAGAGGCAGATGTCAAATTTAATTTCCTAAGCTTTTCTGTGTTTTGTTCTGGGTTCTTTTTTTTTATTTATTTTCCCCCCTCAGATAATGAGGGGAAAAGCACCACAGGCCTTTACAACTACATACCCTTTACTTTTGGCGTCTTACCACCATTTTGTATTCAGGTAGATTCATGCAGAATTCTCCTCAGTTGAAGACAAGTTTCTTGAAAGACTCTTCCATTATTTTAAAATACAGCTTTTTCTTAAGATGCCAGGTTGATGCAGTCCAAAATTCCTTCTCAAAATCCTTCCAAAACATGCCACAACTTCTTTTAAAAAGGTGGTTTGTTTGCACTACTCAAGACTTTACTTGTGGTACTACATCATGGAGCTCTAAAGAAGGCTCCCAAAGGAAAACCTACGATCTGTGTTCTGCTTGTTTACACTGAAGTAATTGTATGGAAATTTATCAGCAGGAGGTTGATCTAACTTTTTATCTAAGAGATTTCCTAGGAAAATAACTGAAAAGAAGGACCTGAAAAAGAGAGCAATAGTTGGCATGTGGGAGTGGAAGGAATTCTAAGGATCTGGAGCCACACTACAAATACGGAGGTAATCACCTGAAGTAGTGTACCAGAAGCATGAAGCCACGCAGGGCATTTTTCATTCATCAGCACAAGTAGCTCCGTACTTGTAATCACTGCTTTCAGCACTGAAGCTTCCTTAAGTAGTTCTACACTTCAATGCCAAGTCGCAGGCTTTTCCCTAACCTGTATTTATGTATAATTATATTACAAATTACAGTTCAATATCAACTAGGATAATCACACAAGTAATTTACTTACATGACAATTATGTTAGCTGTACTTGAGTGCTCTTTCAGCAACTCATTTAGCCTAATCTGGCGGTACGTCTGTAATTAAAATGAAACTTGTTAGGAACATCTTTTGTATGTAAGTATAAGTTTTATAAAAACTTTATAAGTTATAAAAAGTTCATTTATTCAAGAAAAACAAAAACCAGTTACGATCAATTGGTAGGAGTGATTTGTAGAAAGCAAGTATTTCCACCGCAGTTTAGCATCTTGTTCAGTTTTTCAAAATATCTACAATTGCAACTCTGGGAGAGAAGATAGCAGAAGCTTAAAAACACACAAATAAGCCAAGAACCATGAAAGCTAACTTTAAGATAGTTCCTCTTAACAATGATACCATTCTCCATAGCTTCTGGAAGCAAAGTGCCCCTCATGCTCTCTTCAAGGTTCTTTGAACTATTATTTTATAAGCTCACAGTGAGCAGGTCTGACAGAACTGAAACATCATCTTCATTTAGTAAGCCTATCTCCCTTACAGGCAGGCCTCCCTTTCTGTACTACCCTATCCTGTCTTGAGATCTGAGGTAGCTTCCTCAGTAATTTTCAGTCCTCTTTTATGTCAACCAAGTTTTTAGCAAAAATTGAGTTAACCATTTCTTATAGTTCTGCTGTTTCCAGATGAGCTCTAGTTGTCTAGTTGTCTAGATGTCTAGTTAGCTCATGGGCTAATGTCTGCAGAAGCAATTAAGCTATCAACAGATGAAAGAATAAATCACTTCAGTTATCTCAATGAGTTTTGGCAGAGTTTTTAGACATGAGGAACAGCAAGACATTAAGCAGTTAATTTACCTAAGTTAACTGTAATTTTTGTATCTTTTAAAATCTTGTTAAATAGATTGCTGGCTGTTTCCTTTTTTTAACACTTCCAATGCACAATAATCTACAATTACCATTCCTTCTCTACTCCAAATAAGAACACAGAAAGGAAAAAGAAGGTACAGATAGAATATACTCAAGACCATCTTGAAGAACTTTAGATCTTTCTATAGATACTTGTGTGTATCTGTATCCTGTTACAGGACAGAAGCACCTGAGAATGAGTACCTGATTTCGCTATCACACAAAAATGCTCGGCAAAAATGTAAGATCTTCAATTGTTTCGTAACATCAGGTTTAGATGAGTGGTTTTGGATCAATTTTTTTTATAGCAAAGCAAAATACGTTAGTTTTGAAAAGAATAAAGAAAAAGGTCAACAAACAGCTGAATATCAACTATATTGTTCTAAATTAATAGTATAGAAAAGTCATTTAGCATTTCCCAAAAGAACGCAGTAGGAAAAGAAAGTTTAACAATATGCAACATAACACTGAAGAATACAGAACCTTTGTTTTGTAAAGCTCGAGTTCATTATCTGTTATTCGCCAGGGTTCATCCTCCTTCATTTTGTCTGCAACTTCTTGTTCTTTATCATCTTCGTGAAGTCGGAAGGGCTCTATCATTTCTTCAAAAGCTGCAATACTGGAGGATTAAGTGAACAGCCAGATTAAAACACATACGAGTCTGTATGTCAGCAATGACCTTCATGGTATCATAGAGTAAGTTTTATTACCACATAAAAATAAAGTGAACTGAAATTTTTTTCACTGCTAGTTGCAGTTGGAACATCAGTTCTTTCTATACAAAAAGTAATTCCAAAGACAACTATGTACATCTATAGGAGCTTTAACTGTTCATCATGAAACTAAATATAAATTTTACCAGTTAAAAACAATCAACAAACAAATCTACTAGCGTTTTACTATACTTGTTTGAAATTTGAAGAGCAGCACCTCAGAAAATGTATAGCAACGAACAGCAGCTTCTTCAGAATTAAATAAAAAAGACAAGAATTTTAAACTTCTAAGTTTAAAAAGTTTAAACACTAAAAAAACCCCTAACGAGTGACATGCTAGCATCATTAGGATTTTTTGGCTGTTACTCTGCTTATTTTCTACCTTTCCATTACACTCTTGAGAGCCACATTCAAATACAAATAACCAGTCATCTTGTTTATCTTCCTGTTCCACTTGTATGAGGAATTCATTTAAACTTCAGCAAACCTCTAAAAGAAAATCTTCTGAAAACCAAAGAGGAAGTAACTTCTACTAGAAATAACAACTTGTATTAAAGTTCTTCCTCTACTCTTATACCCATTAGGATACTTGAAAAGCAAAAGCTGCCACAAGTTATGAAAGTAACTCGTCTTCAAATAGCCCCACCATGTGATGTAAGAAAAAAGATTTTTAGCAGAACATACTAAAATGCATGTCTTATGTCCAAGGAAGTAACTGCATTTATATGCTAGTGAGTGTTCTTTTCATAAAGACAAGGTATTGCACATTTTCTGTGGTTGTGAATTACAGTGTGGGAAATTTAACAAACATTAAGGAATACATCTTAGGATATACTGTAGAATCAGTATTAGCAAAGCGTTGCCTTCCATAAAACCCCTCCCTCTATGCCTGTTTTCTGCCTATTTTCTAACTAAGGCAGTCTCATTTCTCCAGGAAACCTCCACACTACTAAAAAAACATGTTTTTTTCTGCCCTTGGTGGTCTTCATTGAAACTAGTCAATACAATCACTTTACCTCCATCAAAAGGGAAAAAACAAATGTGATTGCTATTTTTGGCTGAACAAAAAGAAGTATTAACAGTATTTTAATATACAGCATGGCAACTTGCAAAAAGAAATAATCTTCCTCACTACTGTCAATGCCAACATTGTGGAAAACACATCCACAGAGACAGAGAACAATGGTCTCAGAAGAAGTAGCTTATGGATCACTTCTACAAAATAAAAGTGTTTCCATGTAATTCTACAATCTCAACTTTTTAATGCATAAATCTGTGCTACCTCTAAGTTTCCATTTTACAATAGCATGCTCCCAGAAGAAAAGACATACAAAAGCATCCAAGTGCCAAAGTACTCTAAAGTTTTGGTTGCTTGATATATTCCATACATTTAAGAAAAGGTGATTAAAAAACAGGGTATAAAAGAATGCATATTAGCATTTGCTATTTATGTAAGGTAGCAGTATTTCCTAATTTGCATGACATGTCAAATTATTCAGATACATCATAACTATGTAGAAGATATTTTTAAAACTTCAACATAGTAAAGAACAGTTGAAGGGAGAAGATAATAACTATTTTTAGACCTTTGTTATAAATTTGTACTGAAAAAATATACAATTAATTTTTTTTTTATCCTGAAAATCAGAAAGGCTACACGTATTACCATTTCTGTGGAAATTAAAAATCCAAGCAATTAAAAAAAAAGGAAAAAAGAAATCAGACTTTTTGAAGACCAAGCTTTGTGTTATATTCAACTAAGACTCCCAAGTAAGAGAAAGACCATTTAAATTGTTGTCAGCATTTATCTTTTTAAAGAAGGTTGTTCCAGACAAAGTGGACTGCTTAGAATGTCTTCTTCTAAATTTAATATTACACTATATGAACCAGAGATTTAAAAAATACAAAATTGTATGTTGATGTTGGAGTTACTGTGTAATTTATTTCCTTCATTTTTGTGAAATACTGGATGTCACAGGAACTTACTCTATCCAGAGTGTTACGGATAAAAGAATGAAATTCATGAAAGACAAAGAATTCAAATAACAAGTAAGCTGGGTTTTTTTGAGACTTACTTTTCTTTCTTTGGCTTAGTGTTAATATCCCCAAGAACCATAATGTCTGAAAAATCTATCCGAAATTTGCTGAGCAAAGTAGCCATCCTGTATCAGAAAAAAGAGCGTTTAAGCATGATGAGATTTTTAATTATTTCACAAGATAAACAGGTGTTTGGCAATAGAAACGCTAGTTTAAGAATAAAAAAGAAAAGCAACTTAAATGTGAATAGGAACCTCCCTCAAACCTCCCTGGCATACAGCTATAAGCCAACAACATGCTTGGGAAGAAAAAAAACAAACCAAACCAAAACACAAAAGAAGAGCTCTCACATACAGACAACCTCAGAAAATATTTGAAAAAGAAAGAATCAGTGTCAGACAATGCTGCAGAAAAATTAGTTCACCTTCAGGAAAAGTTAGTTTACCTTGTAGAAAGAAGGCTACTACGAAGAGAAAGTCTTATGCTATGTAACATGATCTATTGGCACTGGACATGAAATTTTAAAAATAAACTTACGCTCTTCTGTCATGATCAATCCTATTAATTTTTCCACCAATGAACACTCTGATCTTACAGTCTTTCCACTTCTTCTTGGTCGTAATAAGATATGGAATCAACAGTGTCAAACCTGCATATTGAACAGAATTTGGGAATGATTCAGAAAATACAGCACTGTGTTTTGAGTTTAATAGTACAATTTTTTTACCTGTGAACTGACTGAAATATACCTATTAGCAATTAATTCAAAATCACTTCAGTTCTTTTAAAAAACATTTGTTTTAAAGTATAAAGCACATTACCTCCATCATCAAAAAGCCACCAGACATCAATATTGCTTTTGCCTTGTTTCTTCTGAAACTGAGTACTAGCATCAAGAAGTCTTTGATCAACCAAGTTTAAAGGAGTTGATGGGCTCTTTGAATCTGGAAGAAAGTATGATGACATTTCATTTTTAAAGTGTTTTCTTTAATCACTCTGAAAGTCATGAAACGCATTTCTTAGTATTTTGCAATATCCCTAAGTTTAAATACAAATTGTTTCTTGCCCTCCAATTTTCTCCAAATTTTGACTGAATATATATAAGCTGAGCTGTATTTATTTAGGGAGTCTGCAAACTCATAATTTCTGCTGTTAAAGACTGAAACCTCAGTCATTTAGCAGACACTTGACAAATAAAGGATCAGTAAGATCTTAATACAGTCATTTGCCTGGACAATTTAATCTTGCATACATACTCCAGAGCCTTAGGCTGCTACCTCCTGCATATGACAAAGCTTTCCTAAAAATACACAGATACTAATTTACAAGTAAATGCCATGTGCTAAGCACTTCTCTTCTTTCCTTAAATCCGTTTTTCTTCAAGCAAGTGGTCAAAAATAAAGAAGCTAGTTCTGTGTATTGGAATCCTATCTTGCAGTAAATACTGTGTTGCATGTGCAAGGCTCTGAAGCATAATAGAGACTATTTTGTATAACAAAGTTATTGGACTTGCTGAGAACAAGACAACAATGGCATTTTCACATTAAAACAGGTTTCTTAAAAACTACACAAAAATTAACCCCCTTCCCTTTATTAAAACCTCAGTTTGAACAAGAGCAAGAGTTTGAAATTCATCTTAGTCCTTACACGTATATTTACATTTACTGATTTACATTAATATACTACTTAATTGCACACTGACACTTCTTCCAAACAGCCATCTTGTGCTTTAAGATGTAATCTCACTTTCCATTATTAAAACACAACAGCATTGAAATAATGAAGAAAATGACAGAACAGTTAGATGTATCTTAGTTAAGGCAAAAATATTTGCTTAACTCAAAAAATGTTTGAAACAAACCAGGGTGCAAAAAATGCTCAATTCATCTCTCAAAATGCTGTTTATTTGAATGATTACTTCACATTCTTTCAGACATTTATCTCACTAACTAGCTGTATTATGCCTTAATTTGCAAACTATTCAACAATTCCAAATAATGGAGCCAGAACCATGGGTTTTAGAATATGCGAACAGATTGATGGAGAACTTCCACAATACCGTTAGATAGTATTTCCCTTACTCCTAAATCAAGTAAGGACCCAGACATATATCTGAGACACACAGAACTAAACAAGCTCCTGAACACATTTGAAATGCTACTTAAGAACAGAAGTTTAAAAAGAAATTTGATATATATCTATGTATCCCTGACACTCATATCTTAAACACATGCAGAATCCTTTCTCAGTACCAACTTCTTTTGGGAACTTCCATAAAATTGCAAGTCTTGCATAACCTAATTCCTAAAGATGAAGCACCTTCTAAAGTAGGTACGATGAAACAAATTAACACTGCATGATTGGTATTTTCCTGTCTTATGTATATATGTATATATAAAGGAATACAAAAGGAAAACTGAAATTAACAATGCAAAAGAATGATTCAACACAAAAAGGTGGAAAATGCCTGCCTTTTTTCAACAGTGGTTGTGTTGGAGTCTTTCCATCCTCGTCCTCCTCTGGAAGATTTTTAAAGATACAAAATAAAAAGGTTAATTTCCTTTGTGGTATTAATGAAAACACTACTAGCCTCTAGAAAAAAGTCAGAAAATAAAGATGTAGAATGAAATGGATTTTCATACAAAGAAAAGCACACAAATGCAGTCTACCAGATCTGGAAACTTATTTGTACTTTAAAAAGAGAGAAAAAAAAAAAAAAAAACGCACTGCTCACTTAACTATTAAGTCACTCCAAGCTTTTACTTTAAAAAGAAGAGGAAAATTGTTTTCCGTCATGTCAAAGTACCCTGAATGATTTGTATCTCTTAACTTGCATATAGTATCTAGTCTGAGGTGAAAAAACCTTCATAGATTTAGTAGCCTTCAAATCACAATTAATATATAGATGTGTGGCACGATTCTCAAGCCATTTTTAATACCTGTCAAACTCATTAACAAAGAAAATTCACTGTAAGTCATTGTCTACTACCTGTTTTATTTAGGGGAGTATGTGTGAAAGATTTATTTTACACACTGGTAAACTCTAAGCCAAAGTCCTTAAGGGATTAGACATCAATGGCTAGAAAAGCATGACATACTTTTCTGTTCCACAGAGACAAAAATCCTTGGAATAACTCCTTGGAGAGAGGAAGTGAAGAAGGAATCAAGGAGAGAAATGAAGAACTCAAATTTCATTGCTAAGTGGTAAGTTACCTTTATGTAAAGTGGGAGCTCTTTCACTAGATGATGGAGCAAAAGCTATAGAGGTGTCTGTCTCAGTCTTCTTGCTATAATCCACTTTTACTATAACATCCTTGGTACACGGAGATTTTTCTTGGGATGACAGCAACTCTTCTTTGAGAAAGCAAATAAACACATTATAAATTACTTAATTGTTCCATATGATATCAACAGAGGTATGTGACTATACTGAGATGATGGCTGACAGCTACTTAAACTTCACTGCAACTGTTATGCTATGGCAAAGCGATGCGGGGGCGGAAGCAGAAAACAGCAATAACAATCTTTTATGAACTGCTTCAAAGAGGCTCCTCCTCTGAGCAGAGGTACAATCTCCTGTTAATTCCTTCCCAGATTTTGGGTGCTAATTGCAGTACTACAGTCTAAACATAAAAGAGCTAACTAAAACTGAGAAAGTATAGCCAGAAGTTAAAAAACATTACTTGGTGAAACATCTTCTGTTTCCACTCAGACTCCCAAGAGGAAGATGAGCCTTAGACAAGGCCCACACCAGGTATGTCTCACAGCCAAGGTTTTTTTCCAGGTTTGGCTTCAGTGGAGCTACTTGTTAGGTGTCAGAGTTAAAGCCAAGTCACAATCCCTTGTGGATACTTAAGACTCTTCTGACCCTTTGGTGTTAAATTTCCCAGTCTTCTTAGCAGGTCTGTTTTCACACTGCAGGTTCACTCGTTGCTGTTTCTCATACTCCTCTGCCATCTTGAACATAGTGACAGGCTCTCTGCCTCTCTCCAAATCCTAAGACATTCACATGTTTCCACTGAAAGAACAACCCTCTCCTCTCTCAAGAGGATGCCCCCCTACACAGCCTGTGTCACAAGCATTCTTCCTCACCGCAGCAACATTATAGGGAGCAAGGTACAAACACATTAGACATTCTCAATTCAGTAGACAGTTGCTGACAAAGCCAACAGGCTCCCTTCACTGTTCTGTTTGAATTTAACTAAAATTATACCACTAACCATAAGACCACTGCCTACAAAGGATAACCAAGTATTCTATATTGAAAACAAAAAATCTATCTAACCTTGAGACATCCTACTGCTGAGGTCTCTAAACTACTGTGTGCGGGAGTTGGCAACCCAACCCAGACTCTCAGCATTCCTGGATCATGCAAAATTTGTTGTGATTTTCATTATTTTTAGTCTTGCATCCCAAATACTTGTTACCAATTTTGCAGCCTCCTTGTTTCCATAAGATACCAAATCCCTGGGAAGCAACAATACAGCTTACAAATACAGAAAGCTGAAACACACAGAAACCCAAATTCTGTTGCTTAAAATGGGCTACTCAAATTTTACATTTCAGACTTGGTAATTTCAGCAACTTTTATTCTATTAGAAGAGTAGTGTTTTGGTTTGTCGGTGTTTTTTTAATAACTTCTCTTAATTTAATATTTTCAGAAAGCAGTATTAAAAGGTACTAAGAATAGCTAAGAAATACATTTTACCTTGGCCTTGAAGGTGAGAAATGTCCAGGCCCTCCTTTAGACGGATTACAACTACACCATACTGAATGTCAAAGGCATCACTAAACAAAAGGAAAAAAAAGAAAGTATTTTATAACCTACTTGATACACCCCCTTTGAACAAATTCCAGTGATTAAACACTGCCCTTAAAACTCCAAAGTCATAGACTTGTGTTACAATTTCAGTTTCAATCCAAATTATCTACTGCATCAGCGAACTGAATGGTGTATCCTGCAAAGCAACACACAGACAGGATATCTATTCCCTTGTCTCCCAGTGTCCCCTACATTAAACATGATTAAATAAAATCACCATGAAGAGGTCAGTCGAGTCTTTCCAAAACATCTGGGTATTAAAAACACATCTGAAGTTGCCATTCAGAATCAAATTAACTGTAATTTAGATATAATGTGCCTATTTCCGTTATGTCTGACAGGGAAGGAACTTAGGATTTCAAAAAATAAAGAGGGAAAACGTCACCACTGTAGAAACAAGCAAGACACCTGAATAACTGGCTGAGTAAAAGAGGACTAAAATGAAGACCTTCCAAGATACAAGACTGAAAAAAATTAACTTAACCATATCATATGCTTTGCAATAGTTATTAATCATCAGTCCTTTAAATACAAAACCCTCTCTACAAACAAACACAAATCAAATAACTCATTCTCCATGTCATTTGCAGAGACAGAAGTTTCTCAAGATTCTGCTCAATAAACTCTTAACTTTGGAAGTATTAGGCTTGATTAGATATACTAAAAGTATGAACATATACTACAATAAATGCATGAAAAACTGTGGTTGATTTAAGATGACAGAGTTTTGCCCATTAGTGAACTTATTAAATTAATTGATTTGTTAAATCTGTACAGATTATATGTGTTGCTTCTGTGTGCCTCAGAAACTTTCAGTTTTCCTGGTATTTTCCAGAAATACACCTGACCTGGAGTCAGACCTACTCCTTGAGGTTTCTCTTTCAGAATGTGGAGAACCACAGGATTGTTGATCTTGAAAGATCTTCCAGCACAAGCCATTTCAAAATGAGATAGGAAAAAAGCGCCAAAAACCAAGAACTAAACAACATTTTTTTTAATTTTCCCTGCATTTGGTGTTCCTGCTTTTCTCTTAAGAACTGGGAAAGTAGGACCTTTTCTAATCTCTGCCTGTAATCCCCCATCCTCTCTTTATTTTAAATGAGAAGTGTAAAGCACAAATGGAACAAGTTGAGCAGCGCCACAGTGAAACAAAAACCTGTTTAATTTAATTGTAAGAAACGAGTTTTAGTTTTCTTAAGTGTTTGTAGCCCAAGTTACTCTATCACATTTTTCAGCCAGAACTGGTCTGACTGTTAGTACTGTCAAATTACACTGGGATTTCCCTTTTCTATCTCCTTGTTGGCTCCTACATTATTTTGGTATCAGTGCTGTGCATCTAGTAAATAAACTATCTCTTACATATGACAGCAAGGTCTAATGAAGCCAGAACTTCAGCACAATTCACAGACTCTGTATTGCACTTGATTGCTACAGAAGCAGTGCAGGAAAAACCCTGATTTCTATAGAAACTGTGCTGTAAAGGGTTCTGCAGATTTGCAACTAAGGCACCAGTCCTGCCTCTAAATACAGTAACTCTTAAAACATCAGACCACAGCCAGAACTCTTTTGAGATCCAGAAAGGGTTATTATATAGAAATCTTAACAAGGTTAACATGACAGGCTGAAAGAACTGGTGCTGTTCAGCCTGGAGAAGAGAGGGCTCCGAGTAGATCTCATAGTGGCCTAAAGGAAAGCTGAGGAGGGTCTTTTTGCCAGGGTGTGTAGTGACAAGAGAAGGGGTGATGGTTTTAAGCTGGAAGAGGGTAGATTTAGGTTAGACATTAGGAATAAATTCTTTAGTGTATGGGTGTTGAGATGCTGAAACAGGTTGCCTAGGGAGGCACTGGAAATGTTTCAGTGCCAGGCTGAATGAGGCCCTGAGCAATCTGGTCTAGTGGGACATGTCCCTGCCCATGCAGGGGGGTTGAAACCAGATGATCTGGTCCCTTGCAACCCAAACCATTTTATGATTCTGTGATTCTATAAAGACTTGCTTATTAATTTTCCTATCAGAAAAAAAAAAAAACAAACCACTATATTGAAGACTTCTGGAACAGCAATACAGAAAATCTGAATCTCATGAAATAGTCTTCATGCAACTGAGATCTTCCTGACTTATTACCAAACATACTGAAATGTATTGTAAGAGCTACACCTTCACACTTTCTACTTACTGGAATAAGTTTATATAGGTTTCAACATCTCTCATGTCACCTTCTCTCCAGTTTTTCTTAAATCCAACAACAAGGGTGTTAGGTCTCATTCTACCCAAACCAGCAGCCTAGGAAGAACAAAAAATACTTAAAAAAAACCATGTTATGGAATCAAGAAAGGTTCTATTATTTTCTTAAGCAGAAAACAAACTATATTATGTCAAAGTTTTAAGACAACTTTGTAAAATGAAAACACTTCAAAGTACAAAAACACTTCCTATTTTCATGTTCATCTTCATCACTTTAATTAGGTGCACTTAATTAAGTGGGAGGTGTACCTGCATTAAATATTGTCCACCATCCCTCAAGTCGTCTGCATGCACTGGTGCATAAAAAGCTTTCATCTTGTTTTTAATTAGCCATCGCTGATATTTAGCCAAATCAGTTGACAGTTCCTTCATGGCTTGCCTTCGCGGACCCTTTCAAAACAGGGAAATAAAAAGAGGAGACGGAATATAAATTATGAGTATGAATTGTAATAAAGCCCCCTCCTTCCTTTTTCTTTTTTTTTCCACTCCTAGAATCCAATTCTAAGTGGAAGAACATAAAAACATTCTTCCACACTATCAAAAAAACTGAAAACAACAAAATACCAAGCATTATCAGCAGCAAAGAGTGAACCAGATTCTCATTTTTAGATTGCTCGGGCTTTGGCAATCTTGTTCCTGCAGAGAAAAACCTGCTTCCCCAGCAGGTGGCACAAGCTTGTCCTTCAAAGCTTAATGCAGTTTTAAAAAGAAAGGGCTTTGTAATGAAACACAGATACAGGATGACTTATTATTAGGCCTTATGTGGATATTTGCTTCAAGCTGTAGAAGTGTGCCTCTGTGTGTACATAATCCTAACTGGAAAGCTTTTGTCACAGTAGGGTCACTTCTGCAGTTTTATGTTGCAGTCAAAGTAATCTCTTCTTTAAATACTTTTACTACTTCCATCAGAATGAAATCACTGTGCTCCTTCTAGACATCAAAATGCAGAATGCCAGATAAGGTATAATGGTAGCCCAGTTTTTGCAAAAGGGTACAGATTCTGTCCAAATGGTCAGAGTTAGTGAAGATTATGGTAATTTCAACCTCCTTTTAGGAAAACAATTTTAAACAGAGACAGGACACACTCCTAGAAAATATCTAATCAGAACTCCTTTCCTTGTAAGGATGACAGTACGTTACGTTTTTCAGAACAGCCCTACTTTTGAAAGTAGACAGTAAGGTCACCTGTGGTATCTTACCTCTCTAGTCTTACCTGGTTTCTGTCCTTTGCACTAACTGAAATTTTAAGTTTGTCTAGACTGGAATGAAAGAATTAAAAGTTTCTGAAAGCAAAATTGACCAACATTTGCTTAACAAAATGTATGTTCTGTGGATTGTATTAGCCTGATTGGCTCTTACCTGTTCATTGGATCAGAAGCAAGTAGTATTTATTAAGTGTGGTAAATTTAAATATATTTAAGACTAAACAATTTTTGTATTTAAAGTTATACTTGCTTAAATGTTCTTAGCTATGTGACAGAAAAAGTCTGGCCTTAAAATAAGAAGCTTAACCATAAAATGCAAATATGCCAAAACGTATTTACCAATGTTTATCAGAGCTGCAGCAACCTCTCTGTTGTTAACTGAAGTTCTGGTACAGATCACAGTATGGCACCCACCTTATATCAAAGTTAAAATAACTCATGACAAGTGTGACTTTGAAGAACAGTTACCTGAAGCTTGCTTCCTTCCCCTGCACCCCAAAGCTTCTACAGGTGTGCCACAGAAGACAATTATTTTATTTTTTTTAAGTAGTAAGAACTGCTGAAATTATGCCCTTGCAGGATGGCCCTCACACACTCCCAACCCTAAAAAGACTCACACCCATATGCTGATAAAAAACAGGGAAAGTTAGTGTATTATTTGGGCTTGGAAGAAAGGGTTCAGGAAAGAAAAACATGTTCACACTACTGTTTTACCTGTCAATGAAATTAATCTGATAACTGAAGGAATAAATAAAAGGTTAGAAACAATTTTTAACTATTGGCTAAGCTGATACTGGGTTTACTGCTCAAGAAGTTTTATTTCAGACAAGGCTTTGTAAGAAATCCACACAGGACCCTATCTCCCTGGAACAGTAACACTGGGAGGAAACACAGCAGCTGTATACTGAGCATCACTTTGACCACCTGCTGTTTGAAGCATGAGAAAATGAGACTGTACACAGACAGAAGAGACCCAGGCTGAAATCCACTGTTCACTTTACACCTACAAACCTCCCACAGCTTTTAAGTATCAAATCATCAAAGGTCCTAATTTCGCATTTCCCCTATAGTACACCCAACTGGAAAAATAAGCACATCAAACCAGTAAATATCTCCTGCATTTCTAATGTCTAATGAGGTTTTAATTTAAAAACAAACAAAAAAACCCACACATAAACAAGAACCACACACAAAAAGCAAATGGGTTAAAAAACACCAAACAAACAAGTTAACTTTAAAGTAATGGTAGAATACACTTACCATGTGTACATGGCCACAGATCATCAAGCCCACATTCTTGGTGAAAGCATGGACAAGGTGAAGCAAAGCTGGACGTGAACTTGGAGCACCTGTCATAATTAAGCACTGAGGCCTACAATTGGGAATAGATGAGGAGAAAAATAAGGTTAGAATTAATTTCATGTGGAGTTGTGGTGTTTACTAACAGAACAAAGTTTCTTTCAAATACTGGGCATAAGAACATAATTGTTGCTGAAGATGTAGTAACCCATCTACTTTTATATGTCTACATTAAAATAAAGATCAATTTTTCCAAAACTGTCAGGCAACCTATGATTAAGTGGTCTCAAACTTAGTAACCCCTCTAAATTTGATAATGTATACATTAAAAAAAAAATCAGAAACTGATTTTAGACAAGATTAGGTGTAAAGGATTAATTTCTTCCCGCATTTGTAAATCACATCCCTTTGAATTTTTTAACTTAAATACTTCTGTGCCCAACAGAAAAACTGGAATCATACACTTTTTTAAAATTACAATCATACAGAAGGCAGAGACACACAACTGCAAGTAAGTTATTCTAGACAACTGACTAATTAATTTTAAAAGATGAAGTGTCCAGACTTCAGAATTCAACAGGTAATTTTTCATATAGTAGGAATCACCTAGAGTAATATGTCTCAATCTGTACAACAGCTCCAGTTAATTTTCCATATTCGAATCCTAGAACAGAACCACAGAATGATTTAGGTTGGATAAGACCCTTAAGATCATAAAGTCCAACCATAAACCTAGGACTGACAAATCTACCACTAAACTATTTCCCTAAGCACTACATAATTTAAACACCTCCAGGGATGGTGAGTCAACCACCTTCTGGGACAGCCTGTTCCAGTGTCTGATAAACTCTTCAGAGAAGAAGCAGCTTCTAATATACAATCTAAACCTTCCCTGGCACAACTTGAGGCCATTTCCTCTTGTCCTATGGCTTGTTACTTGGGAGAAGAGACCAACCCCCACCCCACTACAACCTCCTTTCACATAGTTGTTGAGAGTGATAAGGTCTCCTCTCAGTCTCCTTTTCTACAGACTGAACAACCCCACTTCCCCCCAACACTCCTCATAAGACTTGTTCTCAAGACCCTTCATCCACTTTGTTGCCCTTCCTTGGACATGCTCCAGCACCTTAATGTCCTTCTATGGCCCTGAGCAACTTACATAAAAATAAAACTGGGTTTAACTGCAGCTGGATCTATGACAAGTCAGTCAGGTTGGTATTAGACAAGACCACACAGTAAAAGTCCTGTTCAATCTTTCTTCCATAGTATAAATACTACAGGACAGAACACTGCCTCCTTGAGTATAACCTTCCTGGGTAGCCATGCTGGCAGACAACAAATCAGTTGTCCAGTTGTGTAAGAAACACTCATGTATTCTGTCAGCCATTACTGAAGTGCAATCAGGGCATGTCTAACATTAAATAGAACTGAATGCTTATTAGCAGTTTGGAACTTATCTTCCAATTGGTTTCATCAAAGAGGAATTTAATTGACAGTTCATGAGGCATATCATGAGGCATGTAAAACAATAAGCAGGCATCATCCATAGACTTACTTCTAAAGTGCAGTCTTAATCAGAAATAAAATGCTAATGTAAATACATCCAGAGGATGCCCATGGTGGTGAAGTTCGAAGTTGCTCTAACATACAGGAGATGAACAGGCATTTAATGGAAACAATGATAGGAAGCATTGTGACAGTACCCTACTGAATACATTTAAGTAACTTCTCATGTTTTTAATATTAACCATTACCTGAAGTTTTTCACGTGATCTTCCACTCCTGAGAGACGAATAGAATGCTGTAGGGCATTCAAGTAAGTTAAAGCTTGAGTTGAGGATCCCCAGTTCACATCTGTTGGAAGATTTTAAGTTCCGGTATTTTATTTAGAGCTGTTAACTGTAAAACTACCTGATCACAAAACGAATTGTTGAATACCAGCTGAAAACACAGATTTAGGCTACATTTTGGTATATTCTACACAATATTAGTCAAACCCTGCAACTAAATAGACAATTCACTTCTACAGAAGTTGTAGCAAACAAGTTTCAGTTTGTTATTTTACAATTATAGGAAAAAAGCACTGAGAGGTTTTTTCCCCCAACACTTTAAAGACTGTGACAACTTTAGAATTAAAAAAAAACAACACATGATGAAAAAATGTCGTGCTTAGTTACTGCAGCAAATGAAAAATTAATCTCAAAACACTGCCTAAATAAAATGTTTTCAGTGAAAAATTCATAGATTAAGCAGTTCCTTGTAGACTAATATTTTCATAAGGAAAAGAAAGACTCCAGTATTGTCTCTATTTCGTGCCATATACATCTTTTGATAGCTAGCTACAATGAATTTATTATTCAAGTACTTAATAATCTTCATAGCCCACGATGCTAGAGTTTTCCATATTTTCAACTTCAGCAATACTTTTTGATCCAGTTCTGCTTTATCTTGCACTTACGATCATACAGTGCTCTTAGAAAAAGGAAAGTGTATGAATTATTGTTTGTTGCTATAGAATGGTCTACTGAGGCAAAACCTAAGGTTTTTTTCTATGTAACTTTTCCTCTAATTTTCATTCAAATGTTTATATCTAAGTGTAAGGCATGCATCTTGATAATTTGGGAGGATGGGGGAAAATAGCAGCAACAAGAGACATAATCACATCTCATTACAAATAAAAAGCCTAAAACCAAATTTGCACTAGTCAGAGTAAGTTGGGGTTTTTTTGGAGGTTTTTTTGTGTTTTGTTGGTTTATTTTTTTCCCTTGTTTTGTTGTGTTGGGTTTTTTTTTATTTCTCTTAAGGTCATCACTTTTTTTCTTCTTCTACATCCCTTTTCCCCCCTCCAGAAACAGAAGCCCCTATAAATACCTGGTTTCTTGTAAGTGACATAAATGTAGAGTCCAAGGACTATGACGTATGTGAGAAGCGCTGCCCACCAATTAATGACAAACATCACAATGCAGCACAGAATAGCTCCAACAAGAGAAATCCACATATTGTAGTATTTGAAAGCAGGGCGCCAACCTAGTAAAATATCATTTGGAGGAACAGAAAACAGAGGGGAAATTAATTTAATCACTACTCCAAGACAAGTAAGGTACTGTTCATCTTTTCCTTATCTAGTGTTCTGCATCATATTTCATGTGAATGTGTGACGGTTTCAGTAATGTACAAAATTAAGATCTTGGCACATTTATGCTTTCAATTTTACAACACCTTTCAAATTAATTTGCATCTTTCTTACATCAACATGCAAATGTTCCTAGTTTTGTTCTCGAAAAGCTTATCTCAAAAGAAAATATGAAGATAGCTTGTGCCAGAAAGTCTACTGACTAGGGCTACAGGAACTTTCGGCAATAGCTTGCCTGACAATTGATTTTTGCTTTCAAAGGTAGTATAACAAGAACAATCAGCTTCAGACTGACTCTCTCACATACTGCTGTTATTAGCTGTGTGTTTTTACTGTTTTCACACAGACAGATATTTTTACCAGAGGACAGATATATCCAAGTAGAACCTGCAATACGTCAAAATCCTGAACTGTCACTGTTTTACATCCTTATTTGTTACAAGTTTATCCAAAATCAGGTAAATACACATGCACACCCCCACTAACACACCCACGATTATCAAATGCATTAGACATAAAACTGTTGTGTAAAGAGTTATGCTCATGCTCTGGCAAAATAATGGTATCTACCAGTTTAGCTTTTAAGGGTATTTCAGTACAAATGCTGAGGGGTGGGTATGATATATATCTGATCTGCAAGTACTGGGTTTTTGCTTATTCCCTTAATCTAACTAGCCTCCCACACCAAAGACTATAAAAATGTGGCAATACCAGCTCCAGTTCTAGTTTCTTCCAGACTGGGAGATGAAACATATTAACAGAGAAATCCCAGTAAGACAAAAGGGTGGTTCTTGAATGCCAGATACTGAATTAGCAAAAGAGCTTTCTTCAAGGGTTCCATAATAAATACCAAATTACCTTGTGTTCCCTCAGCAAAGATGACAAAACTAGTAGCTCCCAAGCTCTACTGTATTACTCAGTCCTCAAAATTTCCTAAGACCTAAGTACACAACATATTACACTTGTAATTCAGATGCACCAGGAGGGCCAAACAGAAATTTACTAATGAAATCAAACATTCATTTATATTAAAACCTTTTAAGTTGTATTAATGCATAAAGATATTGCAGGCTAAACTCTCCCCCAAAGTGTAGTTCCTACCTGGAGATTTTGCAAGAGAAGCATGGAATACAGAGAAGTTAATCAAGGCATAGGAGGCCAAAAAGAAGTTAGAAATAATTGGAGCAATGACGTTCAGTTCAGCTGTAAAACCAAAAACAAAGCAGGATGTTATGAACGATATAATCCAATGGCTTTGTAGATTACAGAGTAAAAAAATCTGCTACAAACAACCTTATTTTCTGAGGTGCTTCAAGGAGAAACACTTTGTGATTTCTGTTCAACAGAAACAGTTGTTATCTTAATGTTCTCTTACTTACTGAGTTATCTTCTAATAGCCAGGAAGTGTAACTTTCAGTTTTAAAAATATAAACATTTTTCCACACTACCAAGTCTTGCAGAACTGCTGCTTTTGAAGCACCATATACTTTTTCAAAATAAGTAATTTTAAAAAAATTCTTTCCCGCCGTGGATTGGTCAGTGTACCAATACACTGAGTTCTGAAGAATGTCAGAAACAGCAGACAGAGCATTAGTATGTCTGCAGTATGTCTCTAGCTCAGTTCCTAAACTGCAAAGCATAAGACATTAGTAAGTTTATAAGACAATCAGCTACAGCAACACCATACAAAGTTACTGTCAGCAATGTGACAAACATGTTCACCTGCTTGCATTTTAAATTAAAAATTACATCAATGGTACTATTATAATGAATTATTACAGACTAATACCACCACAGCACTGATGAGTACACCCTCTTTAGTGAAAAAGATGGAAGAACCTGATCATCTCCTTTCCTTGTGGCAGCATGGTACAAAACATTTCTATTTAGCATGTCTACTCTCACCATCAAAAAAAAAAAAAATATTAAATGCAGAATGTACCATGTTAGTTTTCAAGTTTTCAAGTTTTGTAATCAAAGACCAAACTCGGAAAATAAGTATTAAAGCACTGGTATGAGACTTACGGATGGATACAGCACAATTAGTTTGCCATTTACACACAATACATGTAATTCTACCTAGAATATGTTTACCTTTAGCAACTACAGCATCAGCACTCATCTCTGTGCGGTTTGTAACTTTACAGAAAAATGCACTTCAAAAAGTATTGTTTGTGCAAATCTGCCTTTGTTCAAGCCATTTGCAATTATTAGAGATGTGACATAAACATTCATATTTACACGATATAACATCTCTTCACCTCAGGTAGAAGATGTATTTTTATTAATTTACAGTGTCTGAACACAGATACCTGAGGTTATTAAGAAAAGTGCAGTATTGCTACAGTTCAATTCAAATGTTACAGTTCTAGATAGAGTTATATCTAGAAGACAGATGAAAGTCACTTTCAAATGGATCTGGAGTGCTGGTTTAGAATTATGCTGTGCATTAGACTTCTACGACTCTTGTAATCAAGTCATTATATGGAATGGAATGCTTGGTAAAAGAAGTATACAGAGATTTATTACAATTTCAAACTAACCAATTAATATGAATCCAAGAGCAATTAAAAATGTCAGAAGATATCCTCTTAGTGGTTCATTGTTCTTCCCATATCCTTTGGCAAACATCTGAAATCCCGGGTAAATGTTGTCCTTGCACAATGCCTAAGGAAAAAATAAACATGCATTTTGTTCAAAGTATATCCTTATTAATACTGTCTTCTACTGCCTATTATTTTCCTGAAAGAAGTTGGTTTATAGCTACCATGTATTAATTATATATTGAATTGTCTCTGCATTTTGACATTAGAGGACACTGAAGTTTCACCCAATAAAGAGAAATTGTAAGACAATGAATAAGATTAAATGGTTAAGAAGAAAGTAAAGCAAAACACATTCAGGAACACCAACAAAATCAATGTAAAGTATTTACAAAAGAACTGGTACACAATTATTTTGATAATGTATTCAGTAAGAATTCAGATTCCACAGCTACAGGTGCTACTTCATGTTCTCTCTTTCTGTGACTACTTTAGGAAATTAACTAATCAGTTATCTTTGTATGTGCTCCACTGTTAGTTACAAAAAACCCCAGACATTGAAAGGAGTTTGTAGATTCCTGTAATGTTAGCTGAACCACAATAACCACTGAACTAAGGAGATACACAAGATCTGGAGTCAACTACAGTCTAGCTACATTTAGTAGAAGTAACACAGTATTTTCCCATTCTAAGCAACAGGTAAATATAGCAATCTACTGATGTCAACTAGTATGAGTCATGAGAGCAGTATGGCAGAGTCCCCTTCCAAAAATTCTGATTCAAGAGTTAAATGAAATGGTTCTTTAAAGAATTTTGGTTTCACTTTCCCACTTACCTGGAAGATCTTAGGTGCACTCACAAGAGATGCTAGCGCAGAAGACAGGGTGGCTGAAAAAATACCTGCAGAAATCAGTGGTGCAAATCCAGATACCATGCTCATCACCTGAAAGCAAAGTAATTATTTTTTAAAAGAATACAAAAAATTATACAAATAAATGGCAACATTTACTTCACCAACAGAAAAATTAAGTACTATGCACCCTCCACTTAGAAGCTGTTCTAATAACATGCATTCGTATCAATGAATGAACTAGGGATTAATCAGGGGATATAAATAGGTCCTAATTTCAGACCAAGGGAAGGTGTCTTTTCACACAATATATTGCCCAACCATGTAATTCCCATATCAAAACAATCAACAGTCAAAGCCTCCACAGGCTCGTAAGAAAATTTAGACTAAGTCATGGAAGAAAATTACATTGGAATTTGTTACTGTCCTGGTTTCACTCTGCCATTCCTGAGGACCAGGCTGAGCGTTATCTTATACTTTATGCTGGTATTTGTATTAGTTTTGTTATTTCATTAAATCCATTTATATTTCAACCCACAGGGCTTCTGCCCTCTTCCTGACTCCCCTGCTTGCTGTGGAGGGGACCGACCACTGCATGAGACAGAAAGCTGAGTTTAGCCCCAGATCTAGGCTAAACATAGACTTACATTTTGACTAACCTACTGCTGAATAAAAACTACTGAAATTGGGGAACATCTTGGGAAAAGCTTATTGTCTTTCTCAACATCTCCACGACTATAAATTAGGTTTGTTGCCCATCTAAAACCTCACGGACAGAACAAAGCTGATTCCTACCTCCCCCAGGATCACATCCTAACATCTTTGCAACCTCACTGAAATACAATATGCCGTTTTTGGTAGACTGGATAACTAGCAAAACAATAAATGCTCAGTAGAAGAACACCTTTAATAAGACATTAAAAAAATAATCCAAATTAGAACCAAAGCAGTTTCTCGAACTGCCATATAGCCTAAAGACCTTCTTCTACTATTCTGCTGATTACTTCCATATCATAGGTGCATCCAGCTTTGAATGTGTCAAGTGAATTAAGATACAGAACTACGTATTTAAAAAACAATTGCTTAATAGAGTACTTTTCATTATGAAACAAAAGCCTAAGCTGCTTGAAGACAGCCAGTGTTTAAGAATTTGATGCCATCTTGAAAAAGCTTGGTGTTACTCAGTGGAGTTAACCAAGCACAGCCTCTTTCAAGCACAAGGTTTCAGAATGAGGTTCTGTTTGATGGGCCTCTTTTACTCTAGCAGCCTCACCTACAGGATCGGGAAAGGGACTGAAGGAAGGTAATAAAGATCACACAAATGTGTCCAGTTTTTAACTGTCACCTAAGTTGTGAAATCCAGCTGTATAACGCAATCTTATTAGGTAAGACATGCTCTCAGAACCAACATACAGGTGACTGACCAAGTTTTATTTATATTCCTAGGGCTAAATTAATGACCAAATCTAACGTTTTCCTCCAGACCAGACTGACAGACTGCTGGGTCTCTCAAACAGTTAACTGAATCTCTATATGGTACATCAGGTTCCACTGGTCACTTCAAGGCATGCCTTGTCTAAAAAGAGAAATTAAGTAATTGCAAGTGCACAAGATGAGAGCAAAGTAGCTGTTATAGTATTGTAACAAATCAAGGAGTGAATTTCCTGAAGCATATTTGTAGTTGACAACAAAAAACAAGTAGAACAGGCCTTTTTTCATAGATATAACTGACGACACGAACATTAAACTAACCCTCTTATGCCCAGGTTTAAGCTAGTTTTATAATCAACAGAAAAGGTTACGGTTGTAGATGCTCATTTGTATTAACCCTATACTGTATTTCTTAGAAGAGAATTTAAGGGTGCAAATACCATACTGACCTGTATCTTACGAAAAAAAACCCTTCTGCTATAGCAACACAGAAAAGTAGCATAGAATAATCTTTGTAGAAGCAGTATGAAAAGTTTTTTCCCTGAAAGGATGACTTCATCAATCTTCCCTGGAAGGACTTCTCATGGACAGAATATGCATACAAGTCTCCACTTTTCTTCCCATCTGACTTAAAACATTGCTATTTTGAGGCCTTCCCTTTACTGCACTTGCACCAACTTCTTGCCATTTAGTTGTTAGAATCTACTCAGATATTACATTACCTTTCTAGGTTCTGCTCATTGCCCCCATTTATTTGCACTATTTGTTTTTTACTGTTATATCTGTTTTATAAATCTGAGAGGAATCTGAGTATGATTTATGCAGATATTTGTCCTCTAGAAGGTAGTAAGTTACAACTTAGGTTACTAATATGAGAAACATTAGGAAGGTTCCCCTATGCTAGGGAAACATGAGAGCCAGTTCCAGCAGAACCAGTATGACATGGTGCTACAGATCCCTCCCTCCCCCTCAACATACACACCATACTCCAGACCTCATGAACACAAAACCAAGAAGCCCACATACACAGGTAGCTATAGCACTGAGAATTTCATGCTTGAAAGAATACACAGAATTGGAAGGAGAGAGATCCAGTAAGAACTGACTCCTCACCTCTGGTGTGGTAAGCCAGATATATATAGTTACTGCTGATAAAGGACTCATGTTACCTTGGCATTTACTGCTTAAACAGTTTCTTAAATTTCAGACTTTTGGGATAATGAAATATATTTTGACTACAGTTTAAGTTCTTTGGTCAAGCCATTGTGGAGCAGAAAAAAAATGCCACATGAAAAAGAGAAGCAGCTTCCTAGCAGCTTCCTTGGATTTTTACAATTAATATGGACGAGGTATTGTTAAACTCCTCCTTTCTCTGACTTTTTTCAAGCATTTTACATCTGTCTTCCTTTATAGGATGCACGTTAACACTGTTTCTGCAATGGAGTTCCGTACTACTTTCAACTTCAATCCAAAGCTGGTCAACTTCTGCATTTGAATTTCCCAAAGCTGTAAGTAGTTCTAGAGAAGTTCCGAGCTGAAGCAACTAAGTCCAAAACAGATTTCTGAAGTTAATTCTTCTACCAGGTGACAGCCCAGGCACATCAATATCACTGTCACCAATCAGTAAAAGGTCTGAAGTCTGTGAGGACCTGTAACTAATTTTCATTGACTACAGCCGAAACTAAATATGGTCTCTTTCCATGCAAATCTGATTAAGCCTGTCTCACCAACTGTTCTCATGTTAAGTTTTGTAGCATCATATAAGCTTTCCACAGGTAAAGCATATTCCAAATAATCCATTTGCTGTTTAAATACATCAACACCTGGGCTGCCTCAGCACTAACTTTAAATCAATTATTTGCCAAAAGAACTGAATGGAGCACAGTGTATTGAAGTGATCGGCCTGTGCACATGAGTAATCTGGTACTTTCAACATCAGAACCTGCATGCTTACAAGCTGTAAAACAGAGAAGAGCTCTTGGTCTCTGGCAATATGGTAGTCACTTGCCTCAGAGCCAAAACACATGTTACTACAGAGAAAGACTCTGAGTTGGCTGAAGCATTCACCCAGACTGAACTGTCAAGAAAGCGAATTTCAGTACAGGCAATTATGTTGCAGGGAGTAAGTACCAAGACCCCTTCTCCTAGTTAAAAGGCAAGTACCACAGGTCTGCAGAAGTTCATGATCTATTACTTCAGGTGGCTAGGTTGCAAGGAACAGTTAAAACACTGCGTAGTATCAGTGGATCTGAGATAGAGATTGACACATGGTTCCAGAACTGTCTCTGTAGACAACACCATTGAAAATGAGTCACCCTAGACCTTGGTGACTCACAAAAGCAAGACTCAGTTTCAACTTACATTCTCCAGAATCACTAAAAAACACAGATATGAAGCCTTAAATTCTATGGAAATTAATGAGCAAGGGCTGCAACGACTAACTGTACCCACACACAGTGAAAATCATAAAAAGAAACAGCGAGTGATGGAACAGTTTCTTCTTGGTGCCAACTCAAAGCACAATGAAGAGAGTCATCAGCAGTAGTCAGCATGGATTCACCAAGGGTAAGTCATGCTTGACAAATCTGATAGCCTTCTACAGTGGCATAACTGGGTGGGACAGATGATGGGAGAGCAGTGGATGTGGTCTACCTTGACTTCAGCAAGGCTTTTGACACCATCTCCAACAGCATACTCACAGCCAAACCAAGTAAGTGCGGACTGGATGATAGAGCAGTGAGGTCGATTGAGAACTGGTTGAAGGACAGAGCTCAGAGAGTTGTGTTAAGTTGGGCAGCTTCTAGTTGGAGACCTGTGTCTAGTCTAGAAATACAACCATCTCTGCTCACTTCAGAGATTAATTTATGTTTATGACATTTTTGTTCTCAGTTATTTAATCTACAGAAAGAAGTTCTGTTTGTATGAAGAGGTCAAGAGGTACACAAGCTTGGAGCACTCCCTTCCTGGAATGTGCATACTTCAAAAAATCTCTCCTTATAGCTACCATTCAGAGCTACTAAGCTGAAAGCTGGGCTGTTAGAAAATGGTAAATGTTTATCTATAGGTAGCCTCTCATGCAAACCATTTTCTCCTGACATCTTCTGAAAAGACAGAATCAGACTCTTCTTAACAATCCACAAATCACAAAAGCTGTGAGGAGGAGATAAAAGCAATGAGCAAGGGAAAGCCCAACTGGGCATTACAAAAAACCAAATACCACATGAAGGTGGCTAAACACTATAGCAGGTTGCCCCAAGATGCTGTGCAGTCTGTCTCCCTGATGAAGTTTTCAAAACCCCAACAAAGAGGGGGGCATAAGAGGCACTCTCTGAGCAGCTAGCTGGCCTTGAAAGTGGCTTTTCCTATTTGGAACCCCCACTAGTTCTCCCACAGAGAGAAGGAAGAATAATTTTGGAGACAGAAGTAATCTTTAACAAATGGTAAGAAACTGGAATATTAATTACTAACTTGTTAGAAGTACAAGCAACATTTATGGTAGGCAACGTTACCAAAGTTATGATTTGAAGAAAAAGATACACTCAGAGGAAAGCAGTTCTATGCCATTCTCAGCTGTACCTTTGATGATATACTGGGTTCTTTTGAGCTTGAACAAATGAGGGAAGTAATCAATTTTGCAGAATAATTATTCCCACAAGAGCACTTCTGAAGTGTTTCTGAATATAATTGTTTTCTGAACCATAATAAAGTAACACCACAGATACTCAAATTATTCCACTATAAAAATGTATTTTACTAAACCAGAATGGTCACTGCAAGTGCAACATTATTTCAGCATGTACAAAGTAGTTTTTCCACCCAGCTTTGCAGGCAAGGCTGTCAGCCATACACATAAAGGAGAATATTTACTTCTGATCAAAACCCAAAAGTCAGATACCTTTTTCATTAGTGGATTTCAGATTAAATCTCTAGTTAACATCTTCTATGTGTATTAAAAATACCTGTTAAGTGTAAGTTGAAGACTATGAATCACTCCATGACTTCTACTGGAGTTTTAAATACTGTAACATCAGGTTTTATAAAAATGCCCAACATTCTTACCATTTAGGAGGATACAGTCACAAATACGTAAAACATTCTTTAAAAGTCAGCATATTTTTAAATAAACTTAGAGAATTAAGGAAGAGGTCACTGACAGAGGCTATGACTACTATGTATCTCTACTGAACAATGACTATGTCTGTGTAAATCACTGAATGATGACATTCAGATATCTGAAGACAGAAAGTTGCAGTTCCACCATATAACCTAAGGGAAGAAGAGTAAATATTTGTACCACCTACATATAAACATTCCTAAGTTTTTAACATAGTTACCTTGTGTTTCTACATAGAACCTACTCTACCACTTCATTACCCCAGATAAACCTTATATTTATGGAGACAGGTATTTTTAGCCCACGATTTTTCTTAATATATGATTTAAAGAAAGAACAGACACAAAAGTCAATCAACAGAATTAGAAGACAGGTTTATACCTGAAAATTATTCATCAGCCCATAGGGACACTCTGTCTGACAGGATGAGAAATCATAGTTTAATTTGCAAGCTGCCGCAGTACAATTTGTCAGGTCAGTGACAATGGTGTTATTAACATTCCCTGTGGCATCTCGTACAACACAGGAACCTAGAGTGGACACAATCACAAAAAAAGGCATTAACAGACTGAATATGAACTTAAGGACATGCATCAAGCTCAGCTCCCTTTTTAAGTAAATGTATTCTCACAAAGCAACATTAAAAGATACCATTTACATTTTAATACACTTCAGCATTAAGCACACCTTCATGATGAAGCACAAACACAAGCAAGCAAACTAATTGCTCTCTTGCCTGACAGACCTTTTTAATAAATCTGAGTCTAGTAAAAAAGGAAAGTTTTTGCACAGAGGAAAATTATGTCAACAGACTTGCAGAAGTTTAACAGCACAATTTTAGCTCAACGTATCACTTCTCTGAACCAAGAATTTCCACACAGCTCTTTAACAAGTTAGCAGCATGCATCATCACTTGGTATTAGTTTCTCTGTCAGTTTTCCTAGAGCAATATATTTTTGCAGTGTATGTACAGATGTATGTAGAGAGATGTGCATAGTGTTGCAGTTATTTCTTTTACAGTCAATATAGCTCAGACATTAAAAAATAATGTGTAGTTTGTCATGAAAGCCTGTTGCAAGCCATTTTCAAATGCTTCAACAAGCTATCTTACGTGACTGATATTTAAGTTTGTTTCCTGGTGAAAAACAAAGCCACATAGTCCCATTCCTATTACATGTTTTATAATTAATTTGTCACTTAAATTGCTGTCTTCAATTAGTCTATGGTTATTTGTAATTTCACTGGTCAAGAAAATGCTGAGGACACAGCATTTCAGCCATTAAGTACTAGGAAACAAGTACTAAAATGACCTCTATAGTCTTCTGCTTCATGGTTTTTTGTCTCATAAAGGTAGAAACAACCAGAGCAGGCTAAGTATTATTTAACATCCTATGGTTGAGGCAGTCCAACTGTTTGGACATCAGTAAATATTTCCAGGAATAGGAATTAAATGAGGAGTGGAGGAGAGAATTTTACAGAGCATTAGCCAATATAATTCTCTTAATTTGATTTTGAAGCAAGGTTTGAGGAACAGAAAAATATCACTACTGAGGACCTAAATTAATTACTTGCAAAATAAGGAGGACACAGATGTGCTAGAGTTTCCTATTTTAATCACTTGTCTTATGCTGTTCTTGTGGGTATATGTTGGGTTTTTTTGGTTGATGTTCTCTTTTAAATGGGATTAAAAGTTCTGTATAAGAAAGTTTCTTGCTTTCCACTATGCAAGTATTTGCCCAAGCCATTCAAGCAGTATGTAATGGATGTGACAATACACTTACTAGTTGAACTATTTGTAGGTAAATCATAGAATCTTAGGGGCTGAAAGGGACCTCGAAAGATCATCTAGTCCAACCCCCCTGCCAGAGCAGGGTCACCTAGAGTACATCACACAGGAACGCATCCAGGTGGGTTTTGAATGTCTCCAGAGAAGGAGACTCCACAACCTCCCTGGGCAGCCTGTTCCAGTGCTCTGTCACTCTTACAGTAAAAAAATTTTTTTGGATATTCACCTTGAACCTCCTATGCCTAATTCCATCCCCCTGACACTCACCCCTTACATATTTGTAAACACTGATGAGGTCACCCCTCAGTCTCCTTTTCTCCAAGCTAAAGAGACCCAGCTCCCTCAGCCTTTCTTCATAAGGGAGATGTTCCACTCCCTTAATCATCTTTGTAGCTCTGCGCTGGACTCTTTCGAGCAGTTCCCTGTCCTTTTTGAACATAATGCTGGTAACATAATGCTGGTAATAGACTGCAGTAGCAGACCTGTTAGCTGAGCAGCCCATTAAACTGAACAACCCACTAAATAGCTACTGTGCACTAAAACAGCCCTCTTCTTCCTCATTCCCATTTTCCTAATTCAAATCCAACTGGCTGGGAGATCTTTCATACACAGAGACCAAATACAACAGAAAGGTACAATGGCATCATGAACAAACTTCATGCAAGTCTTATTATGAGAGAATGCAGAACAGAAGCCAGCTGGGTAGGCTCCATTCTTAGCACAAGATATTTATATCTAAGTAAGGTTCCAGACATTTTATTTTACCCTCATTCAGAAAAGATTTATTTTTAAGATTCTGGCAACATTTTCCTTAAGAACCTCTAGGTTGTCTTTCCTATAAGAACAGGATTTCACCTTTTCAAAAGCA
>NW_009953332.1:743478-754356 GCF_000747805.2 Chaetura pelagica
ATTCCTGCTAAAGTCAAACAAAGATTTTCCATGCTATAAGACCAATTAACACACCATCTGCATCAAGTTATCCCCTAATTACATGCAGCCAGCAAGAATTCCAGAAATACTACCTAAATCCTTCAGACTGCATTTGAGAGTGCTTTACTTCTCCAGTACTACAAGCAGCTACAGTTAGGTCCTCATTAATTAGTTTTCCTTTTCCATGTACAGAAGGCATGTCCTAACCCTTTTCAGAAGTTTGTAGGTTTTAGTAGAGCTTCCCTTGTTTTTAAAGCAGTAAGTGTTCTTTAAAATGTCTTTCAAGAATTTTCATATAGAAGTTGCTTATGCAATCCTCAACCTGCCATCTGCATGTCTGCATTAGTCCCTTGCTAAAATATGACTCTGCACACTTTCTCCTCACAGCTGTTGGTTTTTTTTTTAAATAGGCTGTATAGCTTGAGCAGTAAGACTAGCAATTTTCCTCTTCTAAGCCTTCTCTATGCAGCTTCTTAACCCTCTTACTACAGAGCATGCATATACTGAGCTAAATTCAGAACATCATCTTCCCATTCAGATATCACTGCTCAGTGATATTTACTAGTTCTCAAGTTTTAATGACTTGCTTATCACTGCTCTAGAAACTTACAGTGGGGAATAGTGTGAGGTGAAAGGAATATAAGTATATGTATTTGCCTGATTCCTAATCCAACACCTCAAAAAATTGCACTCCTGTCATAATCTCTGACTTCTGCGACAGCACTTTTTAGTGCTAAACAGACCACTTATAACTAGCAGACTTCTAAGTGTAAGTTACAGGAGGCAACTAAGACAGGGCATTTCTGATGCATCAAACAATTTCATGTTCAGTTGGTTTTGAAAACTGTTCCTTTCAATATAAAAAATGAGGTTGTTCATGTTTGAAAGATGATCAAAGTATTCCACTAACAAATTAACATTAATGAGCATTTTGCTCTCATGTGAGTTCAAGTTCTAAAGGATTCAAATTTGGTAGCAGAGGTCCAGGCTGTCAGTCTAATTAGGAAGTAAGTGTAAGTCATTATGCTGCATAAAGCACAATCACTACAGAGCAACTATTTGGCAGAGCTACAGCACAATGTTAGCCAACAGAAGCTGACTTGCAAGATTGGTATCTTTGCAAAGGAAGTATCATTAGTGGCAATATCAATGGTACTCTTAGAAATGAGAATTTCATTCAAAAGGCAGCACACCTAAGATAAGGCAAGGTCTTTCATATAGGAAAAGTGTTTACTGCTGCCAGAAAGCAACCTATGTGACATGAATAAAAACATTTCCAATCATAGGCAAGAAATACATGAGATATAATTATAATCTTACATTCTTGAGGTTGCTAAAATGATGGTTTTGGGTAGGAAAAACCTGGTTGACCACTGGCGTTCTAGAGCAAAACTTATCTAGGGCATCAAACTCCAAGGCTATTTCTACAGAGAATTTCAAACCCCTGTGGGTTATATAAGGTTATATAAGCCTCAGATCAGTCTATGATTGTTTCTCTTTCCAGATGAAAATAAAACTACAGGCAATGTTTCTGAATGTGACAGAACTTTGGGAAGTGGGCTTGTCAGACTCAAGTACCACTCACTCTCCTCCCTCAACTCAGACCTTACTGCTTATGCATTCTCACCAGAGGGCTGATAATCCCACCATTCAGTTCAGGTAGGTAGCTGACTACCATAATCTTCAAACTAATACAAGTGTTTTTTCAGTAAGTATTTTCTGGAAATGCACTTTCCTAATCCAGGAATTGTCCCACTGCTAAACTGTATATATTTTTAACATAAATAACTGCAACAAATTATGAAAAATTCATATGAAGCCTTTTGTTATCTTTAGTCTCAAGCAGTCTTACAAAAACATCACACTCATTTTAGGAAATTAAAAAAACAGCTAAAAACTGAACCTCCAACAATAAAAATTAGAAACCTCTGGCTATTACTTTTCCATTCATGAAAGTCAATTACATAATGACTTTACATATTACATAAACCGTATCAAAACACATCCTCAGAATGAATGTGAAAGGATAAAGTTAAAAACATTCTCTATTTACCTACAGATACTGCAATTCCTACGTAAACCAATGTAGTAATTAAGATGGCCAGCAGCGTTCCTTTAGGTATGGCTGACTGAGGATCCTGAAAGAAAAATGTCAGTGGACAGTGATGACAAAGATAAATACACACTCAGCGTTTGTGAACGATATTTGCTAATTCACTACTCACCGCAAGATCACCTGAGATATTTGCACCAGCAAGTATGCCAGTTGCAGCAGGGAAGAAAATAGCAAATACAGAAAAGAACGTTTCCTCTTGTCGAAAATCTGGTCCAAAATTCTCCATAAATATTTCAGCTGTAGAAGAAGATGTAAGTCTATCAATATTCATACAGTATTAGCCTATTACAGCTATTAATAGCTCTATGAAAAAGCTAAGTCACAGCTGTATGACCTTATATTAAGTGTAGAGCTTTAAGGTCCTAATTCATCATTTCATCTCAAAATTGTAGTCAATACAGTAAACTTAAACAGCCTTTAAAACCAGAAGTAGTTAAAAAGAATCATCTAGCTTTTTAAAATGTAATATAACCAGTACTAAATGGGCAGACCATGTTTTGGCCCAACAGATTTAAGGGACAAAACTGCCTAAGTTTGAAAGAATAAAAAAAAAAATCTCAATAGTTAAATAGGACCACAAGCTATTTTAGATGTTTAATTAGATGTTTATGTGTTGTTTAGAAAACTAACTGTTTTGACATACCTTTATAACCAAAGAAACCTTTAGGCTTCTTGCTATCCAAAGGAATAAATGTTCCTATGACAAAGTCTCCAATAGCAAGTATAAGGATCACCAGTAAGACTATCTGTGCCTGAAACATAATGATTGCAGTCAGACAGAAGAACGTGTTTTTTCACAGTTTCAAGTTTCAATGTTGTGTTCTAAAATGTAAATATTCACTGGATTCGAAATTCAGCTTAGTCTCCTCAGTTTGTTTTCCACAAGTAAATAAGACAAGCTGGAGTGAACATGTACCAGGATTTTAAATAATGAAACAGGAATGAATTTCAGGTTTAACATCCATTCAAAAGAGAGTATGTTTCTACCATACCCCTCAAAGTTGTACTTTTGAAAGACAAAATACTTCTGAAGAATATATCTCTATTTTCTCCATAAGCCTTCCAGAAGAAATGGATTTTAGTAGATAGAAGAAATTAACAAGAAAAAGATCTAAATGTACACAAATGCTAAGAGTATTGCCTTAATAACCAAGATCATAATACTCTGCCTTATACTTTATAATGCAATATTTACTAGGAATTTTATTACATCAGGAATCAAATAGCTTTTTTTTTTTGCTATTTTATGCAATGGACTAGATTAATTCTGCTAAATTCTCGTGTTCTCAACCCTTCTTTATGAAAATAAATTGTAGACTACTACAATTGCTTTTTATTTCTCATTTTCTTTAGAGTTTTCATTAGAATCTAGCTTCTTAGCCACAGTTTGATAAAACTATTACAAACCCCACAACTGGAACAAGAAGTACTTTAAACCATCCAACACCTCAAAAAGTTTAGGTAAATAAAAATAAGCATACTTTTCCATCTACATAAGCAACCACACTGGTCTATTACCTCTGTGTTATTTGATGCCAAATAAACACATACGTTGGTGGGTTGTGGGAAGCTGTGCATAGTTTGACCTTTTTTTTTCAGGCCTAGGATCAGAACTTAATATGCAATAGCACTGTGGCATTACTGTCTGTTACAAAACAAAGTTTATAGTTCACACAGCCTAAAAAGAAAACAGTGTAGTACAACAATAGCAGAGCATGGCAGCCAAGATTAGAACTAGGGGACAACCTGAAGAAACCATTTTGTTTATCATATTTAGACCTCTCCTTTGCTAAGCCTAAAGAGTAAGTCAGCGGCATAAGGATGCAGCTGGGTGCTTAGAGAAGTCTTCAATAACCCCAGGGCATTCAACATGAAGCTACCACAATGCAACTGCCACACATGGCTTTATCCAGTAACAAGCATAGGCTTTCCCCTGAAGCTAATAGCTGCATATCTTCCATACATTCAGAAGTCTCAAATAAAGAAGTGGCTTCCAAGACTTCAACAAGAGTTGAGTGGTAAGAGATCACAAACTCTGAAAAATCATTTTTAAGCAGGCTTCCCTGGAATCCCAGTTTCTCTTAGCTTTTATATCTACTTCAAAGGCATTGCTACAGATTTCCCTTGTCCCGTTTTCCAAGGCATACCCTAAGCCAATAGGAAAGCATGGGAGAATCATAGATACTTTAAACTAGAGGGAACTATTAGTGTCTTGCTGAGCTTAGCTGTATGTTAACTCACATGAAGTGCTTGTTTGACAGGTTCAGTTGTTTACCATCACTCCTGCCTGCCTTCTTCCACAGTACAGAAACCAAGACAACAAAGCTTGACTTTTGCACTCAGCACAGGATTTTTGAAAAGTACCTATTTCCTAATAAGATACCATTGCAGTGATACCAGTTTATGCTTGATATAGAAATATTAAACAATAGGGGTATTTCTATGCAAGCTATTGTTATAGAATTGCTCATGCTACAGAGCAAAAGCAAGATTATAATCTTGTGACTTTATATGACAATGGTTAGAGGGCTAGTAACAACTATCTCATTCAAAAGAAACATTAATGGTTGAGATTAAGGAGGACAGTATTGTTCCAAGTCCAATGCATAAAGATACCATTACAAATTCAATCTTCACTTCCTTTTTCTAAGATTCCTATTTCTAGGGCTGGAAGCAACAATGAGAAAAAACCCTCTCTCATATTTATTACGAGTATCATAATCATCTTCAGGCAGGAGTGCAAAAACTGTTATAACATTTACATGAATAGGCTCCTTCAGTTTCCTCTCATTGCAGAAAACTGGAAATATTGTGAACCAAATACCAAATGGGAAAGGAGACCAAGTGAGGGTCTTACTCAATTACTTTTGAGAATCCCATGGACAGATATTCAGAAAAAGCAAGAAGCAGTAAGCAATCTAGGCTGTCTAACAATGGAGAAAACTTATAGAGCAACCTTTATATTAAGGTATCCTAGAAGATGAACATATGTGTTCCCACAATGAGAATGGACCTAAGACTATGCAGCCACAACAAAATGAAGAAAATAGGTTCTCCATCCTACACATTCATCACCACCAATGTTCACAACCCTCCTCAGTGCTGGGCCTAGTAAACCCATCACGCTGTCTGGCTGTTTTCTAGTGAAAACAAAACCAGAGGAGAGTGGAAAACACTGCGTTTGTGTTAGCAGAAACTACACACTTCAGATTGGCTTCAGCTCCACCCCTCCATTTTCCATCCACATAGATCATCTGAAGTTCCCAGTGAGGGAAAATTTCCATGCTAATGCTCTTTCCTTTTCTTGTTGCACTGTAGTTGCCCAGAAGAGTACAACAGTGATAACCTACTGAAAGTGTCATTAAGAGCACATTATGCTGGATTTTAGGTTCTCATAGATGCTAATGCGTCTAGTGGTGCAAAATGGTCTAAGGTCTGAAATGCTGTCCAGACCTGCACATGGTAGTGCTAGAGAGAGAGCTACTACATAAAAACTGCCCACTGACTAAATTTAACATACCATGCACACACTGCTGAGTGCATTAAATATATTTTTAAAAATCAAACATAAGAGGTAGAAAATGGAATAAAAATCAGGCAGAGAATACAAGAAAAGGTGATAGTTCCTTACTTTTGCTTCCCACTCCATTCCAGCAACAGAAATACCCAGCAATATAACCACTGTGATAGCCCCTATGATTCTGATATCATTCATTTCATCAATCATCAATGCTCCATTTTCCTAACAAAAAAAACCAAAAGACAGTGTCATATACTTTGAGTACTTATCTTCTTTACTGCAGAATATCATTTTATCTACTGTAATTTATTAATACAGTTATTATACCACAAATTGAGTAATTTTTAATTCCTTGTGTGAACACAATTAATTTGTGCTTTGCCTTGATTTACATCACTGAATCTTTTAAATGGAAATGGTAATTCCTGCTCATATCCCATTCCCACACAGAATGGCCTGTCTTCAACAGCCAGAGAATGAAATTAATTAGCAAAGCAACTGCTACCCTCTTGCCCCACATATATTTAACTTTTCACAGAATCACAGAATCTTAGGGGTTGGAAGGGACCTTGAAAGATCACCCAGTCCAACCCCTTGCCAGAGCAGGGTCACCCAGAGCACATCACACAGGAACATGTTCAGGCAGGTTTTGAATGTCTCCAGCAAAGGAGACTCCACAACCTCTCTGGGCACTCTGTCCCTGGGCTCTGTCACTCTCACAATGAAGAAGTTTTTTCTGATGTTTACGTGGAACCTCCTACGTTCCACTTTGTACCAATCGCCCTTCGTCCTATCACTGGACCTCACTGAAAAAAGCCTGGCTCTGTCCTCCTGACGCTCCCTCTGAACTATTTATAAACATTTATGAGGTCACCCCTCAGTCTCCTCCAAGCTCAAGAGACCCCAGCTGCCTCAGCCTTTCCTCATAAGGGAGATGTTCCACTCCCTCCATCATCTTTGTGGCTCTGCACTGGACTCTTTCAAGCAGTTCCCTGTCCTTATTGAACTGAGGGGCCCAGAACTGGACAAAACATTCCAGATGTGGCCTCACCAAGGCAGAATAGAGGGGGAGGAGAACACACCCTTTCTAATACACCCCAGGATGTCACTGGCCTTCTTGGCCCCAAGGGCACATTGCTGGCTCATGGTCATCCTCCTGTCCACCAGGACCCACCCAGGTCCCTTTCTCCTACACTGCTCCTACTTTTCAACCACTATTACTTCTTTTAATGTATTCCAAACTTGTTCCCAGCTACAAAAGTATGGCTGAGTTCTCCCCAACATTACATTTAATGAAAACATCTAACAGACAATAATATTTGGTTGTGTTTAACTTAAGGAGCTGTTTTCAATATGGAGAACTCTGTTGAAAATTCATTTCATATAAATTACTAACACAAGAAACAGTTCAAGAATCTTGGAATTAACAACTAACAATTCTGCATCATGAATCTACACTGCCACTCTTCTTGTTAACAGCCAGCTTGGAGTTTACCAGGAATTACAAATTGTATTTTTTCAGGGCAATAAACTGTGTAGGAAGTTTCCATTTGACACCAATTATCATCTTTTTTCACCCAAAAGCTACTGAATTACACTAGTATTTTACTGATATATATGTAGTAATCTTGTACCTCATTCCATGTCTTTTAAGCAGTGAGAGCAACCCCCAGAGGTAATACAGGCTGGAAGACAAAGGGCTTGAGCCCAGCCCTGCTAGGGAGGACCAGAGGTAACTAGTGGATGAAAAGCTGGTCATGAGCTGGCAATATGCACAAGCAGCCCAGAAAGCCAACAATATCCTGGGATGCATTAAAAGCCTGGCCCACAGTCTGAGGGAGGTGATTCTGCCCCTTTGCTCTGGTGAGACCCCACCTGCAGTACTGTGCCCAGTTCTGGAATTCTCAGCACACGAAGGACATGGACCTGTTAGAGCAAGTTCAGCAGAGGGCCACAAATACATTAAGAGGACTGAAGCACCTCTCCTATGAAGCCAGGCTGAGAAAGTTGGGGTTATTTAGCCTGGAGGGGAGAAGGCTCCAGGGAGATCTTATTGTTGCATTCAGTACTTAAAAGTGGCTTAAAAGAAAGATGGGGATGGACTTTTTAGTAGTATATAGAAATAGGACATAGTTTTAAACTAAGAGAAAGTAGATTCAGACTAGACAGAAGTAAGAAACTTTTTATGATGAGGGCAGTGAAACACTGGAACAGGCTGCCCAGAAATCCTCCCTCCGTAGATGTGTTCCAGACCAGCTTGGATGGGGCTTTGAATAATCCGATCTAGCTTTAGATGTCCCTGATGATTACAGGGGGCATAGATTAAACAGCCTTTAAAGATCCCTTCCAACTCAAAGCATTCTATGATTCTGTGATTAGATGACTTATGTAAAGGACAACGTAAACAATATAACCACTATAATGCATATACCTTCAGCAGCTCCACAACTGTCTCTGCAAAGCCAACAACATACATTGCTACTGCAACAGCATTGGCAAATGCAAATATCAGACCTATGGCGCCACCAAACTCTGGTCCCAGACTTCTGGAAATCAAGTAATATGCCCCTCCTGAAAAAAAAAAAAGAGAGGAAAAAAATCCAAACACACTACATGAAAGAGCCTAGAGATCAGTAGTTAGACATCAGTAGTTTAAAATTTACATGAAAATGGTGCTATTTGTTCTTGCCTCTTCCCTGATGCGTTGGAGAATAACCCAAATCCCAGTAACTTAGGGACATGCATGCTTAAGTTGCAGGAATGTATTTCAAGTTTTTAAGAAAATACACCAGTTGGAATTAGTCACCTGACTCATGTACCACAACATATTATTCAGCAATGCAACCAGTTCTACAGTTAACAAACAAATTATAAAACACATGCAGCACTATTACTAGGCTTTTTATTTCAAACTACTCAAACAGTTGTGCACAGTTCTGTTATTACACATTTTCATTAGCTAGAGCTCAAGAAACTGACAATGTAGGCTATAATAAAACCAGCTACAGTTCCAAACCTCCTTGAACTGTTTATTAAAGCTCTGTTGTAAGGGAAATTTTCTACCCCTCAGTAGAACTCAAAATAATCACAGGTCCACCCTGTTTTTCAAAGCTATTATTTGTACTTTTGATCTTGATAAATACAACTTCTCAAGCACCATTTGTGACAAATGGAAAGCTGACTATCTTCAGCATTAGAGCAGAATTAAAAAAAAAATTATCAAAGGCATATTCCTCCAATTTAAGGTTAAGCTTTCTAGAAACAACAAAATCCTTCTGCTCCTATCTGAAGAAACTTTGTAGAGATTGAAAACTTGCAACAGGAAATCGTTAATTTCACTGCATTACAGCTATTGTGCAACATATATAGAGGTATCCAGCTCTGAAATACTTTGCAAATGAGAATGGTAACGTAAGAGAAAACAATTACTGTAATGTAAGATTTTCATAACAACAACTGTGATTTTATTCTACAGTTCTTCCTACTGAGCACTTCGAATTTTGTGGCGAAGTATTATTTCGCAAGGGTGACACTAGAAAAAACAGATTTCATAAGAACAGGAAAATCAGGTAAGTATAATGATATTTAAAAAAAAAAAAAGAAGGGCATTTGGATGCTAGGTCTGATATAATTCTAAGATTCATAGGCGATCCTTCCCATTGGGTCTGTTTACTTTGTGATAATGAGTTTTTTCTCTTCATTCTCAATCAAGAGAATTTTATAAGCTTCTATTTTAATTGCATCACCTTTTCTACTAGTAGCAGTCTGTAATGTCATAAAGCAGCTTGAGCATGTCAATGGCACCAACCACTCATGAAACTATTTTGTAGGAATTGCTGGCAACAGCAGATAAACCATGAAAGAGAATGAAAACTATCACCCTCAGGAAAGCTGGAGATAATAAAGAGTTTGGAGAATTTCTTTTGGGTGTAAAAAAATCACAACAGAACAAGAACATACATCCTTTTGTATGCTCTCATATAGATACAGCTTATCCTTGTATAGGGTATAGTTTTGTTTTGGGAGATGAACATACAATCACACATGTAGACTCTTAACCAACCAGTACAGTTGCAGGAGATGATTAAAACTCCATTTATTCTTGCATGTGCATCTCTAAAAATGTTTATATTCATAAAATTAATAATAGATTAAGTTTCTTCCACAGTGGAAAAGAACACCAACAGTCAAATCTAATCAAGCTAATTATTGACTTTTCATTAATTACATGACTGCTTAGTCAAATACAGAACATAGGGAAGACTGCTCCTCAGAATACATTTCACCCATACTGGTTTTTCCCTGATGCTAAAATAACAGAAAATAAATTAAAAATTCCATCCTTAAGGTGTACACTTCAGAATAATGAAAGCTTTAAAAGCTTTATTAAAGTAGGTTTACCTCCTCTTACAAATCCATTTGTGGCTATTGCTGAAGTAGACAGTCCTGTAATAGTAGTCACAACAGTGGCCATTCCAATGACCAAGACAGACAGACCTTTTGGAAAAAGAGGGGGAAAAAATGGTATAAGGCCAGAACCACTAAAATGTACAAATCAACTTAGCTTGGTTTCAAGACTTAGCTTTTCAAATATAACACAAATCTACTGTGCATGGTACCACACAGGCAGGCAAGAGGCTTCTTTGCTCCTTTTTATACAGAGAAGTTTCCAGGATACAAACAAAACTGGATAAATATTCTCTATACCTTTAAGGAAACACATACCTTTTGTAGCTGATCTTCTGCAGCCCAATACTAGTCTAAACCTTTGAAGAAAAATGTTTTATGCTACAAAGTCTGTTCCCAGATTTTAATAACCACAGATCAAAAGTTTATCTCTGCAGTTCACTGAAGACTTACAAATGTCAATTTTATATTACATGCCTTCTAGCTAAATGAAAACTCTAAGTAACTTCTTACTGCTTAGTGACTGAAAATTACCTTAAGACTGACAATATTAAGGTAATTTTCTACCCCTGTTTAAAGTGTAAGCTCATGATCTACACTCTGTTTTGGATCCCATTTAAAGGTCACTGAAATAAAATCATAGCATTAGACCCATACCTATGCCAGCTTGTCCTACTATCCATGATAGTCTGATGAAGAGCATCACACCCCAAATATTTAACATACATCGTACCTAAAACAAAAGAGAAATTTTAAACAGTTTAGGTCTCCCATCTGCAGTCATTTCCAGCAATTCTTCATTTCAGCTTTTAAC
>NW_009953332.1:754374-774844 GCF_000747805.2 Chaetura pelagica
GATTCTTTCACAAGAATATATTTAATTAAATAAGTTCAGGTTTTATTTGAAAAAATTAATAATATTATTTAAAAGTTACTGTGTTGAACATAGATAAAGTTACCGCACTTAAAAATCTGACACTTTTAGTATTTCTTGACCAGACAATAAAAATAATTTAGACTCCAACCTTTAGGATCCAAAATTCATACTACAGAGTATATGACTAAAAATAAGATTGTGAGGCATAATGTGATTGCAAGGTCAACAACTTCATTTCTTCTCACCCACAAATCTCCCAAAAACATACCAAAGAAATACCATACTCAGAATTTATTACTTTCAAAAAAAGAAAAAACCCATGCAACCTCCCTGTTCTGTAACTTTTGTATCTTACTATACAGCTGCACACTAACATGATGGGGGGTGGGGTGGGATGGTGGCATTTTTAAATCGTTGTACTTTAAACTCTCAGTCCACAATAAAACAGAGCTTGCCCTGTACAGAATTTAGACAGGAGTCTAACAGCAGGTCTTAAGTCTCTCTCTTACCCAAGGAGTATGCTATCAATTCTACAAAAAGTTTAGCTGGTTACTAGGACTAGAAGTGAGACAAGGATCTTTCCAAAATTTTTCCGAGATTTAAGAAGTTTTTTGCAAAATTAGAAAGATCGCATCTGTAAGAAACTTAAATACAACACATCACACTTACCAGTACACCTTTTATCCAGCCAAACTTGACCACCCCTTTGCTATCAGGTGTATAAGTGGCAGCTGCTTCTCCAGCTGGTGTGCCTTCCTCACCATTTGCATAGCCATCTTCAAATGGCTCCTTGGGAAAAAAAAAATAAAAATAAAAAATAAAAAAAGGTTTAAGGTGATTAACAGAGCAGAGAGGGCATTTGATGTTGTAAAAAAACCATCTACTTGTGCAAATGGAAACATTAAAAAATTACATGGCAGGAGCTTGTCCGTTAGTATGTTCCTTGCATGAAGCACACATCTCACAGATTTCTAGGAATATATAACAAACCTTCACAGACTACTAATGTATTCTGCTTCAGTTATTAATAACTATTATAAAAAATCAGATCTACAGTCCTAAGAAACAAATATCTGATCTGTTAGAAAAAGAGCCATAAGGTTTCAAATGCAGCAACTTCCACAGCACAGGACATTTTTTTTCCTCATCTGAAAATATATACTGTTCTACAAGTCACAAAAATCACAGAATCATCCAGGTTGGAAAGGACCTTCAATATCATCACGTCCAACTGTCTGCACCTACCAACCCTAGCCACTAAGCCATCTCCCAAAACACCATGTCTAACCAGTTTTTTAACACCTTAAGGGACAGTACCCCCACCACCTCCCTGGGCAGCCTATTTCAATGCCTCACCTCTCTTTCAGTGAAGAAATTTTTCCTAGTAGCCAATCTGAACCTTCCCTGGCACAGCTTGACCGACCCCATTTCCTCTTGTCCTATCACTGGTCACTAGGGAGAAGAGTCCAACACCCACCTCACTGCCTCCTCCTGCCCTCAAGCAGATCCACACTCCCACCCAGCTTACTGTCATCTGCAGACTTACTGAGGGTGCACTCTATCCCTTCATCCAAGTCACCAACAAAAACGTTAAACAGGAGCAGCCCCAGCACTGAGCCCTTGGGAACACCACTGGTGACCAGCTGCCAACTGGGTTTAACTCCATTCAACTCAACTCTTTGGACCCAGCTGTCCAACCAGTTTTTTATCCAACAAAATGTGTGCACATCCAAGCCATGAGCAGTCAGCTTCTCTAGGAGAATGCTCTGGGAAACCTTGTCAAAGGCCTTGCTGAAGCCAAGGCAGACAACATCCACAGCCCTTCCCTCATCCAGTAAGCATGTCACCCTGTCTTAGGAGAAGATCAGGTTAGTCAAACAGGACCTGCCCTTCATGAACCCAAGCTTACTGGGCCTGACCACCTGGTTGTTCTGCATGCACTACAGAATTGTACTGAGGATGATCTGCTCCATCAGCTTCCCTCGTACTGAAGTCAGACCAACAGGCCTGTAATTTCCGTCCCTTCTTGAATATGGGGGTAACGCTGGCTGATTTCCAGTCTGCTGGCACCTCTTCAGTCAGCCAGGTCTGCTGGTAAATGACAGAAAGTGGCTTGGTGAGCACCCCTGCCAGCTCTTTCATCACTCTTGGGTGGATCCCATCCGGCCCCATAGATTTGTGCATGTCTGTGTGGTGTAGCAGGTCACTGAGCATCTCCTCCTGAATTGTAGGGGTACCACTCTGCTCCTCGTCCCTGCTACCTAGCTTAGGGAATTTGATTCCCTCAACATAACTGGTCCTGCTACTAAACACTGAGGCAAAAAAGTCATTCAGCACCTCAATCTTTTCTTTGGCATTCATCACTATGCTTCCTCCTGCATTTAATAGGGGAATGAGGGTCTCCCTGGTCTTTCCTTTGCTGTTAATATATTTGTAAAAGTTTTTCTTGTTATCCTTAACCATGGAGGCCAGATTAATTAAGTCACTGGTCTCAGCTGCAGCATATCCTGTAGCTCAGACTTAGCTGTCATTTGATCAATTTTTCAGAAAATAAATTATTCACTTCCCTGTTCTACTATTCATTGTAAGGTGATGCTGCAAGAAAGGAGGGTGGGAGAGTGGCATTTCATGGAAAAGGAGGAAAGAAGTCTCTTCCTAAACACTCATCCCTGTCTAAAAGTGAAGGATGACAGATGCAGAAAAATATCAGTCCTACGGACAAAGACCAATGTGTGGCTTCTTTTTACAATTCAACTCTCAGCCTTACAATGAAAGAAATCTTAACTGTTTGATTTATGTTAAAAATCTATGTATTATTTACATACTTGCTGCATACTTGCTTTTCAAGGCAGTTTTGTTTTGTCAAGCCAGGCAACCACCTAAACATTTAAACTCAAATATTTCCTATGCTTGCTCTAAGAAACCTGCAGGAAGCACTCTAAACAAAGTATGTTAGTCACCCAAGGCAACAAGTATAAAGAATGAATATACTAGAAAAACCCTGAATACCATTCAGAGAATGCTGTTTAACAAACCAGCTCAAGCACTATTTGTGAACCAACCTGCATCCCAGAGGGGACAGAAAACATTTCAATCTCAATGAGGCCACGGGCAGAACTTCCATTTGCTAAATAAGACACAAAATATACTGGACCCAAACTGGGCTTTCTAGTAGTATGTTCCATGCTGGAGGGACACAGTAAGAAAGTTTAATGCAATACTTTCATAAATTCCTCCTCCTCCTGATACATTAGTATCAAATACATCATCAGCACAGAGTTCAGCAGCAATATTTATAGAACTGTCACTTAGGAAAGGTGTCATCTGAGTTCCCTTACAATGAGCAGTACACATACAAATAGATTTAAGAAAGAATCAGATTATGTCAACCTTTCCCAAGGGTCATTAAAACAGATTCATGCCATTTCTTCTCCCACTGACTCTGCATTATGTAATTCTCATAAAAACAGGGGTACCTACAATGCATTTGGAGATCCTGTACGATATAAGCTACTCACCAGTAGGAAGAATCACAATCAGTTTGCAGATCATCACCTTTAACAATCAGCTTTCTTAAAAAGTAGGTTTTCTTGTCTCCAGAAGGGATTTAGAAGATAGCTATATATATTTTAATATGCATGTGTATAGATGTGTTTAGGTATAACTGGTTATATTCAATAAACAGAGGACAAAAAGAAACCTAGCTGGGAATTACCCAGTTTCCTGAACTGAAGCTCTTCTGAATAGAAGATAACTAATGGCTGTAACTTCTTGGGAAATTTGCATAGCCTTTGACTAGATTAATCTATTGGTTTGCTGATTATTTCTATTCCAGAATTCAAAGCAAATAAAGCAAGGAGTGGTATGTGATACATTTAGAATTTTAAGAGGAACGATGAGGACCAAAAAAAAAAAATTACCATGCTGCTACTTTTAAGAATTTACACAGAATTAACTCCAGCACCTCTGTGTCAAGAAGCCAAATAATAATTAACTAGTTTTAATTTAATACAGACAGCTACAAGCCACTAATTTGCTGAGCATATGTTGATCTACCCAAATCAGAACTGAAGAAATGGAAAGCCCTCTACTTGGGCTTCTCACCCAATTCAGACACACCTGAAGCTCAGTTCAGAAAACAATGAGCCTATGTACTGCCCTGCACCACTTCTGTGTACTTATCCTTCAGATTACTCTCCGAGAAATGTAGCAATAAACCTAAGAACTCCTTCCAGGTCTCCCTCATCAGATTCTGCTGTTTCCAGCAGCACTTAACAAGAAGTTTCTCCCCACTACTTCAGAAAGGGTGAGGAAAAAGGAAAAAAAAGAAAAAAAATCAAAACAAAGGACAGATTAATAAACATGTTCACAACCATGACAACAAAACCTGCTATTAAACATGCCACCGTGTAACTAAATATTACTATTCCTTCATTATCAATTATCATTTATCACAGAGAAGCAACATATTATAACAAACTCAACTTTAAAGCATTGCATAAAGGGAGTCAAACTTACATTATCCTGGCATTTTTTATGCTTTAGCCAAGAAAAGTGCCAAAATTTAGTAACATATTCAGTTATTATAAAAAGGCATTTTATGTCTCTAACAAGAAACAGTAAAATAGTTCTTTGATAAGATTGGTTGGGGAGAATCCAGGAAAGGCTAGAAGAAATCTGTATCTTTATGTCCTAAAATAATGAAACATTATATGCAACTAACATGGTTGTGATGTAATACTGAGTCACAACACTGTTTTTTAAACAAGGTAGAAGTTTTCATCTACTGCACACTTAGGCTTTAAGGGAAGGTGGAGACATCCTAGTATCTAGTGTAAGCCATGCTTATAATACTTCAGTATACAACTATGGCTGCCCAGGTATTGGAAGAACCCACACACATTGACAAGACAACCTCCAGAGGTCACTCCCAACCTGAACCACCATTTGATAGCTACACTTTTTATTATAGAGCTCAAACAAGCCGACAGCTCAGCCTGCTGTATTCTGGGAGGGAGATAATGGCTTGCGACTGGTATTTTGAGTTATCAGTTACCAAATCAGGTCCAAGATATGCACACTATGAAAACAAGAAAGTTTTGTTCTATGTCTTGTCTCTCCACACTATGCAATATTTCTTAGGAAAATATTTTGAAGTACATACAATATGTAATAACTGAAAGGTTACTGCTGGTTATCAGTGCTAGTGGGTGCCCAATAAAGCACCAGTGCGAACAGATAGTACAGTGTGGGCACTAAAGAATTCCACTACACAAGGCTCCAAGTTCAGTCCTTCAATGCAAGATTAAGAAAGCACAACTGTGGTCTCAGCTGTAAATAAAGCAAGCATAGTATTTTTCATGCTTGTGCTCATAAGGAAACAATGCTTCTACTCAAGTCACATACTGTGTGGAAAAAATGCACTAGCACTATTTTAGAACAGTAATACACATACGGTGAGACCTTCATGAACAGTAAAAAGCACTAACACACTGTGGATTTGGAGGGGGTGGAACAAAAGGCGAAAGAGAAGGTTGCAGCATTTTACATCAGAAAGTCTCTTACTAACATAATTTTCTAATAAAAAGAGTGTTTTATCTTATCAGTCCAAAGAACACTCAAGAGTTATGGTGTTCACTGCACTGTTAGGGACAAAATAAGATACATTTTTACGTTGACAATTCTATCACACACTGATAGAAATTTAGCCAAGAAACAGTTACATTCTGATCCTACACAGAAATTTCCATTGCTGTATCACAGTGCACTGAAAAGTACAGATAATCTATTTCATCTCCAGTACTGGATCATAACAATAAGTTATTTGTGCCAATTGTGAATAGCCTCCACATTTATTAGAAGTGGATTAGCAATGAGAAAAGACTTGTTAGCCAGAAGAGATCTGAGATTTTTTTTCACACACCATACACTGGTGCATGGAAAAGTTTTTCATTGGTAAAAATTGCTACTTAGTTTTACTGAGAGCTCTCCATAGTGGTGTATGTCAAGGAGCACATTTCTTTGTGGAGAACTTAACTTGATCACATCTTAGAGGCAACATACTTAGGCTGTACTGAACTGTATAAGGTAGTACCAGCACATGAGCTCTTCTGCTTTTGTTTTTTTTAAGTATCACAACATGGATGTCCCATTTAAAGGACCGTGTAACAATCAAGTTTCTAAGACTACATGGTTCTTCTTCAGGCAGTCCACCTTCTTTGCAGGCTTCCTGATTTGACACATTCCAAATAGTTAGTACCTTCTTTAGGTAATCCTTCCTATTGTCATTACTCTTGTACCAAGACAGGAGGCAGAAGAAACTCTGCAGTCTAAAGTATATAACTGGTATTTTTCTATCTCTCACGTTTCACCACTCATGGGTTTAGCACATGCAATATAGTATGCACTTCTCATACAAATTCCTTAGAAAGGCTTCACAACAGTAGCTTTTTCTTGTCTTAGTAGAATACAGTATTAGCTGTTTAAACCAGCTCTAGTACTATCAAAATGTTGAAGAAACTTTAGTCTTGTCTTTTCAAGCTCCAGTTTCTGCAAGGAAATATAAAAAGGGCATTCCACTACATTTAATGAAGAGAACAGCACCTACATTTAAAACTGCTTTGCACTTATATACTCTCATATTATGCATGGTGCTCTCATAACTTAAAATGGTTACTGGAGCCAGGAATCATGAGAAGCACCTGAGAACTGTCTTCCACCAACAGAGGTATCGACAGAATCTGTACAGCAATGGGTCTCTGTCCTCACCAGCTACAGTTGAAGCCTCAACAAGAAAACCATGCTTTTACCTGCTATCAGCTTTGTGGTTAGAGATGTTTGTAGCAATCATCACACACAGTGGAACTCCTCTTCACAAGAGCAAGACTTGCACTTATCTTCTGCACTGCTTCACTGCTGCTTTCAGCATTATCGTCAAGCTGTTTACTACACCTTACCATAACAACTTCTTATTTCCATCTCCCAAAGGTTCACTTTGTAGGCACTGCTATCTTAAGGAAACTCCTTTTTGTGGAAGGAAACAATCCACAAAATGCATTGATCCAGATTCAGCATGCCAGCTGTCAACAGCAGAATAATCATTACTTGCAAATCTTACGCTCCTGACCAGTCCAACTCTGTAGCCACACATGGTCCACAGTAAGGCTACTCAAATACAAAACTTGACACTTCAGAAAATTTTCAGAGGTAACACAGCTCAAAACATACACAGAAGAAAAGTTTGTGAACATTTTGTTTTGCTCTTCTAATTCAGACACACTTTAGCTGGAGTGTGGACAAAATAAAAATGAGATTAAGGAATGTTACAGAACAGCAGAATTAAGTACATGTTTTGCCTCAGGAGATAGTAACACTTCCCATGGCTCCTGAAGGCTGTAAATCTTTTCTTGGATGAGCAAGGCTTCCACTTGCCCTTCTGGAATGAACTTTTGGATTCTTCCTTCCACCTCACCTGTAACATTCCCAATTATCTGAATAAAGGGTTTATAAAGTGTTAGATGTATTGTACACATAGAATAAACCTCTGACGCAACAGTGACAACTTCTGCAAACAGTTTGTACTGGTACAAATATATTTAAATGTGAATAACCAGCTATTAAATTCTGACTGTAGAACATTAAGATGTATCACCTGTTCTTCAAACATTGCTTTAGAAGCACACTAACATTTGTTGTCATAAAACTCCAAGTTTGTGCCAAAGGGTCTCTGATAAGCTCTTTTTATATTTTAGTGCTTTTATCTAACCAATGGTGAAAGAAACAAAGAGCACAGAGCTTCCCTCCCAAAATATTGAAATCTCTATGGAACAGTTTTAAGTATATTATTGTCCAGGGAGAGAAGAGAGTCCTCTGATTAACACTTTATCAAGAAAGTCTCAAATTTGGTTCTCTGACTGAAAATATAAAGTCAATACTTAAATAAGTGAGAGTAAAAAAGGTTCTCACCAGTCTTTGACTTGACCTGGTGACACTGGCTACTGTTTGTAATCATTTTTTCAATGAGCAGCTGTCTAAAATGGTTGAGATACTGCTGTAAATTTTGCTCTGTGAACTAAAAATCACGGCAAGTTTTAAATACTAAGTTTGAGAAACACCTCTGCCATGTCTGACAGTTTTTAACTGTTTTTTTGTAAGGGAAATAAACAGCTCTAAAAAGGGAGTAAGTATTGTAGGCAATTACTTTTAAAGTATCTTACTCTACAGAACAATTTCTTGAAGAACAGTCAGTACTGGCACTAACCATCTATTTTGTAAACTAGTAACAGTAGCAATGGTGTTGCTGACAAACAGCAGTTTTTGTCTCTACACTGATTTGTGCTAACCATAAAGCTTTCTTAGACACCCTCATTGCTTTCAGTTGTGCCAAAGTGAATTTACCTAAGCCTCCCTCACATTAAAATCCCAGAACTATACAGTAAATATCAATATCCAAATCTGACTGACACAGTTATTTTTTAAGAAAGGCAATTTGCTATTTAAGCCTATTAAACAATGCAGAAGAATCTTGCTAGACCTAGGAAATGGAAATAGAAACAAGTGAAACTCAATGGTTAAGAAACCTAAGTAGAAGACTTTAAAAATTCCTGATAATTCATTAGTTAAAATAAATTTGTCAAGTTAGTGAAATGGATTGAGGTGTTGAGGTTTTTCAGGCATTAGATAGGAAGCTGGAGTGATTAATATTGCTACCATAGGGAATACAAGCCAGGCACAACATGCAAAACAAAACACAGCAGCAGACATTTTCTAGGTATCTCACTGTGCCTAAACACCTTCTTAGCATTTTCTTTATAAAACAAACTCAAAACTACATGCTTTCAGGGAACATTGCTAGTAGGTTTTTTGGGGTTTTGCTAGCTTGCAGCTTCATGTGAGGCAGCAATGAAACAGAACTAGTTGATCTGGCAGGAAAAAGACCTTGTCAGAAAATGCTGCTGCTATCAAAGATGACATTCCCCAGTTCTACTCTACAGTTTACTTAACAGCATGCCTGGAATACTTGAATATGTTTATCTAATTAAAATATGTTAATATTTTAGCAATTTTTATATCTCAGAAGTTATCAGAGCTTGGTTTTTTGTAATTTCATTTTAGATTAAAGTACGCCTTGTACTTGCGGGTGTATCTGATTTAATAAAAGCGCTGAGAGACAATGAAGACATAGTCAGCATGGGTTCGTAAGGGGAAAAGTCCAGTTTAACCAACTTCATTTCCTTCTATGACAAGGTCCTGTCTAGCTGGCCACAGAAACCAGTTTGTTTTTTTTAAATTTTAGCAAAGCTTTTGACACTGTCTGTCACAGCATCCTTCTGGACAAAATGCTCAGCACACAGATAGAAAAGTCTGTAATACACTGGGTGAGCTCAAAGGGTTATAGTAAATGGGGTTACATCAGGCTGGCAGGCAGTCACCAGTGATCTTCCCCTGGCCCCAATTTTAGGGCCAATCCTCTGTAACGTTTTTATTTATTATCTGGACACAGGAATTGAATGTACAGCTAAGTTTGTTGACAGTACTAAAATAGGAGAATCTGTGGACTCACTGGAGGGTAGAGAGGCTTTAGAGAGATCTGAACAGAATAGAGCGTTTGGCAATCACCAACAGTATGAAAATAAACAAGCGCAAGTGCTGGATTCTCTATGTGGGACAGGGTAATCCTGGTGCTGATCTTCTCACTCTGGTGTCCAGCAACTGAACATTAGAAAAAGCTGTGTCAGGCAAAGTTCAGACTGGACATTAGGAAAGCGCTATTGACAGATGGGTAGTCAGTCACTGGAACAGGCTTTCCAGGGAAGTGGCCATGGCATCAAGTCTGTCAAGAGTTCAAGGAGCATCTGAACAACACTCCTGGTCATATGGTTTAGTTTCAGGTAGTCCTGACAGTAGCAGGGAGTTGGACTCAATGATCCCTACTGGTCCCTTCCTTCTTGAGATATTACAGGAATGACCAGTTGTTGACAGCAGTTCAGAAAATTCAGCACTTACATTAGGTACTTTCACTGCCTGATTTAAACTTTGCTAACAGGTTTTGTAATTACAGCTCCTTGTTTGAAGCATATGGAAAATGCTGCTACTATACTGTGGTTTCAGTACCTTTACAGTAATAACCTAAAAAAAGCTTTCTAACCCAGCAGTTACCTACAGCAACACAAGATAAACTGCCTAGATAAAATATGAACTGTTCTTAAAACTCAGGATTCCTTGGAATCAAACATATATCATAGAATGAAACATTAACAGTTTCAACCATTGGTTGAAGGAAATCCTCAAAGGAAATCCTTTCAGGTTTGCAGCCAAGAGACCAAAACTTAAGTACTTTGTCTATATTACCTTCTCTACAATTACAAATTTAAAATATAGCAACAAGTGCTTTTGGCATCCACATCCAGAGATTTTAAAGGAGATTGCATCACAGAACATCAATGTTATCTTAAGTTGAAATTAAGGTCTGTTGTACTTTGATTACAGTGGAATAATTTTAAACAGAAGAAATTTGCAGTTACAATTAACATGTCAACTGAAGAATTAACCAGCTACATGCCTCTACTACCAGCTTCTATTTCATTGTCTTGCAACTCAATACTGCTTTTAACAGAGAAACATTAGGCAATACTTTTTTTGTGTGCGTATGTCACAGAACCATAGAATCATCAACGTTGGAAAAGACCTTGAAGATCATCAAGTCCAACCATCAGCCCTACAACCCTATGACCAGTAAGCCATCTCCTGAAACACCATGTCCACCTGTTTTTTTAACATCTCCAGTGATGCTGCCTCCACCACCTCCCTGGGCAGCCTGTTCCAATGCCTCACTACTCTTTCCATGAAGAAATTTTTCCTAATATCCAATGTGAACCTTTCAGGTAGTTGTAGAGAACAATGAGGTCTCCCCTCAGCCTCCTCTTCTCCAGGCTCAACAGCCCCAGCTCCATCAGCTTCTCTTCATAAGACCTGCTCTCCAGACCCTTAATCAGCCTAGTTGCCCTTCTCTGCACTCTCTCCAGCACCTTAATGTCCTTCCTATACTGCAGTGACCAAATACATATATACATGTATATATGTATTCCTTGTGATTTTAAAAGCAATTCTTACTTAAATTCTTTTAAGTCTGTTAAATGGATAAAAATCATTACTGTCTCTTCCAACCCAAACTGTTCTATGATTCTATTATTAATTCGTCCTCTAAACTCTTTACAAGTAATATTATATATTAACCAGTCTACGAAGACTGTTAATCAGGAGACTTAGTCAGGCAATTGATTTCAGCTTTTGAGTAAATAATTGTTTCATTGGTATACTTATAAAGGAGAGATAGAAGCCTTGTTTATTAACCTCATCATCACATTAAGTCTTACACACATACATTTTTTTGACAGATCTCCAAATTTACTAACCACATGAAGGCTACAGATTTTTATTTTTAAGGAAGTGATTATGATCTTCCCCTCCTAGTACAGAATGGATACAAACTGTAATCAGGTAGACCTGCTTGAAGGAAAAAGTCTGGAATAAATTCAGAAGTGAAACAACAGCAAAACCACCCATACTTAAACATACTTTAATTAGTGAAAATAAAGAAGGATCTGGTCTTGAACTTGACTGTCGTAACAGTATTTTACACCAACTTGCCATGTCACTGAATGAATCACACATTGTGTAATTTTCTAAGATCTCGCCCCTCCTCTACCTGTTTCCTCCACTGCATCACCAGGAATTTTGAGTTTTCAGCCCTCTGTTAAAACAAAAAAAGTTTGGATGCTTTCCTTAGCATCAAATCAAAATAAAGTCTCTAAGTAGATTACTACAGAATTAGTAAGCAACAAGAGACGTTCCAGTGGAAAACAGACATCTAGATAGTCATGTAAGGGCTGAGATTTGAAAACCTGTAGCCAGCATGGTGTGAACAGATGGAATGCTTTCCAGTAGTTTTAACATGCGACATAACAGCAAAGTTTTGTTGACATCTGCAGGTATGCAATAGTAACCAATCTGAAATATAACCATTATGTTTTTTCCCTGATACCAAAAACATTTACTTATAGAACAAGAACAAAAGAACTTATGGAACAAGAACAAAAGCATCAAGTTAAAGAAAAACCTCTACATTATCAAATCTTGATTCTTACATCCCTCTCTAAGCACAGGATGACATGAAAACTCTGGGCAAGCTGACAATGAGAATTCTATGAGAAAATACCTTTGTTCAGCAGCTATGCAGTATGGCTACCCATGGTAAAGCCACAATCCTTATGTTCAGCACTCCCAGAAATACTGTAGGCAAAGTCAGGCCTTCCTGTCAAAGAACAGTCAACATGGTTTGCAATCATTAAAAAATAAAAATCAAATTTCTTCTGCCAGTCTCTCTGATTGTAGTTAAAAGGAAATTGCACTATTAAGACATCTAATTACAAAAACGTAAGTGTGGTAGAAACAAATCCTTCCGCCTTAAGAGAAATACATGTAGTCTACTTCACACCTCAAGAATACATCTCAGTTCTGTTTTGATGGATCACTCCTTTCCTGACCACTCCAGAACTAAACTACTACTTTTGCTACTACACTGATGCATTTAATCCTTTCCAGAAGAACCACTACACTCTGAATTACTGTCAAAGCAATTATTCATTGTTGCGCATTGACCATCATACTCCTTTTGATATCCAATGGCATGAAAAGAGAAATCGGACTTCTCAGGAAAATGGATCCAAGCTATGAACTCAGGCAGCCTGTTTTCACTTGATTATCTGAAAAACATAACCCTGAGGTCTCTAATGGTTAGAGACCTTTTAAGTGTTTCATAAAATTTTCTTGCTCTCCAGGATGAAACAGGTGCAGCATTTGATTGCTTAAGAGCTTAATTAAATCCTACTAGCAAACCTCCTGCATAGTAGTTTAGTACTTATTTACAGAACTATACTTGAAGATGCAAAAGAAAATCAGTTTCAGTTCTGCTCAGGAACTTGTTTTCAACACAGCAAATTCTCAAGTCTTCTATACTCCACGCCCCCCCAAAAAAGGTTAATTTGAAGCATTCTTGCTCAACACCTTTCAGTTTTCATCCACATCTGCCAAAGAGAACCATGCACTTTCTATTCAAGAGGTGGAGGAGGGGGAGCAAGTGTAACACTCTATGCAACAGTAATAACATCATAGAACTGCTAGGGTTGGAAGGCACCTTTTAACACCATCCCATTCCAACCCCCCTGCGTGGACAGGGACACCTTCCACTAGACCAGGTTGCTCCAAGTCCCATCCAGCCTGGCCTTGAGCACTTCCAGGGGGGGAGCTTCCACAACATCCCTGGGCAACCTGTTCCAGTGTCTCACCAACCTCACACTAAAGAATTTATTTGTCTAACCTAAATCTACCCTCCTCCAGCTTTAAACCATTACTCCTCATCCTGTCATTACACACACTTATAAATAAAAGCCCCTCCTCAGCTTTCCTGCAGCCTCTTCAGATACTGGAAGTCCACTATGAAGTCTCTTCGGAGCCTTCTCTTCTCCAGGCTGAATAGCCTCAATTCTCTCAGCCTGTCTTCACAGCAGAGGTGATCCAGCCCTTTGGTCATCTTCATGGCCCTTCTTCGGACTCACTCTGAGAGTTCTATGCCCTTCCTCTGTTGAGGGCTCCAGAATTGGACACAGTACTCCAAGTGGGGTCTCACGAGTGCAGAGTAGAGGGGAAGAATCACCTTCCTGGGCTTCCTGGCCACTTTACAAAATTTCCCACTTTAATTAAGTTTCCCATTAGAACTCTAATGAAAAATTACATGTAACCTACTGTTTTACAGCACATCAAACAGCCCACTGAAGTAATCTTAAAAATCAATAAAATACTGCCTGAATTTTTTACATCATGCCATGAAGTGGTGGATGCAGCTACAGGGATAGTCCCTGAGCCAGTGCTGGCACATTCATGTAGCACAGCACTGACTTGTACTATTGAAGCACTACATTCAGGCCCAAGCTGCCAAACTGCTCACAGCTCAAGAGCAATACAGAATAGGAGTCTGTCTACCATGTAAACCCTCAGACTAGGTGGAAAGATTAATCCTAGAGTGATGGTTTCTTCACAACTGAAACAGACATTGCAGTTTTCTTTGAATTAAAAAATAAAAAAAACCCATGCAAAATGAAGATAAAAGAGCTAAGCTTCTTTCTTAATGTGGAATTCTACAAATTCTTTTACTTTATCACTTAAATTAGTTACGTTTATCAGGAACAGATAATGCATCCTAGTTAGCTTTTATGCATAAAAGAAATCTCAGTAAGTTTATCAGGCCTAATTGGGATACTGAAATGTGGAAATAAATCAAAGACTCCATGTACTTAAGCTACAAGAACTGGATACCTGCCAAAATACTGGAAGGCAAACAACTCAAAGTCAACTATATAAAAAAAACAAAACAAAAAAGCCATCAGTAGTGAACAAATGACCATATTGTGATTGCCAAAAAGGGTGGGGGGGGAATGACTCTGTGGTTGCTCGTGTATTACATGGGGCTGTAGGTAAAAATCTGAAGGATGCAACAGAAGATGCAGTATACTGGTTTGAATCACTTCAAGATACTGATCTTGCCAGACTTCCTCCTCTGCAAGAATATTCTCCAAGAATGAAAATCATCTGAGGTCAAATCAAATGCAGTACCAAAAGGGAAAAGGTTAATATGAAAATGAAGATTAATTCTGCAGCACCTTCCTCTTTAACCAGTTCTGAAACAGCTTACACTGAAAGAAAAGCTGTCCAACTAGATAAAATTTATTGCTGTTCTTTTAGGTTCTGGTCTTGCATTAGTCATCGATACTGACAATAATTGGTTTATTAAAAAACCCAAGCTCCCTCCTTCTTTCCTTCTTCGTTTTACTCTTTTGGGAAATCAGTCTCGTCTCTTCTGACACGAGCATTCAAGGGATTCACATCATACTGCAATGGCCTCCAAGAAGTGCCCAATACAGTCGATCACAAGCGTGCAAAGAAAATACTGCTTGTCATGTTAATAAAGTAGAAAAATATTTCTGAAAGTGTTTATTTCATCTTTATCCCATCCTTTCATTTTTATTTTTGTACCATACACAATATTAGTACAGTAGCACATGTAAATAATTTCTAAGTAAATAAATATACATACATTAGGGGTGCATGCTCAAAAAAAAATCACTGATATATCTGTGCAGTGTATGCTCCAAAAAAATTTATTGACATATGCATGCAGTCAAAAAATTGTGGAAACCACAGTTGTATTGGATGAAGGAACTGACTCACTCCATACACTGCAAGATTTGGCAGCTGAAGGGGGTGTTTACTTTCTGTAAACTAGATTAGTTTCTAAATCCAAGTCAAAAAATACAAAGAGAACTCAAAAGTTTACCCCTTCCAGCAGCAGCCTAAACTAGAATCTGTTAACAGCACTCAGTTATTTCCAGCTTCTCTGGAACAAAAAAACATGAAGCCGTAAGAACAGTATTAGCAGTCTGCTGAAGACAGTTCAAGGGTTCCAGTATTCCATAGGTGTTTTGGACTAAAGATCAGAAAAGAGATACTCAAGAATCAAGCAACATAAAATTACAAAATATACATAACCCTTGCAGAATACAAACCCTGCAAGACTAGTATGAGTTACTGCTTGAAACAGAGCCATACATAGTTGTTTTTTCCTCCCTCAATGAAGATGGTGGTAATTAAGTGGAGTATCAAAATAAGCAAAGTGAGGATTCTCCACAAAGCCTGACAAAGCATAAAAATATAACTTTGTATGATGCTAGTAAAGCTGCATTGAGATCACTTGAGCTGATCTAACTATTTTTCAGAAGTAATGAACAAGAAAAGCTACAAATTAAAGGCTTCTAGGATGTCCAAGAGCAGAGACTAAGACTAAATGAGTTTATCTTGTTTTATTTTAGTACAATGAAGTTCAGACAGAAAATTCAACTTCTGCTTACAAATATAAAAGGAGAGTAAGAAATAAAATAAGCTATCCAAACTAAATCACACTGACTCAATAACTAGAAGAGCTACTGATTGTAAGAAAGACTCAGCAAGGTAGTACAATAAAAACAATATGCAAGAGGGTCTCAGTCTTCCAGCAGAGAGATAGTGGAGGAAACAGTTTGTGAAGATAGACTTTACATAACACAGTCAGCTAACTTGATAGCCTAGAACCATCTAGAATCCTTTTTTAGTGATTTACGCATCTTTAGCTGAGCTCTATTTTCCTTACAGGCTAAGCAGTCAGAAACCAAGAACTAAGGAAAAAAAACCCAAAACAAACAAAACAAAAAAAAAGCAATAAAAACACAACCTTAGAACTGTTGCAGGCGGTTAATATTTTCTAGAGAGAAATAACATTATTTGCAAAAAAGCATAGCCACATTCAGCCTTTTCACTATGCTTAAGTTAAAGATCTTAAGTTGGAACATAACAAGAAATGCTGTAATGTTCAAGAAACTAAAAATCAAAGCCAGGAAGATAGTTTAAAAAAATTGTCAGCCAAAGTCAGTAAAAACAACAAAAAAAACCACCTCAATTCTGCACAGCTGTCAGTAGTGGTTTCTTTTGTACTTGAGTCTCCAAATTGAGAGCAATGGTGCATGGATTTCTGTGTGACAGGAAGCAAGGCATACTTGTGTTTTTCGATGCCTTTGGGTCTGTTTGCATTTTTTTTCAGGTGTTTTTTTTTTAAATTTGTGCTCGGGGAATTGAGGGTGGTGTAAGTATTTTCCCATGAGATCACTGCCACCGTATAGCCTGTCAAGGGAACCAACTAGTAGTCTCAGTGAGGATTTAACAAACAACAGAACAAAGCTACCAGTAGAGGGCTTGGTTTGCGCAACATTTACTTATCACTGCTGTGTATTACTGCATAAAAGATGTATCAATTCAGAATCACCCATGTACTGTGAAGTTTATTTTTAAAAAAAATTAAGCTGCCCAATTAAAGTAATATTATACAGAAAAATTTTAAATTAATGCATACGTGTAGATTACTAAAACACAGTCCAATTTTGAACACTTTAGAAGTATTCATATTCCAGAACTGTAATGTCAGTGACATGGCATAGTAATTTTTACACAGAGAAGGAATTTTTACACAGAAGACACAAAGGCATTTGGAATCTCTTCTGCAGGACACAGATCTATTAATAGAAAAATTAGGCAAAATAGATACAGCTAAACTGTTAAGGCAGGAAAAAAAAAATCTAAGAAAAGCTAGGACACAATTTTCCTACTGTCTGAAGGCAGATCCCCTCACGAGGAAAGGGGACACTGTCACAACAGCAACAAAAACCTACATATTTTGGTACACTGTTTCCCTCCCACTTCTCTGTTCACAACCATCCTCTCACCTCTGTATCTCTGGAGACTAAACCTCCTACAGAGCATCACCTATGAGACCAGCAACTGCAATAGTATTACCAAATTCCAGCTCTCATCTCTCTAAAGCAAAGTACTCACTTGAATTTTAACATGATAGACCCAGATCAGTAGTAAGCAATTATTCCATTTTAGAGTACTGCAGCATCTCCTAGCTACATTTCCGCAACCAGTTTCAAGAACAATCCCTTTCTTCACTACTAGTAAAGCCACTGTTGGAACAACCACGTGAAACCTGAGGTGGTAAGATGCCTGTCTTACTAAGACAGTCAAACAAATCCTTGTCAAAAGGTACTCCCTTTCGGTAGGTATATGTGCATCTTCCTCAAACAGCACATCTTCTTCCAACAGTGCTTTTCTGTGAGAACAGAATCAGCAGAAGAGTTATACACATGAATCTTGTAAGCAAAAATAAGGAAAAAAACCCCTATAATTACCACTTGCATAAACATTACTGTAACACCACCTCACAACATTTACCTTTTAAAAGGAAAAAAAAGCTCAGACTTGAACTGCAAGATTAAATTGCTACATGCAACATAGTGAACCACACTGCTGGGGAACTCACTTTTGGATCAGGCTTAAAACAAAATAACTTCCGACCTTCATGCACTGGATCAAGAAGCAGGGGCCTAATAACAGGTCTTCACACAGCACAAATTTTATGCCATGACACTAGGATGTTTATACCAGCTGCCCTACTAAGTCTTTTATGCCCTGAACAAGTTGAGTTAGTACCAAACAACCAAACACAGCTAATGTGCAAGCTTAATTTTTCAGGGTCTTAGAAGTCAGTGAAATATTTCCTTTAATACATTTTATTATTCAACACTAGAGACCATTACTGACAGTCAGCACGAAGTGAAGTCATTGAAACAATAAGTCCCCTAAAACACAGTGAGAAAAGCACAATAGCTTTGTGAACATCGTTCATGTAAAAGTAGAGTGCCATCATGATTTAGAAGTTATTGGTGCTCTGTGGCCAGAAATCAAGGACATAATCCAGATGTGGTGTATTTTATACTGCAGAGACTGTGAAAGCTGCAGGTATACGCTATTAGTATGCATGACACACTCTTATGAAAAAGCTTATGTATACTTAAACTTTATCTTGCAAAATGTTTTACTAAGTTTGAAGAGAAAATAATTATCTCTTTTCTCCACATATGCCTAAATGCCTGCTAACATATTAAATGCTTTGGAAATGAACCATCCTGTTACAGAACCACTGAGAACTCCATAGAGCTTCAATTTAACTTTTGACTTTATAGAATGCCAGTTTTTCAAATTTGTACCTAAGTGTAATATCAAATGCAACTGAAATTGCATATTTCATCCTGTTTTATTTGTTTGTGGTTTTTTGACTGTTTTTTGGGGGGCAGGGGGGCACAGCACATAGTGTTATCATTTTAAAAAATCTTCATGTACACACCTATCCACACTGCAGAACTTATGAAATTTGAAAAATTAATCATTTGAGTTAATTAATGCTAACAGTGAAACTGTTCTGATAATTATCCTGTAGTTAGGTGGTCAATAGCTCCTCTTTGCCACAACCTACCAAGAACATTGCTTGCCACGCTTTGTAATGAAATATGAAGAAATTAGTTTCAGAAACTATAGCTGTAGAAGTTAAGATTCCACACTGGAATATATTAATGGTGTCACAAAAAGCTTTATTGACAGCCACCACAAACACATTGAAAACCTATCTCCCAAGCTTAAAAATTCAAGTAATTTTCTGCTTGCAGAACGGGGTACCTAATGACCCAGTCATCTCATCATGACCAGGAATCAAGAAACTGCAGGAAGGAAAAGAAAATCCATTAAAAAAAAATAAAAAATCAGTACATTTTCACATATATTACATGGCTTATTTATACTGCATCTAACTCCATGAACAAGACTGTAACTGCCACCTTCCATTCCACACTGACTTAGAATAAGACTAGATAACAATTAACTCCATCAGGAAGGGACCTGAAAGGCAAGAGTAATTTATAGGATTAGTAATTATTCTGGTATCTAATTTTAGATGTTGCAAGGAAGTGTGTCTACAGCATACCAAACAATTATTTCTACCAGAACAGATTAAGAGTTACTTTCAAAAAAATACACTTAAAGAATCACCACATTCCTCCAAAAAACCCCACAGATCAGCACAGACACACTGAGCTGCCTAATAATGGTGTGAAACAGTACAACCTCAGAAGAAAATGTATTTTCCCAAGGAACTCAACCTATAAGGAGTGAAAGGTGGAATGTCAAAAGTTCTGGGAACAGAATATTCTTAATTTCCTTAGGATGCGGCCTACATGTTCTTTTATTTCCCTAAACCCAGCATAAAAACCCACTAGAACACGGACTGCTAAGAGCACAGCTAAATACCAAGAGGCAATTTTCAGACTGCAAGAAGACACCACTGCCAGTTTGATCTGGATTTAGTCTAGTGACGATAGTTTAATCGTGATCTAGAAAACATATCAAATTAATTCCAGGCTCAGCTAACGCTTGCCCTTTCACAAAGGCAGCCCACAACTCGAACAAGCCTTCACTGTAACTTGTCTCCAACAACACACTGACTCGTCCAAAATAGAAAAAGCTCGAGACGCACAGCTCCAACGTTTCTGAAGCCTTGCTCGGGACGCCCTCACACGCAGGGCTGCTCAGCACGACTCAAACAGCCCCCGGAGGAGCCAGGAGCCGGGGCTGCATCCGTGCAGCCTCCAGCATCACGCCCGGAGGCGGTCTGCGCTGCGTGCGCACCGGCGGGCATGCGTTTTCAGCTGCTCGGGAGACAAACCTCTTGCCGCTCAAGGAAAACGAGCGCATCCTGGTTGTTGTTTGTTTGTTTTAAAATCTCTTCCAAGTATTTTAATTAACCCTTCTCAGACTTAACACCTTTCGCAGCCCCTTCCCGAATTCCCCATCTGCTGGAAGACTCAGCAGCAGCGGAAAACCGCTGCGTCTGTAACAGATCCTCTCCCGAGCTGTGAATAAAACCCTCGCACCGCAGACCTGCAGCTCCAAGCAGCTCTCACCACGGGGACCACCC
>NW_009953332.1:776407-888686 GCF_000747805.2 Chaetura pelagica
GGGAGGGGGTGGCGGGACCCCCGGGCCTGCCCCGCAGCCCGAGCCCGGGCCCGTCCTGGCCCCTCGGCCGGGTGCTCGGCTGAGAAAGGGCAGCAGTGAGGTGGGTGCCCGCGGGGCAGCAAGGGGCCCTAAATGCCGGGAGTGCCCAGGGGTGTCACCTCACGGAGGAGGAATAAACAAGAAGAGCAAAAGTCGAGGGTCGTTTGAGCGCTGTTTTCGCCTTCCAGCCCCCAGATCTGTTCCGAGGGTGGTGTAATTTTCTCCTCGCATGATGGATCTCGTGTCAGGAAAGTCTTCCGTGTGCTGCGTTTCAACTCCGTGTCTCTATTTTCTTACACTGTATTCTTTCTTCAAAAGAATACGTCATTAGTTCTCCCATTGAAAAGAAAAATCCAGTCGTTTTGCCACCCCTTCCTCTCGTGGGGTGCAAGTATCACATAATCCCTTAAAGCACGGGAGGTTAATGCTGAGGCTGTGAAGAAGAAACCTCAGACCTGCTTCCATATCAAGACATTAGAAAGGGATCCACCGACAATTTTTCGTTATACATTTGAAGGTGCTGTCTCAGAATAGCAGCTGAGTTGGTGAACAGTTGCCAAAACAATTGTGCCTTATTTGGTTGCTAAAACTAATTATGCAAACGTTCCTTTAAGCTGGTCCTCTCAAGGAGCAGCACCTCTTTGTTTCAAAACATCTTGGTTGGTAGTTCTGGGTTCCCAATCTTCTTTCCTAGTCACGTGCAGCTCTGTATATATTTGTACATCACTCTGTCTAGCAAACTCTGAGTGCCAGTATCTTGTTTGCTAGCTCACCACATCTCTACTGTTTTATTTAAATTAACATCAAACTTGGCAATGTAATGCAACAAGAAAGAACTGGAGTTATGAAGCAAACCTTGGTTTTTTCTAACAGTTACTTAAATGAAGAAGTGTTTCTATTTCAGGTATGTGTACATCTGTAAAAGAGCTGGGGACACTTAATTAGAATGAAAGGGTGGGTACACTGAGCCTTTCTTCTTCAAGTACTGATCTGGAAAAGGAACAAAAATCATATACTTCAAAATTGAGGAATTCCTCAACAGACTCCAAAACTCCCAAGGGTAAAAGATTTTTTTTAACAGCAAATTTTCAGAGTGTAAAGAATAAACAAAAATCTGTGAGTGAACTGGAAAATGAAAGACTAAACTATAGTGAAATGTTTACTTTAGTAAGGAAGCAAGAGCTTGGAAAACGATGATAGAACAAGTCAGAATAAATTATTTTGGTTTAGGATTGAAAGCAAACAGCAGATGAGGTGCAAAGAAAATCTTCCACTGTACATTTTGCATAAGCAGGCATACACACTGCATGGTTAACACCTGCACAGAATGTTATATGGTAAGGTTTTTGGAAGCAATTTAGATTTGGAAAGGGTTATTTCTGTCAGTTTCCTGTATAGGTAAGCAATAAGAGAAACGAGGGAAGCAGCTCATGAAATCCCGTACTTTGATAACAGTTGGTGATGATGGGATGGGATTGCATTACTGTTGTTTAGCTGTTTTAAATCAAACAGCATTCCATATGTACGATGAGATACCTATGGCCACATTTGTGAGGCCCAAGCCCACCTGGTGTCAGTTCCTCTTTTGTTTTTTATTCTATTATTGCAGTGCAATGCTCAAACATTTAACCTGCCCTGCCATCCTGCATCTGCAGAATCAATGACCCATTGGCCTTGCTTACAGTTAGGGAGCCCAAGTCACTCATCTGATTGAAACAGGTGGCAGATGGAACCCTTGCACTTCAGGCTTCAAGAAAAGGTTCCTTCGTAGAAGGAAGAGAGAATTGAGTTGGAAGAGTATGCACATGGGAAGAAAATGGGGTACAGAATAGCCCTAAAAGAGAGTAGTACGTTATCCTAGGAAGACAGTGGGTACTCATGATTCCTCATGAGTGACATCCTTATGGAAATGAAAAAAAGAAAAGACAAGATAGAACATTTGTCGCAAATACATGTTGTGATGTGCATCCATCTAATGTGATGTGAGATAATGGTAAATACTGGCTTTGAAAAAAGCAAAGAATTGATGCTACCACAGTCCCCAGGAAAGACAAGGAAATTGAGGACCCAAGAATGAGAAGATGGATGAGGAAAATGGAGGTCTCTCAGAAACAAAAGCATCAAGGAGATTTAAGAAGCACCACTCTGTGTGAAGTTGACATGGATAATAGGAAAATGGACCAAGTCTACATAAAGGTTCTGAAACTTCATGTGGCCTCTGAGAAGGGTGAGAGAATCTGTAACAGTAAAAGAGAATAAAAGGCCCACAAAATCCCATTAACAGCCAAGTAAAATGCCACTGATTCTAAAAAATACACTTTAAGCTCTTCATTAGAGAGAGATTTAATACTTCAGTGTACTACCTAGTTTCTGACGTTCCACTACTTAAAAGACTAGCACAGTAGAGTCTGGGTGTCATTGGTGAACAAAACAAAAATGTAACCCATTAAATAAAATAAGCAATAAATTACACTAGTTCCAGCTAAGATTATTTAGCACAGAGCATTAACAATTTATTTTTTTTCTTCACCAAGTGTGAAGGGAAGAGCTGTAGAGGGTTTCAGTGGCCTGTCGAAGATGCAGAAGCACTACTGAAAATTCCAAGTTCAGTTTTGTTAGTTTAGAAACCTGGGAAGATCTAATGAATATTTATTTATACATGTATAATACATACCTTACTGAAGAAAATACCAGATGCAGTTGACCTAGTGGATTAGCATTATCAGAAGTCCCTTTTGTCACCAGGCATATCCTTTTGGCACGGGGGGGCATCAGAATAGTCCACAACGATGGTAAGTAAAAGCAGTTTAACATCTGTACAAACCTCCACATGAGACCAGAACAGCTGTTCTGCATCATACAAAGCCCAGTACCCAACCCACAGCAGTGACCATCAAGAAAACACTGCCTGAGAACAGAGCAAGCACAGGTCTTACAGGTACTTTCCCGACCTCCAACATTATGCACATGGCAAAGCAAGCCAGAGGACCTTTCTCTTCCATGAGTGTGTCTGTTTTCCCACTGACATTATGCAGATTTCCTGATGTCCTGTGGCAAGGACATCCACATGTAAACATGATGTGAGGAACTGCCTTCTTTTACTACTTGGAGCTTGTAATTTGCTACCTTCACCAGGTACTTCATAGTGCTCATATTATACCCAGTATAAAACCCTATAAAACACAGTCACTTTATGACATCAAGACTATCATGGCCATTTTGCCCATGACTGTATCTCTCTCGTTTGTCTCTTTTCCAAGCAGAGGAACTCTCACTAAGTCCTTGCTTCTGCAAACATTGTTCCACACATTCTTGCTCCTCTCTGGTTCTACCAAATCTGCCTGTACCGTGGATCTCCTTTTACTGGGTGAACACTTGGTCCCATTCTCCCTGTGTTTAAAACACCTGTTTTCCAAAACACGGGCCTCCCCTCTTATTTCATTGATCCTTGATTTCCTTGAAAGCCTTTGGCAAGATCTTGTCAAAAGTGTTTCAGAAAACCATGTTTCAGCTAAATCTTACCTACTTGTTTGTGAATGCCTTCAGAAAACTGGTATATTCCCAATGTACAAGAGCTGTGCTGACACACCAAAAGTCATATTTGACCCTATGTCTACTGATTCTATGCTTCATTATAGTTTCTCATCATTTGTCTGATGCCAGGCAACAGGCTTTCAACCCTGTATATCCACAAATCTCCCCTCAAGTCAATAAAAAGAAATATCTCATTTTCAAAATTCATGTCCTCAGGCACAAAGCTGGTTTTAAGATGCTGTGCATCAGAGTTAATAATTCAGCAGTTTCAACCTTGACTTTTTGTAGAGCTTAGGGCTGAGTGCCATTTGGACACATTGTCTTGCTACTGTTCAGGCAGATGCCTCCTATTCATGCCTTGCAATGAGGGGCTCCAGCAGAGGAATATCTCTTACCTCTTCCATGGTGCAGGCACATGACAAATACTCATTTTGCCTGCCTGACAGGCCTTTATCTTTCTATATCGTCATCATCCATTGGCTTTAGACTCTGTACAGACTGGCTGTTCTGGGCACACATAACAGATGATTTCTACTGATTTTTAATTTTTTCTACATAATTTATTTGTGCAGTCATCTCATGCTTATGAACTGTTTTGGTTTGGGTTTAATATACATGACAAAGCTTCAGCTTTGCCAAGGATTACTTCTTTCACCTAGTAAATTTCCTTACTCCTCCTGTTTAGTTGTGCCAGCTTCCACTCAACTTTCCTCATGTCATTATTGATTGGTGGAAAAAAATTGCTCTGTCTCTCTAAAATTATTGTTTTCAGCAATCAGCATCTGTAAGAACCTCATTTATTTTGTCCCATCTCCAGCCTTGCCTTTGACTAGCTTCCTCATTTTCTTTTGTTTTGGGTTTGTTGTATTTGGATTTTTGGGGGGATTGTTTTTTGGTTTTGTTTGTTGTTTTGTTTGGTTGGTTTTGGTTTTTGTTTGTTTGGGTTTGGTTCAGTTTGGGTTTTTGTTGTTGTGGTTTTGTTTGGTTATTTGGGTTTTTTTTTTTGAACACAGGTCTGGTAGATTTTGAGGTTTTGCAAACTTCCTGCTCTTCCTGCACTGTTGCAGTGTTCTTCAGTGCTAAAATTTTGGATCAAATCCTGTGAGTGCACTGATTGAATCATAGTGCGGGTTGTTTCCCCTTTTGTATATCACCTGTGTAGTTGTTCTTTATATAGTCACTGTTAGCATCTAAAAATATTTCTACAACCTGATCCCATGTCACATTTTCCCAGTCAGAACACAGCCTGCTTCTTCTTCCCTATTTTTCCTTCATTTCTTCTTTTATATTCTTTCCTTCATTCTTTTTTTCTTCCTATTCCATAACAAATAGAGACTCAGGTAATATTTGTATTCTACTACTGTGCTGTTTATTGTATCCTTTATAATTATTACAGGTGTTCATCCAAATCAGTATTTAATAACACTGTCTCTTTTTTCAGAAATCTGAATGAAGTCTGAACAAATACTGCATTGTCATGTGGCAACTTACCTGTATTATACTAATCCTAGCTTACAAGAAAAAATGGTAATTGCAGCAACACTTCTGAAAGGCTGCCAGATAAATCCTGTGATTAAGACACTCAGGAAAAGAAACCCATTTGCTGGCAGCCAGATGTGATGCTGGAACAATCTGTTTTAGGGCCCTCTCTTGTTCCAAGCCTGCTTTTGCTGTGTTCGTGTATTTTTTCATTTATTCCACTACCTAACACAACACTGCCTTGTTTTTAGTGACCCTGTTGTAACAAGAATACCTCCATAATAACTAGTTAATTCTAGTGTTTGAGCATTTCTAGCATTCTCAGTTTGAGGCATGCTAGATAGGTTTTGGATAGCTTCTTTGAAGGACTTCAAGTTTTATTACTCTGTTAGCAATGTATTTACATAGAAGTGATGTGGAGGTTATCTCTCATGTCCATCCAGGAATGGAAATTTTTTCAAGATGCTATGCTTTTTCAGTAGTAGGAGGAAGAACATTCACCACCTGCTCCCTGCCCCTAAGTTTGTAAATTTCCATGTCTAGTTTTAGGGTGCTGGTTTCTGGTAGTCTTACTATCCAAGAGACTGCCTTTCGTGCTGTGCCTGTATCAGTCCAGTTGAGACCAGCAAAGCCCCACAGGCTCTAGAAACCATTGCCAAGGTCTCCATGTGACAAAGTGAGATTAAATGTGAAGACCTTATAATTATCAACTTTAATTATCACATGACATCCAGAGCACTTAACGTCTGACTCATTCCTTTTTTGCCCAGCATGTGAAAATTGCCGTGTGTATGTGTGTGCATTAGGAGGAAAACATTTTTCAAAGGGAGATGGAGTTTGCTATCTTAAACTGCTGTCATTATGGGCAGTTACATCAGGAATAAATTCAGACTATAGATTAAAGTATTGCAACTATTTTGGAATTGTAAATAAATAAATAAATAAACAAATGGGGTTTTGTGCAGTCCAATGTATCCTCAACATAAAATAATACTATTCATGACTGGGGTTTTTAATGTTTCTAGTTTTAGTCTTTTCTACATATCTCATTCTGTAAGGAATTTTATAGTAGAAGAAGCTGCAGGGTAGCATTAAGGCCATGCTGAAATGTAAAATGGACAGCCTGAATGCTCACTTAACTGTTCATCACAGAGTACTACTTTTGATTCCAAAACTTGCGTGCAGATTGTAGCCAAATAGCTTACAGTCTCTCTTACCAGAGATCCTCCTACTCCATTTATCTGTGAACTACCAACCTGTTCTGATAATTTCTTCCTGACAATACTGCATGAACTGAGTCCATTTTACATGGTTCAGTCCCCTTGTCAGTTCATCTCTCTGCTTTCTAGAGCTACATGCAAGAAGTCATGTCAAACATTAAATTTCTGGAGATCAGGCTCCAAATATCTATATATCTATATTTATATCTGTATGTATATAAACATGAGATAGCCAGAATGCAGGGATAAGGAGCTGCTTTGCCATTTAAGGGTGTATCTAAGTGGTTTCTGTTTTTAATTTTTCCTTTTCAAAGCGATTTTTGTTTTGTTTGTTTGCTTAATCATGTGTGCTGAAGATAAAATAACTCCCACATCATTGTATCCCATTCATTAGCTTCTGAAATGGATGTCCTTTGGAGTACACATGCACTATATAAAGAAGCCTAAGGAAGTGGCTTGGCCAGCAGCCCACCTGTGCCCACAGATGAGATGTCTGTATTTCCAGAAGCTAAAGCCAGCTAACCACATTCTACTCATACAGTTAATTTACAGCCCTTTTCTTTTAATTCTCCTTATATTATGACAGTCTGTCCATTAAATTTTGTTTCTTTCATGTTTTATAAAACCCTCATTATCAAAATTGAGTGGATGTTAACTATCATTTATGTTACTGTCATCCTTTTTTTTTTCAGTTTGCCTCCTTCATTAAGTGTTTGAAAACTCCTAGGTTTTGTTCTGCCTTATTGTAATATATTCTTTTAGATATCTTTTTTTCTGAGTTTTTCTTATGAGAAGCCATGTAACATTGCCAAGAAATGTCCCAGTGCTGTTTGTGCATACTATTTAGCTACTGGTTGGTGAAGTGACAGAAGTTTAAAAAAAAGGTGTAGGAAACAAAGTGAGCAAATACATCCTGACTGATCCAGGAGCCTGGGAGAGGCGAGACTACTCAGCTTCACATCCCTGGATCCAGCCAGCAGTGAGGCTGGAGACATGTTCCCAGCAGGCAGAAGCACACAGAGGACATGTATACACAATGCACATACCTGTATGTGTGTCTGGACACACGGGTTAGACAGACATCCATAGCACTCACACAGATACAGGCAGCACCAAGAGCCACATCCTGCTCTTCTCTTCTGTGGAGCAAAAAGGAGGTCCATGACTGAATAAGGTGAGTTCCTCTGGCAGCTGGCTCAGACCTTCAGCCTGCCCAGCCACTGCCCCTCCATCCCAGTCTCCCCAGTTCCTGACTGCAGGACATAAAACCTGTGAGGTTGCAGCCCCACTCCAGCTGCTGTGACAGAGCATTACGTGTGTGCACACACATGCATACAAACACACAGAGCTGTCACTCATGGCAGAATGAGGAAGGACTCTGGCAACCAGCCAGGAGCAGGCTGCACAGGCCAAGGAGTAGGACATGGCTGACAAGCATTCCCATCAGCCAACTATTGGCCGCCACCAACCCATTTTGCCTCCTTGTCTCTGATTTTCCTACTCCTGTTCTTCCCCAGATCAACTAAACCCCCTTTCCCCATCTTTAATTCCTCCCCAAATATCCCAGAATAAATTCTTAGGACCCCATTTTGCACTCCCCCTGTGCCAATGTGTACCCCAGCTCTAGGCAGCAATGCCCTTCAGTCTGAGAAGATTATTTTTATTTTGTCAGGCCAAACACGAGTCAAATATGTTGTGGATATGAAAAAGTATAACAGAGTTTTTTCAAAATAAGGAAAACAAGAAAATCCTAGTATTCCAAAGAAAGGCTATACTTGTGCATGATAATCCAGAACTAGTGGGAAATACAGAAATTAACAGGATGATATTTTGTATTCATGGTCTCTGTAGTTGAAGTGATGTTGACAGATTTGTGTACACTTATTTTACTGTATTTTGACCATGGCTGTACAAACAATTTTACTACTTCTTGTGTTCCAAACTATCATGATTTGCCTGTAAAATGTGACTGTTGGCAGGAGTGTTTCTTAAGGAGTTTGTCATAGTTACTACCTGATGTTAATCACTCCCAGTCATATCTGAATAATACTCTCTTTGCTTTATATTAATGTAGAATCTCTGGACTCCTTATATCTAGCACTCCAGCAGCTTAAACTTGCCAGGTCTTGTATGCTGACCTTATAAAAGTTAAGTCAAACTGAGTTAGATTTGAGATCTCCCACTTGTCAACAGAGGTTCTAACATGCATTTTAACAAGAGGGTGAACCTGAGTAGGCACTGCCAAAGAGATTCACGTGTGCTACGTGTTTCTGCAATGCAAGAATTTTTCATTCCTTTCTACTACCAAATTTATGCCAGGAAGATGGATACTAATTAATTATAAGATGCTATTTAAGATGGTTAGAAACCTAAGCAGAATTTTGCTCCAGGCTCTCACTGGTAGATGCCATAAAGGTACTTGACAAAGCAGAGTAAAATAGCTGCTTTAAACTGAGTAGTTCAGGCTGGATATGGCAAACTCTGATATGACAAACTAAACAGCTCCCATATGCCTGCAGCATAAAGTATGATTTATCAACTTACTATACATTTTTTCATGTTGACTTGTGAGTTTAAAGGATTTACATGTTCAGGAGGTTAAGGTTACAGGAAGGGAAGATTACAGTACTTCTATCATATGTCACCAGTGGCCTTTTCTACTCATTTAACATTAATTCTTATGCAAATACTTGGGGAGATATGGTATGTAACTGTGATGCTTATGTTTGGTAGGCATCAGAGGGTAAGAACCTCGGTGACCAGTCAAGGAAGATAGATCTTTGCCACATTGTTGAGGATGACTGCATAGGGCACACGTGTTCCAACATGCATGCAAGCTTTGCAGTGACACCACCTAGGAGTGCAGCCGTTGGGAGGGAATCGAGTATGCTTGCTTATAAGCAGTTTTAATAATGATTTTTCTCCTTTCATCTTCAGAAGAGGAAAAGAATGTGGGATCACAAGGAAACTAAGGTGGGAGAAGAAGTTTGATAGTGACAAAAGAACATATTCTGACTTCAACCATTTTATAAATGAGAAAACTGAGGCATGGAAAGATAACAGCTTAAACAAAATCTACTGTGTCTGAGTGGAGGTGGATATTTTGAACATACAATACCCTCTCAGTTTTCATTTCCACATTTTTCTTCCACCCACAGTTTCGTTGTGGAAATTACTAATGCCAAAGGCAGTCAAATCCATTATAATCTTATAAGTAGTGGGAGCTGAAAACACAGGTTTGTAGTAATGCACTTGTTTTTCCCTTGTTTTCAGTCTTCAAACTTATCTTAGAACTGCAGATTGCATTACAGATATTTGTTGTAGGTCCTTTGTGTAGCTTTTTAAGATATGTTGGCAGGATAAGTTGCTGTATAATTCATTGTATTCCTGAACAATGCTAAATATTGTGTCAAGTATTCTTTTTTCTTGAAGTCGTCAAAAGCTTAGTGACTCACCTGCATCCTTTCAAAGAGTTTATCACTAACCTCTGAAAATCATTACATCAAAGTTTTATTTAAAAAATGTAGCCCCATGTCTTTGTATAGGGTAGAAGCCAAACATTTTTCTTCTTGTCCTTAAAAATATTTTAAAACTTTTTTCCTAAAATAAATTCAGAGTAACCTGAATGAATGGTCCCTGGGAAAGCTAAGGAAATTCGATGTTGATGAAAATTCACTGGGAAGATAGAAAGTACGTGGTATTTCTAAGTAAATATGAATGATTCAAAGAAAAAAAATCTGAATTGTGTAAAGATAGCTGAATTAAAACCCTATCACAGTGCAGCAGCAGTTAAAAAAAAAGGATAAAACCACAATAAATAATTATAATAATATTCCATGTAACTCATCTACATTTGAAAAAATACAAACAGTTATAATAGATTAGCCTGCAAAAAAAAAAAAGACCACAAACTGCAACAGACAAAGGTTTCCTACTTTAGAAGAATAAAAGTACTTAGAAGTGGGAAATAAGAGAGTGAAAAGGTTTTGGTTCTTTAGAGAGGTAAAACAGTAGATGTGTGAAAAATGTTGGAAGGCAATGGAGGAGACAAAACGGGGAGCTATGGTCTACCTTTCTACTGGAAAGGAACAATTAATTAAGTTAAAAAGTAGTGACACATTTTAATTAGCTTGTTAATGCAGATGTCATAGACTTAAGGTAGATGGGAAGACTAGCCATCCAGATGATCAAAAAACCATCAGCCACTTTGAGCCTGAATTTTAAAGATCTAAATCTGTTTCTGTCAAAGTATAAGCAAACTCTAACAGGGGTTCAAAAAAATTTCTCCCTGAATCAGTTTATTAATTGCTATTCTAAATTTCCTTGTGCTTGCTCCTGGCACTGGTCACTGTTATAGACTAAGTTTCTGGATGATGTTTGTATTACCTCATTTTATACAGTGCTTTTCCTTCTAGGGAAACACCACTCTTCAGTGGCAGCAGATGACGAAGCAGTCATCAGGCACCTCTGTAAATTCTGGAAAACTAAACTGGTCATATCTGGTGAAAATCCTGGTAGGAATGTTCAAAAGAAAATCTGTTATTTTTATTTACTTTCCCCTTGATCAAAGATGCATAAATTCTAGCAAAACAAATAACCATCTTGCTCCTGCTTTGCTCAATTAACCAAATAATATTTCCGAAACATCCTGTAAACAGTTCATTTAGACCGAGAGAGAGAACTTCTGCTGTAACTATAGCTCATTTCTGTCCCACATGTCATACTGTAAAATATGCTTTCAAAAATAGCTACTTCAACTGTCTTAGAAAAACATATGGCAAGCATCACCCACAGACATTGCAGTCTGTTGTCATCACCCATTTATGTCAAGGGGAATGAATATCATAGGCACTCCTTTATCTTTCAGAATGGGCTGGAAGGAAATGCAGTGGAAATACTTTCCTGCGGCTGTCTCTGCACATCCTTTAATTGTGAGATCTGCTTAGTCTTCTCAACTAGAACATAAAAATGCAAAAATATCTAAATTTGTCTCTTTGTATTGCTCAGTATTTCTTGTTATCTTTACTCTGTCAGTAAGCAGGATTTTTCCTCCTATCCCTGTATGGTATCATCTATGAAAAGAGTATATTTAGTTTATTTTGTAATGGAAATGATAACTGAAACTTAATTACTTTTGGCCTTCTGGTTGTTCCCAAAGTGATAAACCTCACAAGATTGTTCTTACGTGGCCAGCTACCTCCCATAGTGAAGACACACCTTAGAAGAGAATTTGCCTCCATTCTCTCGCTGTCTTGTCTCATTTACAAGTGAAATTTTGAATCCCTATCTTATTGTTTCTCCTAAAGCTATTGCTAGTATTCTGCTTTATATTCCTTGTTTTGGTCTGCTTCTGTCCTACCTCTTCGCCAAGAGTACAGCTTGGGTCTTAGCAGGCTGAAAGGTATTGGATGCCAGGTTATTGTTTTCAGTACTCCTTTAAGCCACTGAATTTTAAAAATTGCTTAATGGCCTGAACTGCATTGAAATGAATGGATGTATAATACACCTTATTCAGTTGAATACCTCTATTATATATATAGCTGGACACTCAACTTAGCAAATTGTGTAAGCATGTGTTTATCTCTTTAGCTATTCAGCAAGACACTGAAGAGTGAATTTAGCACTGAACTTGTCCAGGTCCACTAAGGTCAAGCAGTTTGCTTAAGACCCATGTTAAACAGAGGTAGATTGCTAAAACAAGTGCCTTATTAAAGTTTGGTACACGGAAAAAAAGGTTAAAAATATGGAAGCTAATGAGAAGGTTTTGATTCTGGATTGAAATGTTTCACCTCTCGTGGGACATGTGAAAAAGTTTTCACTGAGGTTATTTATTTCATTGCTCTTTTTTTGAATGGAAATGTATTTAATAGAAACTGGAAACAGAATTGAGTAATGGTACTTGCATTGAATATACCTGGATTTATTTTTCTAGCAACTGAGCCTGATTGTGAGTCACAGACAATGAACTTCATAAAAGATTATTTTAAGTTTCATACAGAGCTTTTCAACTTCACCCTACAACTCCTCCTTCTCAGATGAACATACACTGTCATGAGCAACAGAAGTGTCGATAAGGAAATATTCTGCATAGTGTCTGGGGGAAGCTCTTGGTAGATTTTGAATTCTAGTTACAGCTATTGGAGGGAAAACCAGCATATTTTGTGTGAATGGGAATATACACTTCAGAAATACAGTATTAAAAAAAAATTTAAAAATTCTTACTTCTGTTAGAACATGGATGCCACTATTACTTTGCTAATTTGAGTTATTTCCTTTTAGGTAGAACATGGATGTCCAATTTTCATGTTACAATAGAAGAGTAGGTGTTTTCTTGTTTTACCAATCAAATATGTAAATGCTGGATATGGCATTTTTAAATAGCAAACTTGTCACTTCACTTATTTCTTGATTCCCTGTCAGTAGGTTGATGACATGTAGACATCTCACACATTTGGCAACTATATACAAATTAATGGTCTTGTCAATTTATGAAAGATTACCATGGTATCCTGGTACTAATGTGTGAGCATTATTAAATATATAGAAAGAACAAGAAAGGCCTTCCCTAATATTACCTGAAAACTTACACTTTGTGAAAACTGCAACTTTAATTTCATGATCTAATAACTGTGCATAAATTCACACCTTCTCTTGAACCAGCTGTCTGATGATATTTAATTAATTATTTTTTTTCAACTGAAAAAAGACAATATATCAATTTGTTCCCAAATAAAGGGATTACTTTTCTCAAAGAAACCAGAGTGAGCTTAAAACACCCCAAAGTAATGATTTTACCACTGAGGACAATTAAATTAGATATTAAATATATATTAAAACTCTTGTGTTAGTTATAAATACTCTACATAAAATAGTCCTTGCATTTCTGGGAAAAAAAATACTCTTCTGGTAAATAATATTATTTTGGTGAATGAATGAAGATTCCTTTAAGATAACTGACTTATAAATACAAATATGATTGACTGAGAGTTCTGCAGTACAATTTTTGGTTTTTGTTTTTCCAGTATGTGCAGGAAGGAAGGGTCAGGGCCAAAGGCAGAAAGTTTAGAAGTCCAGGACAAAAAGTTACAATACAAAATATGTTTTAAATCTTTGCAGCTGCTGTCCCTCTGTCTGTATTCTCCAGATGTACAAAACCTCATGTTTTAATCTGGCTAATGTCACGTTGAACATTAAACATTTCACACAGACACAACTTCAGGCGCCCTTGATTTCTTCACCTGCATTCTGACTTGGACTTGTGTCAAACTGCAGAACCATTTTTTACCAGTGAAGTAATTCTGCAGATATTGGGAAAAACACATTAGTGAGATAAAACATAGATTCTGTTGGTTAATTTTTTTATTATTCTGTAGTAAGACTGTTTCAGTTCTAACTTGCATTTCTATTGTGCTGCTTCTTTTAATCTAGTCAATAAAAAATTAACAACACTGAAATCCTTGGAGAATTTATTATTAAAAGAAAAACAACAACAAACACAAACAAGAACGAACAAACAAAACCTGAAAAGCCCAAACCAATCACCAAGGTCAAAACTTATTATCAATCTTTTTACTTAGTCACACCCTCTCTGTGAAATATTATAGCCCCATGCAGATTTTTGTCAGGTTTGGAGACTGGTTTGGTGGTAGTTGCTGCTTTGCCTCGTTTGTAATCTGGTCATTTAGTCTGTAAATTTATGTCTTTATGTCAGCTTTATTTTGCTAAGATTTATTTTCTAAATATGAGCTAGTACTGTTGAAAAGAGAGATTTTTTCAGAGATAGCTGTAGAGGTTTGTCGCAACAATACACTAACCAAAATGTATCCCACTAATTCATAGGAACTATGGTTAAATAAGGAAGATAAAACATCAGCACTTTTGCATTAAAACTTTCCCAGAATTACAAACTGAAAAAAAAATTATTACTTGTTATACAGAGAGTAGGCATTATTTAGCTAAATATTAATTAAATAGGGCAGTTACTCTGATTTTGGCAGTACAGTATTAGAAAATTACATAGGTACAAGTTAATAATTTTTATGTTTGCCCAAAATGTTATAAACCATGTGGCTAAATTGAGCTGTCATTTTTTATCTTCTTAATTTCACAAAATAAATACAGTACTTTGGTTTTTCATGCCTGGTAAATGCAGGTGTAAATACCTTGCACATCAAATTATTGCCAAAGATTCCAGGGTGCAAATGACATTCGGAGAACTATATCAGATGCTTCCTCAGTGGTGTTCTGACATGGGAAAAGATGCAGGGCAAATTACTTCCTGTCCCTCTCCCCACTCTTTTCCTAGCAGGATAAAGCTGCTCTTTTTTTCCCTTCACTTCCTCTCTCTTCTACCCTACAGTCAGTAAGAGCCAGCTTGTTCTTTTGCTCTCCACCACCAAGCCATTCCCTGTGTATAAATTTACTGCTTTTATTCCTCCCTTGTCGTTGTTGCTAGTCTGAATTGCAGGACTAGTCCGAGTGGGAATTGCCAGATGACAGCAATAGAGCAGCTTCTTCCAGAGCTCCCATCTGAAGTGCCTCCCAGTGCCAACATCCTGCATCCTGACTGTGCCAAAGCACCTTCTCCTCCTCTTCTCATGGGAACAGGAGGAACGGAACTAGCCTATCCTTGGTACACAAAACACTAGATTAGCTATTCAAGTTAAAGGTTAACTCCAAGAGCCCTTTAGTTTTGCAATCCTGTTCTCTGAGGAAATTAGTTTATTTTACTGCACAGGAGCCTCAATTCAGATGAAGTGAATGAATCCATTCATCTGAGATGCCTTGTCCTCCCAGAGTCAACCTGAAATTGATGGGAGTGCACTTCTAGAAGGCAATTGGCCTGACCAAAGTCTAATTGCCTCCTGGAGGGTCCTAACTCCTTCTACTAGCTATAGAAAGCAGATAGACCAGCTAAGTTCTTAAAGTTTGTAAAATGAGGTAGCTGGCACAAAAACCCAAGAGGCATGTTTACACTTGCATCAAGCCTCAGAATTGCAGACACTGTCTGGCAAGGATAGCAGAAGGCAAATTTTTGTCACCTGGTTTCTGAGAAGAAAGCTGTTTTTCACAGGATTTTACCACTGGAGAATAAAACCTTTGCCCCTGGATTCAGTGTGTCCAGGTTTCTTCTTGATTCTTTTTCTCTCTTGAAAAGAAGCAGTAGAGTTATTACAGCCCTGAGTTGAAATGGTTGAAGATGACCTAGAGAGGCAAATTTGACTAAGAAAACAAGGCAGTGGACTAAGACCATGAGAACAAGAGCAGGCAGGGTGGGGAGAAAGGAAAAGAGAATTTGAGAAGGTGTGTAATTGTTCCTTTGGAGTAAAACGAATCAACTGCAGTAATGACATTCATGATATATGTTTGTCTAACCTGCTAATAAAACCTACAATGGTAGACTTCCCACCAGCTCTCTCTCTTCTGATGTTTAACCAGCTTTGATGCTCTGCCCTTGGAGAGCTCATTTGAACAGACGTTTCTATCTGCCCTACCCTCACACCACATAGTTCTCCAGCTCCTCACATGAAAGCTTCATTGTTAGTGTTTGTTCTGCCTTCTCATATCTAGACAATCTTTCACCTAGCCAGGGCAGGTGTAATGTCGGGCTTATTCTGTGCCAAAAGTAGCAGATACATGTTCCTGGATCAGTCTTTACTTTCTTATCCAACTTGTCAATACATACGTAATATGTTTTTATGGATTTTTTTTTATTTTTTTTTAATCCATGCCACAAGTTGCAACATGTAAATGTTTGTGTCTGCAGTGAGTATATACTTTTCAAGGACATTTTTGGAAAAACAGGATAAGGCTACTTAAGAGGCTATCTCCTGGTGATAGAAAAAGATCAGTTATTTTAATAGCATTACTTACAGCATAATTATAATAGTTTATTAATAAGTGCTGTAATATTTAAAACATCTGGTTTTATCATAGCAATATTCCATCTCCCGAGGAGAGGATTCCACAGCATTTTCAGGGTTAAATAATTGTTCTCATTTACATCTTCCTATTTTTCAAAATATATCTTATATTTTCCATTGGAAAATATACACTTACGGGGTAGTAGGTGCTTTGTTGCCTCCCTTCCCCTTTCTGAGTGTGGAAAAAGATGGAAACTCAACAGTGATGGTGGGACAGAATAACTGAGTTCCTGTAATATGAACTAGCTGTTAAATTCTTCATGGTCCTACAAGTGGGGAGAAAACTTACATACATATGCCCCTTCTTTTGATAGTCAGTGCAGTGAAGCTGAAGATGTAAAACAAAAGCAGACCTGAACTTTTGTCAGAACTTTCTGAAATTCAATAGTCGTTATCAAAACATTGTGCAAATGTTATAGCTCCACCATTCCAGGTTTTGGCTCGGACTCTGATTGCACTTGAATTGTTTCTGAGTGATCAAAAGAGAAATTAATAGATGCCTAGTAAGAAAGCTCACTTTATGTTATTTACAGTCTGGTCTAATCTCAAGACATTTAGATAGCCATGATAAACATCCCTTTGAACTGAACCTAACCTGTTCCTGAAGGATTGCAGAACACTGAAGTCTATGAAAACACTAAATACAACTGCTGTCTCAGACTAATTAATCTTGAGCATTCACCAATGGTTTCACAAAATTTAGAGGACTATGCATTCACACTGATATTTCATATATATTATGGCAGAGCAGCAATTTGTTTTCTTTTATTGAGAGTAGATGATCTAAAATAAGGGGACATACTGTCTTAGGTATAAAGAGGCTGGATAGGACAGAGGGTTTTATATGCTTTCCAAAGCAGGCATCTATTAATAGAAATCAGAGCCTGGAAAATATCCTCCAGTGTAGCTGTAAGCAATTCAAAAATATAATTAACAAATACCCAGCGGATGTCATTTGCGTTTAGGTCATTACTGCCAGAAGACTATTGTTAGGACCATGAAGTACTTCAATAACTTGTGCTGTGGGGAAGACAAGATTTTCCTTGCAGTTTGAAATGTGCTGTTTATTAAGTTGTGGTGGAAATTAGATTAAAAAATTATCATTTATATTGTTAAAAATTAGGAATCTGCCTCAAACAAAATCTGTTATTTTAGAGTGGTACTCATTGTGAGGTCAGCTGAATTTTTATTTTTTTTTTAAATTTAAAATAGAAATCTAAACTTCATGAGTATTGATAGTAAAATCAATTCATTTCAATAGAGCAACATCAAACTAAGTGCTGTATGAGTAACGTTAATTTATAAGTGATCTGTCAAAAAAATCCACAGAGTGAAAGAAGAAATTGGCTTCTGTTTAATGTGTGCCCTTTCCATTCAGGTGACGTAAAATTCTGTGTCAGAAAAAGAATTGCTTTGAGTAAAACATTTAAATTTGGGATTTTGATACATATTTAAATTCTGTTAAAACTGACTAGGTGTTTTGGTGACCAGGAATAGAATTAGTTGATGCTAAAATGTTGGCCTATGCTAAAGTGCTTTGTTGCACAGGAGGCTAAAAAGTTTTCTACAGAAACACGGATTATTAACAAATAATAGCAAAGCCAGAGACAGTGTCATCTTTTCCACACATTCATGAACAGATAAGCACTTTCACATTTCTTTTCACCTCTGGAGTGCTGAGTTTACTTGTTTTCTACTAAAAATGTTAAAAATGGAACAAGCTATCACACATCCCAACAAACCACTTAAAAATATCTGTCAGGCAGGGTTGATAAGATTTTTTATGCATTGTGCTGTGTTTTGATTGCTGTATTGCTGGGATCCAAATACAATTCATGTATCTTGATAAAATCTTATATTCTTCATCAGAGCTTAGAGTTACATTGCGTAAGTGCGGTGTAAATATTTTCAAGCATTGTTATATTTTATAATGCAGAAATGTCTTTTCTGTTTGTCTAATCTCTATGAAGTGGATTGCTGAATTTTGAGAGTTTAATTTTTTATGTTTTTCTTATGCATGTCAATACATTTTTATTACTATTAATTTGCATTTTAGTTATCAGACACTAAAAGATTGTCATAATTTTGTGAATTTTTTCATATCTTTGTGAAAATACCTGGTATGCTGCACAGTGATGTTCCTGTGATACAAAATGTTTAAATGTCTTCTAACACAGCACTCATAAAATATTATGTGACTACAAGGCAATGAAAATGTAGACACCAGGATGTGTGCATGCTTGTGTCAACTGAACATTATGCTGTGAGCCTATAATTAAACATTTATAGAAGGAAACAAAACAATGTACCTTAGGCTGAGATCTGTGGATGGTGTATGTGTGGTACTATTGAGGGTATTAAACTATTCAGATGTCCAGTATTGGGGGAGTTGGAAGCAGCATTCATCTTTTGAGAATGATACTGACAATTAAATGGTCTCAGAGCAACACACCCTTGAATAGATGGTTCCCTTGGAGTCAGTTGCCAGTATCAGCATTAATGTACCCGTGCAACTCTCCTTGCTTTTCAAGCACTGTGAGTGCTTTTCAAGCCACCCAAATGCGTATGACAGTTCTACAAACCAATAGGTGAAGCAGAAGTAAGTATGCTGAAAATTTACCTGAGCAGGTGAGCCCTTTTTAAATTCCTATTGCAGGAACCCCTCCCAGGAGGATCTATCAAGGGTTAATATGAACAAGGCCGGTCTGAAGAATCATATCACTCAGGATGTTGCTGTGAGTTTTATAATTAAAAGTTTACTTGGATTAACTTGACCTGTGTTGAACACAATGATTGTAGTAATTTAGAGTTTGCCCTAATCTTCATATTGCTTTACTTCCACATCAACAAGATCTTTCAGCCTCATATTTAGGCACAAAGTTACAGCATAGCAGTTTTGCATAGCACAGAACGCTTGCTCATCTTCCTGACTGGCTGGGTGCAAGCAGGACAACATGTACCTCAGAGAGCCTCCAAATGGACTTTAGGTATAAGCACTAAAAAGGCAACAATATGCGTTTCTACATATTTAATTTTGTACAATGATAAGTGAGACTCTATTAATGTTTATTCTTTAGTCATTACTGGAACAAACACAATTAATAAAAACATGAAGAGAGCCTGACATGCAAGTTTTAATAGCGATTTCAGGTTTCATTCCCATCTTGATCCAGCATGAAACCTCAGAATTACTCAGATGACTGTCTGCTACCATTTGTTTTTCTACCTTTTTGCATTTAGAAACCACTGTGTCCCTCCCCAGGTAAAATAATATGCAGAACCCAACTCCAAAAAGTCCCAAGGCCCCTGAAGTGGATTATTCAGTTAGGCTGAAAGTGGACAATTTCCAATGAGCCAAATTTTCTGTTGTTATGAACCATTGGTCAAAATGTTCACAAAGCTTGGACCCCAGAAAATACATGGGAGGGTCAAAGGAAAAGCTCTGGAAGTTTGAAGGCAAATGACAGGAGATTCTAATGGATGTAGCTTAGATGTTGGCTGGACTGCACATGGGTGACGGTGCAACCGGGTCTCATGATAACGTAGTTTCTGGCACAGCTGAGCATGAGAATAGCCAAGAGCTTTCAGTCTAGTATATATGGCCATGTGAGATAGACTGTTATGGGTGCTGCAGCTGATTTAGTCACAACATGAGCCCCAGGCAGCCTTTCCATATCACTGGCACTTTCACAACATTGCTGATAATTATTACTTAACAGTATCATGAGAGAAGACAGTTCCCTAATAGGTGAGAGCAGAGGACTCATGCAGAAAACACTTGGAACTTAAGGAATACATGTGAGGAAGTCAGCAGGAGTGAATGGTAATGATAAGTATGAGTATTTAGCAGGTCCACGCTGAACTTCTTGAATGATTACTACCACCAGGAAAACATTGAAGGCTGCTTATCTTGAGAATGAGACATGCCCATCAGCTAGCTGAATCAGATTAGTCATAAGCTCCCCTCCTAAGCTTTTCTTTCAAGCTTGTGCTCACTTTGTCTTCTGAATGGCCATTCCTTTGAGAACCAGCTCTCCCAAGTAGTATGTAGAAACCTCAGCTGCCAGTGAAACATCAGTGCCTGCAGGATCACCTGAGTTTATGGTGTGGGCTTGGGCTACCCTTATTCTGAACTGCAGCCTGGAATATAAAGGCATGGATTTAGAAAAGAGTGTCTGATTATCTGTGGCCAAGATTTTGAATAATAAAAGACTAATGCAAAGTAGACTAATAGTCAAAGTAGAAAAATAAAAACCTAAAACGCTGAAGTAGATGAACTAGATATCTATCTTCTGAAAAACAGGTCATAGAAGTGCCTATGTATATAATTATATTTGTTTTTTACAGGATGTACTGGTGGGCAAAACATCAGCAAAAGCCTATGTAGTGTCCAAATGTCCTCTCACTTTATGCTTCTTTTTGGGATGTGGCCATGCTTACACAATTTAACTATATTGATGTGGGCCTGTTTCCAATTTCTCTAAGTCATGAGAAAGATAAACAAGAAACTATTTCACTTTATACAAATCAGCAAGTGTTTGATGTTACACACATCCTTCAGTTATCTCTCCTCTCAATAACATTCCAGACAAAAAGGATGACTCTGACAAGTATAAAGCAATGTGTAAATTAACCTAAAAACACAATTGCCTGTGAAATCTCATTAAAGCTGAAAAGCAGAAGGGGGAAAGTTAGAGTAAGAATAGCTGCATAGTGCACTGTTTCTCAGATTAGTGCTTTGCCTTTTCCACATCTAAACCCCATGTATGTTGGAATGGATGTTCTATTTTAAAACACTAAGTAAATATTAAACCTCTAAACTCTATGTCTTTTTGTTTGCATTCTTTGACACTTGGCTGCAACTTGTTGCAAGTTTCTCAGATGAAGTCACTTTATAGCAAGATGGCAGAAAGCTCCAAAAGAATGGAAACAATCAAAACTTTTAAAGAAAGACATTTCCTAAATATTAGTAGTGCTTCTAATTAAGTGCACTTTTAGGGATCAAATGATAGTAGTATTCTCCCAGCTGCTAGAACTAAAAATTTGCAGAACACTGGACCAGCTAAGCTCAAGGAATCTTGACTTACTCTTGCCTTACAAGTGGGAAAATCTGTGTCAAGCCCATGCTTTTTGATGGACTGAAAAGGCATACTGCAGAACTCATTGCTGGGGCTCTTCCTTATTAATTTTATCTGCAAGCCACTTTCTAGAGAGACATGATAGCTCTCTGAAGCTTTCTTTTCTTTGAGTCTATGTACATATTTTAGTACTGTAGCCCTCAGCTTTTGCTTTGTTGCCTGAGCAAGGTCATGGGTAAGAGTCAAGATGAAATAATGTTTGATTTTTTTCCTTATTGGTAAGAAATTAATACTTTCAGTTAATGATTTACAAAAAAAAAAAAAAAAAAAAAAAAAAAAAAAAAAAAAAAAAAAAAAAAAAAAAACACAAAAAAAACAAACACCAACAAAATGTGTGAACTATTGAGGTGAACAGAACCAAGTATTACATAGATTTGTGGATATCTCTGGGAATTTCATCCAGGAATGCGCATCCAGGAATCCCTTGAATACACACTGCAGCTAAGGCACAGGATGTTGGTATTTTGTAGTTATAATTGCTGCAGTTTGTAAAAGAAAGCTTATCCTAGGAACCAGAAAAAAATATTTGAAACAGCAGAGTGAGAATAAGTAGGCTTTGTTCCTAGCTTTGCTGCTATCTTTGACAGTAACCCCAAATAATGATTCACATCAGAGCTTTCAAAAGCATCCACTGATTCTGCAAAGTCAATTAAAAATATCTAGGAACTGACTTCCTGTGGTAATGGAGGCTCCTGTGCACTTGAGTAGGAGTACCAGACCTCAACATAGGAAAATTAAATTGCATGCATATAATACTGGGCACTACTATTAAACAGAGCTTTGATTAAAAAATTGTTATATTCCCCTTTCCAGGTCTTGCTTAGATTATAGGCAGAATGGTCCTAATATTGACTAGAAAAATAATCATCAAGTCTGTGTGTTCTGAACATATTCTGGACATCAATGTAATTAATAATAAATACCTTTAAAAACAGTGTTTGGCCACAATGTATTTTGAGAGGTCACAAAATCTTAAAAAAGTTACAGACAAGTTTATTTGAATTGCTGTTAATACAATATTACAATATGGTTATAAATTAGGCTCACCCTCCCATAATTAACTTCAGCAAAACAGCATTCTAACCAAAGCTCCAACCACATACTTCTTCAATGCTAAGCTACACTAGATTTGGTATCTGCAGCTTGGAAACATGGCCTCTTCTGTAACTGAGCAAACAGGTGTGCTAAGTATTGTCAAGAGATTCAGTCTACAAAATGATGCCAATGAAGATTAAAGTCTCTTCCTCAAGAAATTGCTCCAAATGAGTAACAGATTTCTCTCATGTCCATGAATGCCATTTAAACAACGTTTAAATGAGAACAAAAAATAATTGGCTTACTTTTTCTATTCTTGACAAATATTTGTAAACTAGTTTCATATCTGACTGCTTTGGGATCATCTGCAAGAAGTGTATAGTTTCAGCTAATAGAAATACTCCTCAACTCTTCTTATTTGGAAATAAAGAGATAAGAGAAGGGTAATTAAGATGATGTTAAAGTCTGTAAGAGTGGGATTTATCAGGCCTAACTCTAGCCATCTAAATTGAAACATCAAATTACTTGCCTGTTCTCTCTAAATGAGAGAGATGAACACCTCCAGTGGATTATTCATGCCACTTTGAGACGAAAATCTAAGATAGATGGGGAGTGCCTGTCTTTCCTTTAGAGAAGCCACTTAGATTATTAATTTATACAAGACACCTGACTTTCAAAAGGGTAAAAACAGTTGAAAGAAATCCCAATAAATCACATACTCCAGAACAGAAAAGCCACAGAAGAATTTGGCAGGAAATGCAGGGAAATTAGTGTCAGCTGATTATGAGTCTAAAGCAATAAATTAAAAAAACAGTGCTGAGGCTGTCCTAGAGGAAAGAAGAAATATGAAGATTCTTTCCCAGTTTCATTTAATAAATACTTTGAATTCAGTGCCTAGCAGTGAAACTCTGGAAGGATCTGTATTAATCAGAATTTTGAGATTACTTTACTGTATTTTATATTTTTATTAATTCATAGAATCATAGAATCCTAGGGGTTGGAAGGGACCTCGAAAGATCATCTAGTCCAACCCCCCTGCCAGAGCAGGGTCACCTAGAGTACATCGCACAGGAAATTGTATGCATATTCAGTCAGTGGATAGAGACGCAATGCCATCAACTGCTGTCAGCCACCTGCCTTGGATTTCTAGCCCACAGGGAGAAGGAACCATGCCGGAGAGGGATTAAGACAAGACTAGAAAATCCTGCATTGCCTGGAAGACGAGCTGAGTCAGATGTCAATGGGTGACAAGATTGACAACAGAACTGAGCACTGGGACTAAAAGAAAATAAGGATGCTGTGGTACTGCTTCAGTTAATTTCCTGACAGAAACAGTAAGAAAATTCAAGAAGCTGTTACCTCTGGAATGGAAGGGATGCAGATGACAATAAAAGCATCATATAATTAAAAAATATATTAGCTTGTCTCTCCTGTATCTTCTTGATTCCTAAATTCAGAAGCATTCCAAAGAAGCTCTTGGATCTAGACAGACTCCACATGACTTCTTCAGCTTTTTTCCTGCCTCTGACTTTCTCTAAGATTCTGGCTTGTAATCTGCTATCCTCCTACAGTTCCTTATGGCACTGTCGTAGTGCTACCCAAAAATACATGTGTTCCATAAAGAAACTGCATAGTGGCATCCTGGCTTTTGCTAAATTGTGCCTTCAGCTCATTAATTTCTTTCAAGAACAGTTATTTTCCAATGTTATGATTCAGGTTCAATGAGTCATTTGGAACAACTACTTTAACCCAAACTGTGCCAAACTATAGAGTTCAGGTAGAACAGATTGTCTAGGTTATCTGTTATTTGTGGTCCTTTTTTTTTTTTACTCCTGTCTATGAATTGTTACACATGAATATTCATATGCTTAAAACACCCTATGAAATGGTAAGAAAATTACTTCATCAATATATTAAGGTGTTTTGGAGGCAATCTAACATACAGAGGTATTGAATTCTTTCCCTGCCAACCCAATTTTAGTAGTACTCAGGACAGCATGGTAAATTCAAAGTCACAGTCTACTTGTACAAGCATAACTTGCACCTGACTGCTTTTCCTATTGCCAGTGTTTTTTAATGTGGAATGGTATTGATGGAAGATGAACAGAAATTAAATTTGGAGCTATAAAGGAGTTTTTAAGCCTTTTTTGGTGTCTTTTCTCCAGTTTCAGACACTGTTTTGCTTTTCCCTCAGCGCTGTGCATGCAGAGAGAGGCACACTAACACCTTTATTACATAACTGTTCAGAAATGCTCCCATTTCACAGGAAAGATGCGTCTCATTCACACACCTTATGCAAACAAGATATAAATTGCTACACAAGCGTGGACATGCAGTGTTATGCTTGAAAAGTCCATTCAGGTGAAGTCGCCATGGCCCTTTCCTTCGCCAGACAGTGAAACCCTCCCTTTGGCTTGTTTTCTTCTCTTTCTGGGACTGACAAAATGTTGCTTCCTCATCACAAGCAGGGAAGAGCTGAGCAGTGATAAACAACACTCCCTTCACATGGAAGGTTGGGTTCTCCCCTACTGAACATACTGTTATGCAGCAGATTTTATGCCGATTGGGTAGTTTTAAAAGAGCTAACTCAAATTATATGAATCACACAAATAAGCATATGTGTTAGCTTAAAATCTTGTCATCCTTTATCATCACTCTCACCTTTGCCACACTGTGAATGTAGCTGTATAATAGCAAACTGCTCAGCAAGTAGTAGGATGAATGAGCTACAGCTGATGCTTAATTTTGATGTTTAAAAAGATCTGTAATCTTGCAGCTGGAGGCTTTGCACAGCTGGGGCACATAAGCAGTTTGTCTCAACTGCAGATCAGTAGTCAAATCACATGTGGTTTTTTTTCCCTCAGCTGGGGTTCCTGGCCTCTCAACAGCCCATTTGCCATGCCTGTGAGAAATCAGTGGTAGAAAGACCTCTGCTAACTGGTAGATTTAACTGCACAAAAGTTACTGGGGCAGAGGGGGAGGCAGAAAATATGATTGTTTCAACACTGGAGACTGGACTATGGTAATACCAGCAGCTTTTCCTTTGGTTAATACCTAAATGATAGGAGCTGAAAACAAATTGTACTCCCAGATTTTCAGACACCGAAAGACTCTAATCTTTAATAACAGTCTAATAAGCACTATTATCCAGGAGAGCACTTGAGCAATAAAAAATTGTCTCAGCAATCAGTGGACTCATGAACTATATTAGCTCAAGCTAGATTCCTAGCAATGAACACACAAATTGAGAGAGGAGCAATCTTCATTAGTAGTTCACTATTCTTAGTAGTTTATTATTTCTGAGTTCTTGTAGTTCTTGTTATTCTGAGGAACTTTCTATATGCAGCAAAAGGTAGATTGATATTCTCTAACTTGAATTAAGTCAACTTTACATTAAATTTAAGTCAATGTTACAATACATTTCTTGAAAGAAATGGTGAAGAGTATGAATGGAGAATAGACATAGCAGGTAAGATGCTGACAGATGCAATTCCCTGTTCCTCTGCTATTCCCCCTCCCCCGTCTAACTGGTACTTTTCCTGTACTGCTCCTCACTGCAGGGCAACTTAGAAGTGTTTTGGCAGGGAACAGTCTGCTTATTCTCCCTGGAGACTGCACAGAGATCATAAATCCTTTTGGAGTTCTTAACCCTGCTATGTGACTGACAGCTTTAATCTTCTTCATTACTGAATTCAAGGAAGAGTCTGTGCCAGCATGTGGACAGAAAGCACACCTATTCAAATTCTTGGGTAGCCAGTCACACATTTTCTGATATTGTTATTTGATAAATTTTGCAAGAGAATCTGCTGTGCACTGGAAGTGCTCTGTTTAAGACACACCAGAGTCATAATTAACACTTATGATAGAAATAAGTCACTGAACTGTCTTTCATTAAGGAATTCCTTGTCTTAATCATATTAGTGACTTCCACCCACTTATCCATGAAGTTGTAATCTGTGTTATACTCGTTCCCCTCTGTTTTCCTCTTGGCATAATTGGTACCTCTTTCATGCCTTCTACTGTTTGAGTAAGAGGGAACCAGGTGCCAGCAGTAATTGTTACAGCAAGGTGAGACCTGAGTGTTTATGATCTTGCAGAAAAAAAGGAAATTATGACTTGTTAAGTCAATCAAGTTAACTGTTTAGATGATAGAATGTTCTGTGCAAATCTTTTTCCATCTGGCTAAATAAAATGTAAAAAAGAAACAACTTTACAAACCTTACTTCTCACTTAACTTTAGAGCAGTGTGATTATGATACTAATCAAAAAATGCTTTTCACTGACAAAGCACTGCTCTACATTTATTTCAGAGCACTTTAATGAATGAAGAAACATTTATCCTGCACACAGAACAGAGAAAATAAATTACATGTGGCAAGTGGCATATGATTTTGTTGTTACAGTTAGAGAAAATAGAAGTCTTGAGTCTTGTCACACAAATCCAAAGCTGCAAGACTCATTTGTGAAAGATACTGGAATACTGATGTATGATGCTTGGGGTTTTTCCACTGGTTTAGAATGCTTGGCATCAGTGTTTGCCTGACTATGTGTTTCTGAAGATGACAGGACATTGTTTCTTTTTTAGTTTACAGGGTTTTTTCATCTCTTTTACATAAGGATTGCTTTTACAGCACTGATTGCTTAATGCAAGTGCTATCTAAAATGTTTGAATGTATGCAATTATCAGAGGCATGTTTTGCAACTTTCTGTCAGAATCCAGTAAGTATACAGCAATTCAAGGAGACATTAAGAGAGTCTAGTAGGTAGGCAAACAAGTTTCTAAAAAGGACACTTCCCATGCTTAAATATTTCCCAGCATAATTTTTAAAATCATCCAGCTGTTCTTAAGCTGCTGTGAGGCTTGATTGTCTGTTAGATACTATAAAAACACATTTTATTTAGAGTTCAGAACCAGCAATAACATGTGAAAATTGGTACAGTGGTACCAGTAAGGTTAGACATGACAAACGATGTTTTTCTAATATGATTCAACATCTGCTACAGCTGCAGGTTGTTTATACTGAATGTCCATAGGGCTTTCCAAGTTTAGCCTGATTCTGTAACTCTCCCCACTTTTCATGGGGAGCTGCTGATGGGAAATTGCCATGCAGGTTCAGTTGTAGCTCAGTGGCTGTTCTGAGATGTATTATGTGCTTTGAGGAGATTTCACTCTTATTCACTTAAGGACTATATCAGAAGTTGAATTCCAGTCTACAAAAGCATGTAAGTAATGCACCATTAGTAGAATAGCAGTGATTTCATATTAATTTATTAGTTTACTAAAGTAGAACATCTGAGAAGTGTTTCAACCCATGTACAACTCTTAAGTTGCTCCAGAAAAAAAATGAAGAGTAAGTAATGATACTGCTGGTGGCTCTCAAGCTTGACCCTTGGAAAGTTCTGTGAACCAAAATGTCAATCCACAGCATTAATGTTTCCAGGGTCCATAACTTGGTGTTACGAGGCCTTTGTCTCACTTTATTAAACAGCGAGTCTGATGGAGTTAGAGTTTGGAATTCAGTTCATGAAATTACAAAGTAACGACAGAATTTTTGAAATTTGAGTTAAATACTTAATTCCCACTCAGTCTTAAGGTATGCCCAAAATTCCACCTGTCAAAAGGGCTTAGATTGAATATTGGGTTCCTTCATAATTGTCATAAATCTCACAGATTATATGGACCCTGGAAATGACCAGGAATATGCCCATGAAACTGCAAAACTAGTTCCTTAAGCAAATGTTGAAACAGGTTGGTCTCATCTGTCCTTGAAATCTTTCTGTCCTGTCTCAGCTCCCTTTCCTCCTTCTCAATGTCATGTCTGTAACAAAATTAGAAGTTCAAAAGTTGATGACTGACACTTTCTGAAATAGGTGGCATTTATGATAAACACATGGTGCTTGGTTTTCTCTCTGGTATGCCATATATTAGCAGTCAGTAGCATTCCCTGACCCAGATATAAAACTGTTCTTAATATTGAGATTTTAAAAAATCTGTTATGATTTTTTGCATGTAGGGACTTCAAAGGACTGTAAAAGAAATATAAAACTGTTCAGCACATGTGAAATGTGAATGCTCTTTTCAGTAAGATGTTACTATAACATTTATCTTTTCAACACTCTGCATATTCTGAACATCAGGAATCCAGCTCCCTGTTAGAGTACAAACATTTTTAACCATGTGTCCATTCAAGCTACCAAATAATGTCAAGTAAAAGAACTGTTTCTGACACAGGAAATTGAAAGCTGTGTAGGAGGCTGTAGGAATGGCAGTCTTTGGAAAGAAATGTTAAACACTTTAGGAAACATTATCTTTGCTCATCTAGTTTATAATCCTGGCACAAAAAAACCCTCAAACAAACAAAAAAACACCCCCAAAAAAACAATTTTAAAAGATACACTAGACTTGCATACTGTCTGAGGAAAGAATCTGTCTTCAGTGCTTACGAATTTAAGGTAGTGCTAGGGCTTGGGGTCCTCTGTTTACTGTACCCATCATGGGGTAATGGAAGATCTGACAGAGGTAGGCTTTGCTTGGGTCAAAGCCTGCGCTTTCACCCACTGCTGCACCAAGAGATGACATTCTAGAGAATAGTTCAGGGGCCTGCAGGCCCCTGCGCAGGTATTTGGAGCCATGGCCAGAATAAACTACATAGCATTTCTGTCACCGAGTTTATAGCAAGTATGATGGTGGTAGCTGCTACTTAAGTGATTTGTACTGTGAGACAGGCATATTCCTGAATGGCAGCTATGAACCAACTTCATCTTTATTTCAGAAAGATTTAAATTTTTTTTCTGAAAAATGTAGAGCAAAAATGTAGAGGCAAGCATTGGAAACAGGAATAAAAGCATGAAGCAATGAAGTTTTTGATACAGAAGAGGCAGGAAAAGTGAAACCAAGAAACTCATTAAAACAAAACAAGATAGTGTTGTATGCCAACACACTGTAGCTTTGGAGCATCCTAAGCACAGCATAATTCCACAACAACAGCCCACTTAAGAGCTGCCTCTACCATTGTTATCACAATGTTTAGGGACATCCCTGAAGATTCATCTTTGTAAATGAAGGAAACATTTCAGTTGAGTTGAGCGTCTCAAGATTTTGCACAGTTCATACATAATATTCTAGAAATTCCACACATCCTGTAGCTGGAATGGCTTAAGAACAAACAAACAAACAAACAAACATACACCTAAACAAACAATTTTATTTTTTTTTATAAAAACGTTTTCTGATTTTCATCCCAGAATGCTGATTATTTTAATGCAAATTAAGTTTACTCCTTTTTTTTTTTTTTTTGAAGATTCATCTTTGTAAATGAAGGAAACATTTCAGTTGAGTTGAGCGTCTCAAGATTTTGCACAGTTCATACATAATATTCTAGAAATTCCACACATCCTGTAGCTGGAATGGCTTAAGAACAAACAAACAAACAAACAAACATACACCTAAACAAACAATTTTATTTTTTTTTATAAAAACGTTTTCTGATTTTCATCCCAGAATGCTGATTATTTTAATGCAATTAATTTTCCCCCTTTTTTTTTTTTTTTTCTCCTTTGTAACTGAGTGTGGCAGAATAGGTAAGTGTCAAGCTAAAAAAAATATGTACATTGGAGAAAAAACCCTAGTAATCTGATTTTCTTTCAACAAAATTTGAAAGAGATTCAAATGGAAACAGGAAAAAAAAAGCCCTAAATATTACATTACATTGTCTTGAGGGGGTGGTAAGAGTAAAGGGATGGGACAGAAATAAGACAATAGGAAAGGAAAATGTGACAACTCCTTTCTAGTTAATTTTAAAATATCTTCTGTTTATTGGTGAAAAAAGTTTTCAACAAACCATCTGATTTCCCTAAAACTAAGTAAACCACAGCTCCTAATTTTCTCCCCTATGTTTGGTCATCTTGCCTCTCAATTTATCATAGTACCACATATTCTAAAACCAAACACCCAGTCTATCATATTCATTTCATGCTACATGAAAGAGAGGTCAGATTGAATGTCAGCTCTGAATCAGGGCCTTCAAGTGTGTCCTTTCCCTTTCAGCAAAACACAAGCAGTACAGCTTGATTCATGGAGGACTGTATATTAATTCTAAGTGACTGGCTTCCTGGGTATATCTCACTCAGCCATGTGCAATCTATTGTGTTCTCTGTAATGAAACCCACAGTGATGATATTTAGAAAGTTAATATTTCCAAGCAATGAAGCCATTGATTCCCATCCAAGAACTTAATCAACAGGACACATTTTCTTCAACTGTAATGTGTCATGAATTAATTAATGTGATTCAAGATCCTTGTGTGTTGAAAATATGCTTGGTTATTTACAGGCTAAAGACAAACACTTTCAACCAGAATATAAGATTTGCTCTGCTAATCTGGGGCATGGTTTACCCAGTGCTTAGTAGCTAGAAACAAAAACCATTCCAATAAATTCCAGGGCAGGGAGACAACAAGAAGATCTCATTTTCTCTTTTGAGTCTAGAGTATCCAGAAGCACAATGCCTTGTAGCCCTGAGATAAATAGAAAGCATAGTAAACATGAAGTTACATTTTTTGCAAAGACTGGGTTATCTTTATTTTGCTGTTGTAATTTTTTGCAAAATTCATGTTGTAAGACTTACTTTCTCCTTAAGTGGACAGAAGGCCAAAGAGAACCTATGGGATTTTTCACTTCTTCTATTTTTAATAATTTATACCAGTTGCACAGATTTGTCTGGTTTACCTTGTATGAGAAATGAAGCTGTCATGCTCCAGTTAACCTGCTTCAGTAATGTGGGAGTTTACTGCTAATGCATGTTGCAGAACTCATACAGTACTACTTTTATTAAAATATGCTCTTAAGGCTGCCCTCAAAGTTTTCAGGCTTTTTTGTAACAAGCATGCATAAACATATTTTAATTAGTTGTCTGTAAAATGACTTAGTTTCTCTGACAGTTGTTGCTGACAAGAAAAGGTCTGTAACAGCTCTGCAATATAGATGATGCAGTGTGGGTTTCTTTTCATTATCATATTGGCAAAGTCCACACAGACATGGTTATTATGTATCAACAGAAAGGTGCAATAAATAAAAATAATACTAATCAGAAGTATATAAACACATTAAGATAATTAACAGCTGGTTATATCACAATTAGATTTTTTATTTTTTTTTTCTGTGACTTTTTATCTTATTTTCAGATTCTACTGATGCCTTAGGTTAGACCAGAAGTTTTTTCAGTGGACAGGCTCTTTCTTAATTTGTTTGCACATTGTGTAACAGCATAAGAACTCCATCCTGCTTGAAGTCCTCAAATACTCCTATAGTATTAAAAAAAACCAAAACACCATCAAAACTATGATATAGCTCTATTCTCCCTCTCCTTCCTCACCATCACTTTTAAGCTGTACGTGGTTGTTAGGATAATGTCTTAAACAGCTTTCTGGCTTTTAAATCAAACTGGTAATACAGACCATGCTCTCAATTCAAAGGTGGAAAGAGAAGTCTGGCACCTATCTAAAAGTGGAAATTATTCGAATTTCAAAGTTTCAAAAGAGATTTAGAGAAATTACTTTAAAACTCTGTAGGTTTTCACCAATCAAAAGCTAAAAAGGAATACACAGTGGAGCAACAGGACCTGAAATTCAGAGATTTGAACTGGGTTTCACCAACAAATTTCAGTTTGGTGAGGATTCAGAAAGTCAACTAAATTCTCTTATCTGTGGAAGAGAAATTTCAAGAGTACCTGACCTTTAAAATGAAAGCTACTTTTGCTCAATCCTGTATCCTGAATGTTCACATGATACTAAGAGCACCTTATTAAACTGAAGTTTTATGTATTTGTTGATAAGCTGATTATTTGCTTTCTTTTCCTTGTAATTAATTATTTAATGAGACCTACTGTTGTTAGTCCTATGTGGCTGAAAGAACAGCATAATTAGTGACATTAATTTTAGGAGGAGAGCCTGAAATACTTGGCTTAAGTAGGTATTTCAGATACCTGGATTTTGGCTCCATGCAATTGCATTTGCATCTATATGTACGTACAAATATACATTAATTCACTTTCAGTATTTAGGAATTGTACATCACAGAATTAAGGGTGCAGGCTTAAGTGTATTCTAACTCAATTATCAAAATTACATGCATTGCTAGTCATCTGTAGGCAGCCATTGGATTGTCAAATTTTTCAAGCACATTCCAATAACAAATAACTAGACTAATAGCAGAAGTAATTTATAAATTTTATCCAAAACTAAAAAGTCCAACATCTGAAATGTTTATTAAACACATAGTAAATATGTACCAGAATACATAATGCAAACACTACATTGCAAGTATCATATACTTGTGTTAGTCTTTCAAGATATAAGAAATCTGGAGTCTTGCTGTATAACTTACAGCATGGAATAGAAGGTGGGTATCAAATCAAGCAGAATAAATTCTGGGGAAAAAGTTGTTTCATATTCATGGTACGTGATGTTATTTTGAACAATTTGTGGTACAGCACTACTGGCCAAGTCCTCTTTGCCCAGATGCTATGAATTTTTGCATTCTGAGAGCTAAACCTAAAACACATAAGAGTCTGATTTGCAGTAAACTTAGACAATGACTGTTGCAGTTGAAGTCAAGAGTTTGACTTTTCAATGATGTATTCCTTGAATGACATTCTGAAAAAATTCACTTGTTACATATTATAAAACTGACAATTCTGAATTAACTTAAATTTTAATGTTTTTCTACTCTCGTCCCACTCCACAGTTAGTAAAACTACCAATGAACTTCACAGGATATTATTAACCAACGTTTATAAACAACCAACAGACAAGGTCATTAATGGAAATAAGCACCCGAAGATAAAAGAGCCACATTAAAAACTCACAAGAGCAAGTATATACAGGACATCTGTAGGCGATTAAGTCACATTAAAAGAAGTCCTAAAATCATGAGACTACTAGAGGAAATGTAGAAGGAAATTAATATTCCTGTATGTACAATATTATTTCAATGAAAGGTAGTAAATAATGTGCAAGGTCACATAACAAATCATAACATAACAGTACTGGCTGGCTATTAATTTTGTGATCATCACTCATTCTGGGAACTATAAAAGGATATTGTGCTGTTCTGCTGTGAAAGAACTCTAAGTACTAATTTTCAATTAATCATATTTCTATGGGAACACAGAGTATCTGAATATAGGTTACACACCTAAATGCTTTTCTGCGGTTTTGGAAAGGCTGAATTAAACTAAGAAGGACACAGAAAATAAATTAGGCTATTTTCTGCTTGTTTTGCCAAATTGCAACCTGGAACCATCACACAATGGAAGGCAGTCATTCTGTCACAGAGTTGGTGATATTTCTAGACAAGAGCAGCTCTGGATTTAAATATGTGTGTAACTTCATTATTGATGCTGCTTTTGGGGAGCAGCAGCAAATATAATCTTTGTAATTTAACCTAAGCAGGCCTATGTTCAAAAACCACCAAAGTTCATTAGTCATCTGTGTGTGCTTTTTCTTAATATATAGGCATGTGGTGGTCTTAAAGCCTGGACTGCCATTTGTGTTCACTTTTTTACTGCTGACATAGGTGTACCTGAGGATTACAAAAATATCAGTTATAGGTACTCTGGAGAAAAAGGCCCCCTTTAAGTCAGATTTTGTTTACATGCACTACTTTTTCCAAATATATGTCAATCCATTCTCAATCTGTGAATTAACTTACAGTGAGGTGCTCTTCCTCCATTTCTTCTGATAATGGAGTAGTCAGGAAATCATCACTTTTCCAAAGAACCTGCTTTTTGGAGAATAATGGTTTGGAGCTGTGTACGTAAGTGTTGGCTTGAGGCTAAGAGGAGATGCTTCCCAGTTGATTTAATTTAATGGATTTGTGGACTGTGCATCTATAAGACGACCTGCTAAAATGGAAATAAAGGTGTCAGACTGGGTTTCATTACTGAAAAAGGGCTGCTTTTTAAAGTGAATTACAATGAAAGAAAAACATCCATACATTTTCTATCTTCCAAATCTGGCAAACGTCCATAAAAACAGCTGCTTTGTGCAGCATGGAACCTCCTCTGCACAGAGGAACTGACCAACTGAGTTAGGATAGTGATTGGACTTAATGATCTTGAAGGTCTTTTCCAAACAAAATGATACTGTGATACTGTGATACTGTGAACTGAATAGGGCAGTAACAACTTTACTGCCACTGTGCTGGTAAAACTTGCATATATAAAAAAATGTGGGGGATTTTTACTTAATTATACTGTCTGGAAAAATAAACTAATTCTCTCTATGTTCATCAAATCATAGAATCATTTAGGTTGGAAAAGATCCTTAAGACCATAGAGTCCAACTGTAAATCTAGCACTGACAAGTCCATCACTGAACCATGTCTTTAAGTGCCACACCTAGATGTCTTTTAAATACCTCCAGGGATGGTGACTCATCCATTTCCTCAGGCAGCCTTTCCAGTGCCTGACAAAGCTTTCAGTGAAGAAATACTTCCTAATATCCAATCTAAATCTCCTCTGAAGCAACTTGAGGCCTTTTCCTGTTGTCCTATCTTGTGTTAACTGGGAGAAGAAACCCACCTCACTACACCCTCCTTTCAGGTATATGTAGAGACTGATAAAGTCTCTCCTCAGCATCCTCTAGACTGAACAATGCCAGTTCCCCAAACACTCATCATAAGACTTGTTCTTCAGACCCTTCACTAGCTCCATTTCCCTTTTCTGGACTCACTCCAGCACCTCAATGTCTTTCTGGTAGTGAGGGGCCCAGAACTGAACCCAGTACTGAGGTACCAATGCTGAGTACCAGTGCTTAGTACAAGCTGACAATCACTTCCCTAGTCCTGCTGGCCACACTATTCCTGATACCAGCCAGGATGCTGTTGGCCTTCTTGGCCACCTGGGTGCCCTGCTGGCCTATATTCAGCCAGTTGCCCACCAACACACCTAAGTCCTTTTCCTCTGGGCAGCTTTCCAGCCACTCCCAAGCCTGTAGTGTTGCTTGGCCTTGTTGTGACTCAAGTGTGTGATCTAGCACTTGGTATTCTTGAACCTCATATTTAATTGAACCTCATACATAATTGGCCTTAGCCCACTGATTCAGCCTGTCCAAGTCACTCTGCAGAGCCTTTCTACCCTCAGGCAGATCAACACTCCTGCCCAACTTATTGTCATCCTCAAACTTACATGTTAGAAGTAAGAGTTCCTCTCACTTGCTTAGCAAAACAAAAATGCATCACCAAAGCTATCCTCAGTGTTGCCTTGTCCTTTGTCCACTTGAAATTTCTGACTAGAAAGCAACTTCTCCCACTTGGTCTTAGGAAGTCTCACATAATCTTTAATATCTTTTGAATAGCAAGGAGAGGGAGAGAGTTGAGAACACAGGAAGACATCCATCTCATCTACTGCCATGTATGAACGGCAAGTCATCCCAAAATAATGTACTGGATGATGCTATTGAAACCTTTTTCCCTGAACTAGAAAGCCATTTCTTTCAAATACATAAGTTTAAGCAGTGTTACTTAGTAGTTGTGTGCCCTGATGCTTCTCTGAGATCAAATGGAAGAGCTATCTTTTTTCTAGTCTTCAAACTTGCTCCTACACTTTTAACCCTCCTTATTTTTTGCATGTTATTTAACAAGACTAAAACATAGAAATAAGTAAACATTCTTTCATTAATCTTTTGGATTCTTCCCAGTATGTACTATTGTAGTCACTACATACCAACTATCCTGTTATTCTGCTTAGCATATGAAAATATATTCTGCGTGGCGTTTGAAAAGCTAGTGGAGTAGCTTTCAGAAACCTTTTCTGTGCAATACTATTGATATTTGCAAAGAATTTAAGAAGCAGATCAAATTACTTATTCAAGTTCTATTCAGCGTCTGCATCAAGGAATCTTTAATATACAGAACAAAGCCAAACAATTTATCTTCTTTGCCTGTTTTACCCATTGGTGCCTAGCACTTAAAGTATAAGACAAAGCTGGTATGCAGCTAAGAAGGAAGTTAGGAATTTGTGATTAGTAGCTCCTATTGATACATTTCCCCTTCCTTTCTCCAGCTGAAAAAAAAATCCCAAACAAACCCAAAACCAGTTTCGGACATTTTTTCAGATGACTGTAAGATATTTATCTTTTCCTGAGATTCCTGACTCATTTCCTATCTTCCTGTAAATAATTTTATCCAACAATTTGTCATCTAGTAGTCTCTTTACTAACAAATCTTCAGTCTGTTTACATTCAGAAATATTTCAATATGCTAAGGCTTGAAAGTAAAGAGATAATTAATACTTAGAGATTCTTTCTGAAGTATTCTATTCCATACACTTTTCTGAAACTGAAAAATTCAGTCCTGGAAAAGTGATGTACTTAATGAGCCTTTCGGTATGTATCCAGACAGGGATTCTGTCTGCTCGCTTGGCTTACTGTCAACACTGTCAGAAAGGAAACGATGGAAAATAAGAGGCTGCACTGTAAGGTTTAACTAAGGTCATGGATGCATTTAAGAACATGTATTACACAACAATCTACATAAAATTGAAGATAAGCACAGTTTTGATTATATGTGCGTATATGTTTAAATATACATATTTAAGGAAATGGATGTTTAGAGACTAATAATATTTTATCTAGACATGCCAAGTATCTTGCTTTACACCATTTTTAAAGGAGAATGCAGAAGTATGTAAAATTGTCTGCAGAGGAATACACATTAGCAGTATTTGTCTTTTGTGATAAACTGCAAGAACTATGGTTCCATATTTTGGAAAGTTACACACAAAAAGCAGCTTTTAGAAATAGAAAGTAAATTAAGTGCAAAATATTATCTGATTGTGCTTTTTTAATTTTAGTTCTCTGTTTTATGTTTAGGAAAAAAACACTGCAAAGAAGTTACTGTCTTACCCAGTATCATACCATATCACATTTGCTGCCTTGGCTTCTGCTCTGTATCAAAACTCTTTCTAGACTGCTGCAAAGCAAATAAATGTAAAATAAAGCAATACTGGATGTGCTTCAATTTACCCTAAGAATTGGGTTTACCTCTGTAATTGCCTGAATGGGGCTAAAAAAATGGAAGGTAACACTGGACCAGCTCCTTGCATTCTACATGCTGGTTTTGCTGGATAGATGGAAGTGGTCCTTGGTATAGAAGCCTCATTTAAAATGTATGGCACAGTTTCTCACAGTCCAGATACTGAAAAGTGAGGTATTTAAATTAGAAATATCAACAAAAATAGCTACATAAATATTACGACTAAAAATTTTTTTTTTAAAAAAAGGGTCTTTATTTTTTACACCACGTCTCTTTGTTGATCTTCTTTTGGAAACTGCCTGTGAATGACTGAAACCAAATCCACCCAGAATAAATCTGATAAACCTGATTAATTCAATGGATAATACGACTTAAATAAAGTACAAGTACAGATTGCCAGCCGTGTCATTAATTTTAGAAAAAGCATCTCTAAAAGATTACAAAGTTTGCAAGCATGCAGACTTAACTCATTTTAGTAAGTATGAGTTTATTTCAAATTATCCACGTGAAGTTACACATTCTGATATGTTTTTTAATGGTGCTGGACAATGTGAGGTGTGATTCTGTATTTAAAGCATGGCAATAATGAAGATCACTGTGGAGAAGATAGAAATACCAGTTTGACTCACCTGAATTAGAAAAATCGACACTTTCTATCTGCCTTAATTTCACTGATAAGTAACAGCTGTTGATTAAAAAAGCAAAACAAAACAAAACAAAAAACCCTCCCAAAAAACCGGCTCAGCACAGCTACAATCATAACAAACAATGACCTTGGCTTATACCTCGTAGCCATGGCAGCAACTGAAAGGACTTCTTCCCACAATGTGTTAGGAGGAGGGTTTTTAACTGCCGTTTCCCATGACTGGGTGTCTCAACAAGCGAGCAAGGCTGAGCAAAAGAGTTCTGCTGTGAAGGAGTTTACTCTGAGACACAACATAAATTCTGATCACACCATAGAAATTTTTCAAGGGGAAATGCCTGCTCTAAAGCCTCTGCTTGTAACTACTTGTGGAATCATAAAACTACACCTGTAGACGGTGGTGATGTTTTGTTATATTAATCAATATTAATGTATTTTAATATTTTTTAAGTAACAAAACAATCTGAATGTGAGAAGGTTTTTCAGTGTTACTTGTTAGCTTGAGGAGGGTTGTCAAGTCAAAGTCAAAACTCTAGAGTTTGTTCTCTGGGTGACTTTTGGAAATTTCTTTGCACTCCTTTTATTAAATGAATAAGAGGACTGCTACTAATCCCTAATTACAGGAATGTGGAAAAAAATAATCCATGCCTTTCAAAACCAAAAATGTTGAGGAGGCTTTTCTGACTTTCCCCTCTGGCAGGTAAAGTGACTCCTGAGTCACTTATCTGGTGCATTTTTTCCTCATATCTTCAGGAAATGCAAAAAAACCAACAAAAAAAACCCCACAAATGCAATGTGATCACCTTGATTACAAAGCATTGATATTCAGGGAAGAAAATTTTCAGGTCACTATATAGTTAATCAACAATACTGCATTTATCACCATTTAGCAAAGATGCTGAAATGCACATGCTCTGTTTCAAATACCTAGACCCTCTCCTATCGCCTCAGAAACAGTTTCAGAAACCTCCCATTAGCCTTCTGCAGGGAAGCTCAGAAGGAATCTGTCTCCTCTGTGGCTTTACACTCACTAGTTTTTTATATGTATGCATGTGGAAAATGCTCCAGTCTCCACCATGTAAGCTACTTGGCTTCTTTATTTTGACAGCTGCCATCCTAGTAAATCCAGCTCCTGGGGCCTTCCTCTTTCCATTGGACCCAAGGCTCTGTTTAAGCACTCAGATGAAGCCAGCACCAGCAATAGGCAAAATTTCTTGCTTCCAGCTTTGTGTCACACAGCCCTCCTACTTTTTTTAAAGTGCATTTTAACACTGCTCACTATAACTTTCTTGGTAGAATAAATTAGTAGGGTCACAATAATTGCTAAATTTGATTGCACCAAATTCCAAGGTAGCCTCTTAAGCTGCAGTCCTCCAGTCCATAAGGATGGGAAGCTCCCAGGAAGAAGCAATGAATCAAGTTCTGTCTGTATCCTACCTGCAAACAGGAGAATCACAGAATTTTTTTTAGTTGGAAGGGACCTTAAATATCACCGAGTTTCAACCCCCCTGCATTGGCAGGGACACCTCCCACTAGAACAGGCTGCTCAGAGCCCCATCCAACCTGCCCTTGAACACCTCCAGGGATGGAGGCCCCACAACATCTCTGGACAGCCTGTTCCAGTGTCTCACCACCCTTACAACTGAAGAATTTATGCCTGATCTCTGACCTAAATCCCTCTTCTTTCAGCTTAAAACCATTAGTAGTCACTTCATTGTAGAAAGCCACTCAGTTGGTCAGGCAGGACTTGCTCCTGGTAAAGCCATGCTGGCTGTCCTGGATCACCTCCTTGTCCTCTGCATGCCTTAGCATGTCTTCTAGGAGGATCTGTTCCATTATCTTAGATACCTAAAGTGAGAACAGAGGATGCTAGCATCACTTAGCAATACTTTCACAGAAAAGTCACAAACTCCAGTAACCAGCACATCAAGGACTTCTCCAGCATATTCAATGGTCTTTGCTGGACTCCTCTTCCATTAAATTTCTATGGTCACTTTTTGAATAAATGAATATTTTTGTCTTTCCCAACTTCCTGTGACAAGAAGTTACCTAGCCTACTTCCATTTAGTTCAGCCTAACCTGCTACACTGTAGTTTTGTTAGATGTTTCCTAGCTCTTGTATTTGAAGAGGCAATTGAGTGTCATTGCCTACTTGCCTTTTCCCTGTCCCTAGTGAATTTTATGGACCATTGTTTGGGTGCCTTTTCCATAGTGAGGAGCTCCCAGTGTATGTTTTGCCACTTCCATGCCACTGCTGCTTATAGATCATCATGTGAAGCTTTTCTTGTCCTACTGCTTTCCAGTACTGAACATTCAGAGCTATGTAGAGAATCCAGCGTGTGGCAGCTGGCGGCTTCACACTGTGCAGCCAAGATGCCTCCCATGACAGCAGGGGCCAGAGGGAAGGGGAAGCAGCCTAATAATCCCAATTTTTATTTTTAAACTGACAGATCCAATACACAGCGCCTGGATTCTGACTACTTGAGAGGTTTTTGAGTGAGTAAGCAATGGCACTTGTAAATATTCACCCTTAAAACTGGTTTTACAGCCAGTCTTGCAGAACCTAGCTAGACAAGACTATGCATTGTCAGTGGAACAAAACAACTGTGGAAGCTAAAGGAAAGGTCAAAGCTTTTGGCTTCATTCCTTATTGGGAACTGCATGGCAAATATGTAGTAACTGTTGTCAGCACTTGGGGATGGGTGGTCTTTTGACTATGGAAGCTGCACGGAAATTTCCATGTTTTGGCAAAGAAGGTAAAGAAGTAAGAGAAACCTATTGCCTTGTAAGACTGGTAGCCCACAGGGGCATGTCTTTACTGACTCCTGTGCATGGTTGAACTGCATCACACTAGTGAAGGAAGTGAAAAAAAGTTTCAACTGTATTAGGAGTAACCTGAGAAATTATAATTCATCCTAAATGCTGTTAACATTCCATTAGCACTTTCAGGTTAAACACACAATAAAGCAAAATGGTAACTTTTGAACTTCACGTGGGGAGAAGTATACAGAGACACAAGATGTCCTGCAAGCTGCAAAATCGTTGCAGACCCGCGAAGAGGACAAGTGGGAACAAAGTTCTCACTCAATGGAAGCTATTTATTTAGTTCTGTTATAAAAAATACTGAGCAAAAATGTCAGTCTGAGTTTTTAATCCTTGCAAGTTAAAAAATAAAGCATAAATATAATTCTGCATATTCTCCATATATCGCCACATCGTTTCAATTTCAAGAAATAATTTCAGTCATTTGCAATGACAGCAATGCTTAAGTACTTAGATGTTAATTACCTCTGAAACATACACTTTTGTTTTCTACATAATCTGCCAGAGCATTCATACCAAATTTTTAATTTTTCCCCGTTCTATATCTTAAAATGACCAATTTGTCGTCTAAATTAGTAAGAATGTGCAATAAAACGAAGAGCAGAAAAATTAGTTTTGTTCTACAAAGACAGTGTATTATTTACTGGAGGGATGTCTCTGGAAACCTATCTAGATATTTATCTAGGTGCTGTTTTTTAAAGATATTAGGGCACCTAAAGATACCTATGCAGGTAAATACAAATGTCAGCTTTTGGAAATCCCACTTAGGCTTTAATTCACAGATAGAGTTATTTCAGTGACTTAAAAACAAAACTGCATCATCCTTAGGTGATAATTGCCTTGAAGAAAAAATAGAAATAAAGCTGGCTTAAGTTCAGGTGGCTTAGGCTACTGCATTAACTACACCATTGGCAGTTCTGCAAGAAATGCCAACTTTTACCTACAACAGTGAGGAGACTAGACTTCCAGAAAACTATTGCAAACACTTGCATGGAAGCCCCTAAAACTAGTTGGAAATAGTCTGGGAGAGAGCCTGTATTCTAGTCCCTTTCTCTTGGGCATGCAGAGTTTGGAGGCTGGATGCCTGATGAGGTTGGTCAGGGCAACTAAAGCTTCAAGGCCCTTCTCTGTCCTAGACAGGTTTAAGAGAACTCCTTCTGAAGCCCCATGTCCTCAGTACAGCAGTCTGAACCCTACCACCAGCATCACCAAAAAAGAAATATACAATTCCCTCCCAGTAATCATTATTACCATACACCATGTATACAAGTATTTGCTCTTGTGTCCTCTGTAAGATGGATTCAGCAAATGCAAAACAAAAAGGGAAAATGTGGCATCAGTTTCAAAAGTCCTAGGGTCAGACCCCATTTTCTTTAATATAGATACATGAATATGAATAAATAATGTAGTAAAATAATCCATACAACTAATGGTGAGCACTAACCCATCAATATGAATCTGGACCTCTGTATAAAATCAGTTCATTTTACACAGGTCAAAGCAGTTACTTGGGCCTCTTCTACCACCCTGCATTGCTTTTGTTCTCTTTTCTCCCAACTGATATAAATAAACTCATATGCTTCTTTGGAAGGAACTACAACATAGTAAAGTGCAAATTTACTTGTATCCTTGTAAAACATACCCTTTCAATGACATATTCTTTAAAAATGAACAATTTATTAATTCAAGGCTTAGTAAATTCTTAATCATTTACTTTCTCCATAGTTCTCACAGATATCTGACAACCTGTTTTACCACTTTAATATTAATGACATTGCTCATTTCTCAATGCAGACAACAGCTTCAGAGTTTCAGGGAGTCATTTACTATCACTATTTCTTTTTCTTGGTTATGTGTTTTAACCATCTTTCCCATGTAAACCCCCCAACACACATACCATATATTTGGTTACATCTCTGGGAAACTGTGCTTTTTAAAAATTATGCTTAGTTCAAGATAAGTATTTGTCATGAGAACTCTAGTTTATTTCCTGGGTTAATGAAAAAAACAAACCTCACAGTCTCACTCTTGCTCTCACCCTTAATCCCTTATAAACACTTTGGAATCAAATTTATGTGAAAAATATTCCAATCATAAGCCAGGTACTGATGGAAAGCATTTTTTTCCAAAGGAATATAGACATTGCTACATTGTGGTAGTTAAGACCTACCGCCAAAGCCTTTCCTGTTTGTGCAATGTTTTAATTTGTGATTTTCTCTCTTCAAATATTACAACTAGTCATTAGCATGTCTGTACATATGGGATGATCTCATCCCACACTAAAGACTTCTGAGACAAAGAGTTATAAAAAAGGTACTATATTAAGAGTAGAATGCAATCAGAATGATTACTTATCCTAAATAGAAAAAACCTCATATAATGTATTCAGCTATTTATGCCTATGAAGTAAAATAGTGATAGACCTGCAGAAGAGGTAAGCAGAACTTTTATGATTAATTACTATGAGTACTTTTAAAATATATTTTCTAAATACCCTTCTTGATTGAAGTTCGTGTTTTCTATAGGAACAGTAAAAATTGAGGGGCTTTTTGTGTGTGTTTGTTTTGCGTTGGGTTCTTTGTGGGTTGTTTGTTTTTAACTGCATATGTTAACCAAACATTCAGCTTACCCTCCTGAAATTTTCTTAAATAATGCAAATATTACACTAGACTCTGGGAGAAGCAATTCCAGTTACAAACTTACAAATTTTGCTTCTAAATCACAGGAAAAAAATTAATGAAACATTTTTGCATTTCTTTAAGAAGGATAATTTTTTTCATGCAAATGTTCCAAAGACATTTCAGTGTCTTCGGCTCTAAAGAAGGAGTGATGGATATGGAATTCCTCTCAGGATCATTTTGCCACATGTATTATATGGTGTACATGGGAGATACCAGCTAATAAGCAGTGTGATATGATGCTGCTTGGGGTACTTTGAACACTCCCATGCTTCTGGATTTGGTAGGAAACCATAAAGAAAAAACAACTAAAGAATTTGTATGTAAACAGTCAATGCAACCAGCTTAGACTCTGTTTTGCATCAGAAAACACAATAAAGAGTGTGCATACAAAAAAGAAACTGATTCAAAGCTCATTGAAGTCAAAGGGTTTAACAATGATCCTTAAATTCTCTGCTTCATCAGGAACTAGGCAATAACTAGCAATAATCCAGTTGGTCTGAAAACAGAAAATACAGCAGTGGGGGATTTTTTTAGGTATGATGTACATAAACCAGACAGATGCTGTTTTGAACAGATCCTCAACTCTCCTGCAGTTGGATAATTTCCCATGGAAAACATGGAAGACAGGACTTCCAGCACATGTTGGAATGGGGCTCTTTCCCCAGCTTCATAACTGTCTGCCTGTGTAACCTTACTCAAGTCATAATGTTTTGCATCTGCCAAATAAGAATCTTAATGCTTGCTTGTCTTTGCAAAGTACATAGAAACGTAAAGATCTGTTTGCTCTGTACAATTCATGTACTTTGGGTCATCGTTAGAGAGTGAAATCCAGACAAGATCTTTCAAATGAAGTTGCAGGTTATAGCCTTTCATTAGTATGAGTATGTGATTATAACTTCATGACAGTGGCTTTGAAAATCATGCTTTATTTCTCCAGGCAGAGACTTGCTGACTCTGTAATAGCCTTTACTTTCCTGTAAATTTCTAAATTTCTTACATGACTATAGGGTGTTTGTTCTGTGACTAGCTGAAGTTACTCACCATTTTATCCAAGATTATAAACCTTGCTAATTATTATAGTTTATGAATTCATATTTGTTATCACAAGCTTAGTTATGGCTTGTCAGAAAGCTGTTTTTCAAGCTCATTAATAACTTTACAAGTAAATTCACCTTTAAGCAGCCAGGTTTAGTGGAAGGTGTTCTTGCTCATGGCAGGGGGTTTGGAACTAGATGATCTTTAAGATCCTTTCCAGCTGAAACCGTTCTGGTTCTATATCTGGAAAGACCAAATTGGATTTCCATAAGTATTTTACTTTAATAAATGCTAAATATTTCATTTTACTCCAAATCCCTTTGAATAAAACATATTTAAAATATGAAAAAGGGTCTTTGGAATTTTTGTTTATTTGGTTGGTTTTGTTTTGTTTACAAGAAATACTAGATCACAACTGCTATGATTTGTTTAAGAAAGAAATTTCTTTCACAGAAAATTTCTCTAGTGGAAATCAATTACCTTTTTTTTTCTACCAACCCTGAGTTTGATTCTCTACAGTATCAGCAGCATCAAAGTCTAGAGGAACCAATGAACATTTTGGACATATTATTTCGTGGCATGTGACAAAATTAAACTGTCACATGAATGGGATCCATTCAGTGGTTTGATATCTCTTAATGTCCTTCTTCATACAGTTAACTTTCTATGCCCTAAAATGATATGAAGTCTACCTAAACATTCATACTGTGATTAAATGGTTCATTAAACAAAGTAAGTTAAAGAAGCTATAGACCTGGAAAAAATACCTAAATGTAATAATGAGAGACAGTTGGAGGTACTGAACCTAATTCTCTAGGAGAGACTGTATTCTGTAGAAGAGAGTCTACATCACCTGGAACCTTTGTAGCAGAAAGACTACATTCTAACTGTTGTGGGAAAGGATTGCTATACACAAAGACACGAATTATCCTTACAGATGGCAGAGTATGAATACGATTTCATATTTTAGTACGTTTTACAATATGCCACTAAACAATCTATCATGTAAGAATTAGAAGCCTTCCCTGAACCCACTGACATATACAAAAACACCTTGCTTTGCAAGGAGTAACATGCCTTCCCTTTTCTCTGCCTTCAGCTGCTGCTGAACTGTGGTTAGGATCATACCTTCAGCAAGCCTGTGGGATTTAATCATCTGAGGAAGAAGAGGGAAAGTGCTTAGACTGCAACTCTGACTGACCCATAACATTCGTAAGGCTCTTGGTCAGCTCATCGGCACTCTGTACAGGGGTCACTGTGTGGTTCTAGATTTGTTGAAAATTCTCACTTCCCTTTGAAAAATCTTCTCTCCCCAAGGATTACTCTCACCATGTTGTCTGAGTGGGAGTGAAAATTTATTGGTATTTCCATTTCCTTTTTTAGTCAACTAGAGATACGAGAGAAAGTATGGATCTCGTGCATTCTCGTGTAGTTTTGCAGTCTTAACATCCTTAGGGAAACTGCCCACTTGACTGGAATTATCCGACCACAGCGTGCCTGGTTTGTCTTTTTTAGTGTTACAAACATTTAAAAAGTGTAATGAAACGTATCCCAGGCAAAAAGCAATAGCAACAAAGTTGAGAAAATATCTAAAGAAACTTCCCAGGCTAATTTATTGCATAGCAACGATTTTGCAGTCAGTTAAAAAAACAGGACTCTTAAAGAAAAATACATCATTTGACATTTCTTCCTTTAAATGCAGTTGCTTAGTAACTTTGAACTCTGGCATTTCTGTTTATTTTTCAGCGCTTTCTCTAATGAGTGTGACTGCCGCATTCCTTCGAGTTTAACCGATACTGTGTCTCCCTCATCCAAGGTTATTCATACTTTGCTAATTATATGATTAAACTTATCATGAAGGCTCCATTTTCTGATTTGACTTTGAAATTTGTTGATTTTCTATTTCTAAGAGATATAATGACGCAGGAAGAAATTCTATTTATTTCTGGGAAACATGCTGTTCTACCTTTTGTTTCTGGGAACTGTGTGGACATAAGGTGATTTCACATCAGATTGTAAACTCTGTAATTTCAATTGAGAAAGTTCCAGTTCTCAGAAGTATCCATGACACTTATCCTGACATTATTACCACTTGGTAATTTGAAAAATTCTTTTAAGATCTTTTAGCAACCAGAATAGCCTTGGACTTAAAATCTGCTACCAGCTGCCGCATCTTCTTTTCACTTTACTCTGAAGTTTGTTCCAGTTGCTTTATCTTTTCATGCTACAGTGAAACTTGAGTAGATGACACCAGATTCAAAGCCTAGTGTCTCTCTCTCCCCACTGGTCTGAGATCTCTACAGAGGTGTTCTGTCATGCTTTCCTTTAAAATAAGGGGTTTTTTAAGTTTTTTTTAACTTTCATTTCACTTGGCATAAACAGGAAATTTCTTTTTCCGCTAATCACTTTGTTAATCATATCGTTAGAAAAGTAAAAAAAGCAAACAGGTTACAGAGTCATAACTGCTGCTGACAAGTGTAGGTTCCTGCTCAAAAAATTCTGAAGTTAAACTTATACCAGCTGTATCTGAAGAGTTCTAATTCCCTTTTATCTGATTTTTTTGCCACTGAATATTTTGATACGAACTATGTGAAGTATGATGACACTGATAGAGAGGAATTTGAAACAGAGCTTGAAGAATCTCTTGGTCTTACGGTAGAATTAGTTTGAATAGCTGATGATTTATTAGTTTCTTAAACAATTGCAAATGCTGAGATCTTTAAATCCAGAATCCAAATGTTTTCCATACTATTGAAAATCATCCATTTCCCTGGTTCCTGAAAATTATGTAGAACAAAAGGGAGAAGATGGCATTAAAGAAATGTGGTATGAAGAGGACTCAGCAATTGTATATCCTGAAGAAATCCAGAAAAAAATGTAAGTGAAAAATACTGGCCACAAGTGTTCTGATAATGAAGTACAGTACACATGTCTATAATGGCCTGATTTTTAAAGGGAATTAAACACCTAAACCAATGGGAGTAATACAGTTTTTTTGTCTATCCCTCTGACCTGAAACATCTGAATCACCTTGAAAAATTGCACCTTAGTTCATCATAGCAAGTTTTATGAGTATTTTTATTGGTTGGGTCTTAGGATTTCTAAAATTTTTCTTTCTTGCTTATTTTAAAACTATTTTACTCCTTACCAGAATAAAAGTGAAGAAACCAGTTCTGAGTTTGTAGCTCTTTAAAACAGTCTTGTCCTGGTATCTAGGCACAAGAATGCTGTGAAGCTGGTGGAACTAGTTAGTGCAACATTTATGTGTCTTATGAACCCCCAAATAAAGGCACGATTATGGTTTATGTTAGCCAGAACAGGACTGAACAATGCACAAGACTGTTGATACATTTGGCCTAGTCACAGCTTTCATGCAGCTCTAGCAGAAACACAAATGCTCCAGAAGGCTAAAAACAGAAAATCCCAACAACAACAAGAAACCATAATCCAGATTACTACTTCTTTTTGAATTCACAGGCTATTAGTGTAGTCACGTGGGAAAAAAAGGCACAGAATCTGTAAGGATACGTTTCAGAAATACAGTTTCCTTTAGCATGCCAGACACTTTGCTCCTATATTTCTACATACAATTATCTCTACTATTGAATTATAGTAAGCTTCAGTTTAGTATTTAACAAGGTGGTTCACTAGTGTTTTGCTTTTGTTAATACCAACTAAAAAACTCTGCAGTTAAACTTGAAATTAACTTCAGTGAGAAACTCAAGCTTAATAAAATCCACATTGCTTCTGCAATTTCTCTGTTTACACAAAGTATTCTTTCTAACATAGTACTTGAAGCAGGGCTTCATGTAAGAAATGCTAAACATTTCACCACACAGTATACCAGACAACATACTTTCCATAAATAAAGGTCAATTATATAAACTCTCCAACTAGAAAGCTCCAGGCCCTGCCAGAAGAAGCTGGCTTTCTCCATGTTGCAAACCCATGTCCTTCCCACCGTATGCACTGAACCCTTATGGTAAACATGACAGTGCCTCTGTGGGGCAAACATTTCCTGTTTACACACATAGTAACAAACTCTTCAAAAATTTTTCTTCTTTGCCTGACACCAAAGCAGCAAGTGCAGAAGCAGAAGGCTGGAGTAACACCATGTTTCAATACAATCTCAACCAAAAAGCCAAATTCCTGTTTTATTTTAACTGTGCAATTCAACATTCTCTGAGGTCAAGAAGAAAGGTCAATAAGCATTTTCTTTTGTTTTTGAGATTTGTGATCTGTTCTGTTTCAAGGCAAGGAATCTTCAGGTGATAGTTTACATTGAAAATGTACTCAATGGTCCTATTGTTCCATGGTGCTTGGTAAAGACTTGATTGTTTTGGTCTTCTCATTATTCAGACAATCAGTGAATTAAATAAGGAAAGCAATTTTATGCAGCATAGTCTGGCAAGGTATCCTGTTAGTCAGCAGCAGTAACTCATATGCTTTCCAGGTCAAATCAATTTCCCAGGCCAAAGTTATTGGGGAACAAATAGGAAAACACTACAGAAACAGGCTGTAATCTTGTGAATGGAGAGGCAGACAACTATGGCAGAATAGAACTATTTAATGTTTTGGGTTAGAAGGGACTTTTAGAGATCAGCTAGTCCAACTTCCCACACCATGGGCAGGGACATGTTTCACTAGACCAGGTTTCCTCAAAGGCCCCTCGAGCCTAATACTGAACACATCCAATGATGAGGTATCCACAACCAGTGTCTTATCTCTCTCATAATGAAAAATATCCTTTTTATATTCAGTCTAAACCTACTCTTACTTTAAAATTGGTGTCCGTTGCTCTGTTACTACATGCCTTGGTAAAATCTTTTTCCACCTTTCTTATAAGCCCCCTTTATATAAATGAAGGCCACAAAATGATGTTTCTCTGAGGTTGCTGACAGTGTTAATCAAGTGCTTAGTCCCCCATCACAGCTTTGCTCAATACAGCAACTTGGAGTGCACACAGAGGTCATTTCCATTTCTTCTAGATCAATTCATGCCTAACCTCTGCCTTCTCTCCACATCAAATTTATAATATATACTTTCAAAATTTCACTACTGTAGGCAACTCTGAGGTAAATTAGTGAAATACCTACTTCTTAAAAATAAGACTAATCATAGAGGTCTAGAATTCCTTTTGATAAAATGACCCATTTCCACAGTGCAAAATTTCTTTTTACTGAAGATTTTTTCTGCTTATCAATTGTGAAACCCTTAACTGTGTTCTATTTTGATATATGGGTAACTCAACAAAGTGCAATAATATTCTAATAATAAATGTGTTTCTTAATGTATTTAATTTTGCTTACCTATAAAAGTAAAACAATTCAGTTCCTCAGGATGCTTTAGTCAGAATAGATTTATAAAAAATTTTCTACACAAAAGAGAAATAATGGAATAGCTATGAGGCTTTTTAGCTTTTCAGTATTCTTTTTAATTTTCTATGGGTTAGAGGCAGTTGTGTGCTATGAACCAGTGTACATATTTGAATAGTTTTTTACATATTGCTTCTTTCATAATTGCATTTTATTTCAGTTACAAAAATGCAATATAATCATAGAATCATAGAATGGTGAAGGTTGGAAGGGACCTTAAAGATCATCAGGTTGCAACCTCCCTGCTATGAGCAGGGACACCTCACCCTAGACCAGGCTGCACAAGCCTCATCCGACCTGGCTTTGAACACATCCAGGGAGAAGGCTCTCACAACCTCCCTGGGCAACCCATTCCAGTGCCTTACCACCCTCATGGTGAATAATTTATTCCTGGTGTCTAAGCTGAATTTTCCCTCTTTCAGTTTAAACTCTTGTGTTGCTTGTATGGGGTTTTTTTGTTGGTTGGGTTTTTTTATTGTTTTGGGGAGTTCGGGGGTATATGTGTTTGTTGTGGGTTTTTTTCCTTCTGGGTAGATGGTTGTACTTAGTCACCTTAGAATTTTTTTTCAACCATAACAATTCTGTGATTCTGTGATTTCCTATGGTAAACAGAATAATTTGCATGATTACTTGCAATACACTTGCTAGTAACTTGAGAATAAAATACTATTTGTATCTCCTAGAAACTAACTTGCTCTAGTGAAAGGAACTCTGAAAGCTATGAAAATGCAAGAAAATGCAAGATCCCTGATTTTCTCTCATTTATTTAATTTCAAATAAAATTTCTCCTCTGAAAATAAAAGAGAGTAAATGTGGCACCATAAAGCTCCATGCTGTTCGGATTTTTGGACTCAAATACCTTTTCCCCCACACAATTATACTCAGAAGAAAGTAACCGTTACAGTGATTTATGAAAGAGTAATGAAAGTGAACTAAGACATTAAAGTAACCTAACCATTATAGAACAGAAACTGTATTTCCAAGAAGGATGCCTGAAAAATACAATGCCAGAAACTCACAGCATCACAAGCTTCTCACCAGATAAATGATCTTATTTCAGATCCCTTAATGTCTGAGTTCTCAGACACTGATACTCGTAGTTTGTGTGGGGTTTTTTCCTCATTAATCCTTGTTAATTAAAAAAATATAAGATGATGTTCCAAAACAAGCTGTCAGAGAGACTGCTATAGGAATGCGTAGCCTAAATCCAGCTCCTCTGATCGTCCAAGGATTTACTTTTCAGTCAGAAAATAAAGAACCTCCAACCTTGCCAAATATAACATCTCTATCCTGCATTCCAGAAGACTCCTGCTCTCTGACTTGTCCTGCCTGCACAGTTTTCAGCTTGTTTCCTCAGTGGAAGCTGAAGGAAAAATTCAGTTTCATGAGTCTACTACAATTACAAAGTTGTAGGATTTCCAGTTTTGTTTTTTTTTTAATGGAAGAGTTTTAATATTGGTGTAGCTATTTTATGCCAAGAGGGTTTTAATATTTTGTAAACAGGATCACTGCAACACACTTACTTTGGGAATCAGCAGCAGTAATGCATACAAGGCAGTATTATGGCAAAGGTTCAGGGGGAAAACTGCCTCCACAGAAAAGTCCTCTAAAATATGTGAAGTCCAGCTTGAGAAGAGGGATTCTCAATGTCCAAGATTTTTGAGGCTCTATACATAACATATTTTTTTAACTACATTGGGCTAAAGCCTACCTTTTCTTCAAACAATATTGTTCTGAAGCTCAGGTAAAGAATCAACAGAAAGTAGCAGAAATGACAGAGTAGTTTATATGGCACTCCCTTTTTCCACAGCAAAAAGGAAGATGGTGAAACTGTATGCACCTCCTCTCTCTGGAGCACTGATTCCCGTAACAGCCAAGTGCAGTTTCAGGCTTGAAGTGCAGCTTGAAGCCTCTTTCCCAGATTGTCTTGATAATGTCTTTCCCAACATTAGCATGCCAACCTGCAACGTATCAGTATACATCTACAAATGTAAGTTAAGCTAGTTTTGTGTCCCATGTAGAATCTCAGTCATACATGAAGCATAAGCAGCAGTTTTTAAGTCTAACCTTTCAGAGATACACAGTTAAATGAGCACAGCTAAAATAGGAATTGATGGTAACAGGTTATCCAACCTCATTGAAATCAGGACTACCCTAATATCATATGGGAGCCCCTCTGACTTTTAAAACATGTATTCTTGCATTGCCCATAGTTAAGAAAAATCTATTCTCTGACTCCTCCTCAAAGACCTTTCCATCTGCACCTGCAGAGACGTTATTGAGGAAACACAACCCCTGTTTTAAATCCTTAGGGATTTTCAGCACTGTGAGAAATTTACTTTCCTGTTATTTTTCATGTTGTTTAAATAAGCATAATGTTGTCCCCTGCTCAGCTTTCTAAATCCCATATCCTGTTTCCCAAGTTTGGTTCTGAAAGGCTGGGGACTTTTAAGTATTTATTGATAATCTGGTTGCTGTGAACAAGTAATTACCAAGTTCTTTACAAAATTTCCTTCAATTAAAGAACCTCAACGAGTATTATATCAGGGCTTCCACAGCACACTTTGATGATATGCTATGAGTGCTGGACAAGCACCTGCAATCTAACACAAGTGCACAGAAGGGCATTATGGTTTGGTTGGGGCTTTTTTGTCATATGCATTTTTCATGCAACATCAGTCTCTCCACTCTAATACCATTGTCACCCATCATCATTCTCCTCCTAGGCTCCCAACCTCTTGTCCCTTTCCAGCTTCACCCAGTTATATGTCTCATAACCCTCAGTTATCTACTTGATACACAAATACCTCAGCGACTTTTCCTCTTCTGGTGAGCTTGTGACCCCTACTTCATCCTGTCTTGGTCTGCTCCTGCTCCCTGAACAGAAAGCATTAAGTAATGAGACTGCTTATGTATATGGAACAGACCCCAAGTGGAGCTGGTAAGGGATGTGGTGGCACATGACCCATCAACAGCAGCTACCTGTACAGAGTCCTTTACCTCATGCAGTTTCAACCTTCCACCACTTGCCCCTGTGTAATGGATTTACAAGTAAGAGCTTCTTCCTCTCTGACACAGCAGAGAACACAATGTCATGTTCTTAAACATTCACCTCAGATCTAAGTTTTACCCTTTTCTCTTTGCCTTTGACACAGTACCTTATGCCAAGAAATGGATTTCTCATGAAGGAATAAAAGAAGAAAAATAAACAGCAAACAACACCCCCTCCAAAAAAACCACCACTAAATCCTCAAATGCCTCAGTAGCATTAACTTCTCCCTTCTTTTTCTTTCCTGTCTTTGATTATACCTACAGGATCATAGAATCAGATAATCTTCAGAGTTGGAAGGGACCTTAAAGATCATATAAAGTTCATCATTATTAGTACAGAGAAGGGAAAAATGGGCTAGCTTTGAACTAGTAGTGTTAACCATTGTAAATTCACCTACAGTAATACAGAATTCAATTGTTAGCCAGAAAACTATCCCAAAATTGTGGAAATATTTGGTTGATTAGACTATGCTTACCTATCTAAACTGCTAGAGTGAACATCTCAGCAGTGAAAGGTTTTGCACTCTAATCATCATTAATAGAAAGAGCAACAAAGAGGTGTGTTTTCACGTTACCAGATTATACAACTTAGTGTAGACAGACCTGTATAAATGCCAGCAAATATATTTTCCAGTGTAGACAAGAACAAAGTAATTTGCAGGCTATAATAGCTCTCACCCAGAAGGAAGACTTATGCAAATTTGATGGATAAATGTATAAGACAAATGTTCACTTGAAAAAAAATTAGTAGTCCAAATATTTTTTAAAAGTGTGTATAGTTATCCCACATGTGTACATGAACACATACTTAATTTGAAAATGTAATTGTGGTGATTGTATATGCAGACAAAACCACTGCATGGGCAAATTCCACACTAACTTGCTACAGGCATGTGTAAGTAAACACATCGTATAACTACTAATTTGTCCATATAATATATACATTAAATGCAAATACATAACTGAAGAGCTGGTTTATCTAGATAGTAGTAGGCTGTTTATCCAGTCCACTCCAGAGCCACCTTTTATTCTTGTGCTTTATTTTCAGAAAATTAGGACTAATTTCCTTAGTGGCACGTATGTGGTGTGTACATCTTGTATTCTAAAACAGAAACAAGGAAGAAGCCACACAGGATGGCAGAAGCTTCAGGTCCGTGATGTGTAAGGATACAAGAAAGAGCTCCTGGAAGCTCTTGTGTCTATCAATGCACTGCCACACAGCATGCTTCTAGTTTGTTTCTGATACAAGACTTACTAGAACTATGAAGGACCAGAGTATATTGACCTTATGCCTTGCTCTGACAACTAAGCTTGTAAAAGAGACTATAAAGTTGTGAAAGAGACTGCATATACACACAGCAAGTACCAAGGACCTGGTTTTCCCTTAGAGCAGATGCTTGGTGGATTTAACTTACTCCAATGTGAGTAAGAAAGTAATCAGCCTCAGAACAGCTCAAGTGTACATCTGGATTAAACCATTCAGTGTTTTGTTGAGAAGTGTTTCACATAAGACATCATCACTGTTGGAAAATCCTATATACTATATAATGTATCAGTCTTTTTAAACAGTGTGCTGGTTTTTCTAACCAAAGCTTAAAAAATTCTGTTCCTACTGTATCTGTAAAACTGCAGTGGAACTTTTTACTGTTCATGTTCCATGAAAAACAGCACATTATTTTTTTCTAATCTTAAAACTATCCCATGTTTATCTTATTTTAGTATGTTTCTGTCTCAGGCAGGTTACAACTTCAATCAGGAGCAAAAGCATATTTCCCCAGGGCTATAGTTAAACTGTCTTATCTATGAGGTTGTGTGAAATTCTAGGGCTTGGATAGGATATAGTAAAAATACACCTCACTTAAAGCCTTATTTTAGTTGCAACACAGTTTTGAGGAAAATATGGAATTATTATTTTTTTCAGAAGATTCTTATTTGCCACTTGTTCAGTTGTCAGCAGCTATTTAGAACAGATTTTGCTGTTCAAAACATGTTCAAATTCAAAAGGATTACTTGGCAAAGTATGGACAACTATTCCATGAGAATATTGATGGCATAATCTGGCCACTAGTGATTTATGTAACTTGTGTTGAAGATACGTAAGCTACACCTGGAGGTTTGTATTCATGATTTCTAAGTCTACTTGCTTCATAGGCTTCATAGTGCTTTTAACAAGCTCAATTCTTTGTATACTTGACTAACCCACCCATTTTGTCTAACCCACTCACCTGTTTTAGAGAAATGTATGATCCATAACCTTTATGGTTATAACAACCATAAAGGCTACTGTAATTGATGGGCCCTTTAGAACCACATCTGATGTTTTTTCATAGCTCCAAGCCCTATATGTGCTGAGCAGCAGCACTGTCTGCCTCTCCTCAGTCCAGCCCCAAGCCATCCTGCTCTGTCTCCATCCAAGAAGAGTTCTTTCTGTACTATTTATTTTGGTATTCCAACCATATATTTAAGGTGGGATCCTGCAATTTAACACCACAAAAAGGTCATTAAAATCTAATTTGTTCAAGTCTGAAGCTCTGCCAATTGCTTTCTTCTCCCAGAATAACACAGAACCAGTTTTCTAATGGAGGATAATGACAAAAGGCAATCATATTCCTGAAGTCCATCTGGCACTGAAAAAGTCTGAAAAAGCTACACTGTTCTTATACAGTTCTTCCCAGATATTGAGGATTTCCCATTTTTTTCTCTCATTTCCATAAATTACTAAGAATATTTACTTGAAAATACAGTCTTTGTATAAGTCTTCACCTCTCATTTTCTATTTATTAAAAATCAGAAATCTTAATCTTCTTAATTCAGGACTGCTATGGAAATTATTACACTGTCAAAACTCCAAGGGCTATGACACCAGGTAGAGAATAAACAGGAGAGGCGGATGAACTGTTGGGAAACAAGGATCCCTTTTAATCCAAATATTTTTATTAATAAAGAACACGGGAAAGGAAGGAAAGTACATTATACGTTTCTGAAGCCCAGCTGCTCTTTTAGCCAAGCATTCAGGAGGATGAAGTGTGAAAGCACCCTGTCACTCATATGAGAAAGGCTTTAGTTTTGTGGGTGGGTTGTTTTTTTTTTGTTTGTTTTGTTTTTAATCTAGACCTTTGGCTCCTATGATTTATTTACATACCTTGATATTTTATTCTTTGAAGTCTATAGGCACCAGTGTCAGGAGCAGTCACAGACAGTCATTTGCTGTGCTGACTCACTAACTGACCTCCAGAAATCTGTCAAGGACAGAGTGCTGCCAGCTACCTTCAGAAATCCTGAGTTTTTGGAAAATAAAGATACTACAAAAAATTTAAAGCTTTATACTTTTTTTCTGACTTTTATTCTTCTACAACAATGTGTTGTGTTTCCATTTTCTCTTTCATAACTGTGATCGCATATCAGATGTCACTCTATATTTTTATTTGGCATTTAACCCCAGAGAATGGGGGCTTCAGTAATAAAACTGAATGTAAAATTATAGTGGGCAGGTTTTACCCTTCAGTAACAACTGTCTGCTAATATGATAATGGCTGTACCAGACTTCCACTGTAGTTTTGAATTTGGTTGATAGAAGGTCACTGAGAAGGAAAACTTGCTGGGCTAACAGCCATCATGAATGGTTTGACATAGGCATATGTAACAATAAAATAATAACAATATTATTTAAGGTACATAAAGGACTGACTAGAAATGGAAGCAAACTCCAAAACCAAACCAAGTCCATTCTCTTCCTGACCCAAATCCTAGCAAAGAGGTGGTATAAAGAAGGAAACAGAGAAAAGCAGCAAGCATATGGACATCTTTTTTTCTAAAGAAGGAAGGAAAGGAAGTGGTACATTGTAAGCAGATTCTACAAGAGATTGTAAAAAAATAAAGTAAGATGCTAGCTATTACTATCCAAGGTATTTTAAAGCAAAGAAAGATGGGAAGAAGTGTGTATGTCCAAAACGTAGGATCTGTGGCCAGTTACCAAATGTTATTAATCATACAGTGCATGTAGTTGGAGAGGAGTGTATGGCAGATTTCACAGTGAAGGAGAGCAGCTGCCTTGCAAGAGGTATCTTCACAAGAAGAGATCATTATCACTGTAGTCCAGACAGAGCTGTAAAGAAATGTGATACTTTACTCACCATTGCTCATAAATCATAGGCTAGAAGATCAGATAAAAATTGTTGCACAGAGACCAAGAAGTAGTATTTTACTAGGAACTTTTGTCTTCCATTTTATGGAAAGAAAATTTATGGAGAGAAAATTTTCAGTTGAAAACAAAAAGGAGAAACCAGAATGATAAATGCAGTATGTTGGAAAAAATAGAGTACTTGAAAAATATAAGCCTTACTCTAATTATTTGTCATGCAGTAGAACTTCCCAATGGAACCAACACACTGTATATTAGAAATTGTCTATATCAGGTCCATCGGAAAGCAATGGTGATGAATCTCACTAAAATGCTGAAGAAGGCAACAACACTCTAAACACAAATGCCCTAGATATAATCTGCATCTGTGTTCGTAACTGTGCTACTCCCAGTTTTTTCACTGCAGCTTCTCAGGTGTGTGTGTGGGAGCACAGCTGTAATGTTGCTTGAGTCAGCTGATGTGAATTACAAGTCCAGCTGAGCTGAAAGAAGAGCAGAGCAAAACTAACGAAGAATTTGCAGTTCAGAGCAACTAGATCTCCTAGACAAGAGCTGCTCTTTGATTTGCACACTTAAAGCACAATGCAGGCTGCCTGATAACTGAATGGCTCTTAGTAGCATTCACTACTGAGTTCTGCTTTGTAAAGTTTCTGAAAAAATAGGGTTGGGATTTCTATCTGTATTATTTCTCTTTAACCTACCTCACATAGACTTGGTTTATGAAACAAAAGTTTGTTAGCTGTCTCCCCAGCACCCTTCATCTGCTCATGCTTTATTCTGTTTGAGCCTTGGGAGGACAGGTAAATATCTTTCTTCTCAAATAGGCTAAGCAGTAGAAGAGGGATTAGCATGTTCCCTCAGAGACATAGGACTAACATTTAAACTGATGATTGCAAAATGCAACCAGCAGTTGCAACTAATGAGACTGTCCTCGAGGTGATGGACCAAAATTAAGAGACTTCCACTCATTCTTCCAGAACTGCCCTGCGTTTGCAATGCTGCTGGAAATATGATCTCTGAGCTGATACAGAGGGAGTGGGGCAGGGTGTGCCTCTCTCCTCCCCTGTTTCTCCACAGTGAATATCACCAGCCTGGAGCAGCTGGTGGAGTTTTTTTGGTGGTGTTGTTTTTTCCCTAAAGACAACTTGAGTATCATCTCCAAATCTTCACATCTGTCTGCCTTCTTGGGGAAAAATTTTCATGGTCTCAAAGCAACCAGGTACCATATAATGAGGCTGCCTCCTAGAAAAGTCAGTGTGGTTACCTAAGCTACAACTCAGCCAAGCATTTCCCTACATGAAATTTTCCATCTTGATACTGGAAAATTTTCATAGTTAGCAGAAAGTTTCAAAAATAAAGCCCAAATAATTTTCCACTGAGAAAGCATGGAAAACTCATGGAAGATTTTCATCTAGTCACAATAAAAAGAACATTACTGGTATAAAGTAAGCAAACAATACTTGGAAGTATCAGTGAGAATGCTTGCTTTTCCAAATGGGAATAACGAAGTTAAAATGCTGAAGACAAGGGTGTTATTCTAGGTTTTTGGCAAGGAAAATCTTATAACATTATTTTTACTGGAAACATAGCACAAAAAGTTCAGTCTCAGCAAGGGGTTAGGAGGAGAGAGGGGAAGCTAAGATTTTTCCTCAAAATACATGCTTTGTCTTCTGAATATCCTGAATAGTTAAAACATTTTTGATGCATGTCCATAAAATTAATAATTTCTAATATGCACTCAGATTTAGGGAAAGGTTATATTTGTAATTAGATTATACATGGGTTTAAATAAGACTGCACTGTCTAGGGAAGAAGGCAATAATAAAGAAAAGCAAGAGTTTGAAGTCTGTGTTTGGGGTTGTTTGGGGTTTTTTTGTGTTTATAACACATGCAGTACTCTCTATTAAATTTGCTGTGCCTGATGCAAGGAAAGAAGAAAATAACATAACTACAGGAGGAAAAAAAGCCTGGGTAATAAACATACTAGCTGTTAACAGTGATTAACTTCATCAAAATAACTTGTAGCTTCTGTTAATATACCGCTGTAAACTATTACCTAATGCCAGATTATTTTGAAGCTAAATGAGAGATTGTCCACACTTTTAAAGAGCAAAGTGAATAAGGTAGTCGGCCTGTATAAATCTGAAATAGGAAAATTTTCAATCAGTGGCATATTTCTCCTTAATAAACAAAGGTCAGCAATTTCTTGGGAGGGAGAGAGGTTGTGCTCATGAATGGGTTTAATTCCTGAAATGCCTGTAATGTCATACAAAGAGGGGAGAGCACTTGTAATTTTTGTGGAAGTTTCTCAGGTGGTACTGTAACTGCATTGTCACGCAGACTGCATCTTCACCCATATCAGTCTCAGTGAAGGATCTGCAAAATGGGGAAATGGGGGTGTAACCAGGAGGAAAATTGATGTAATGACACAGAAACTTTGATTTTCATAACTCTACTCAGCCTATTCCAGAAAGTCTCTCCAGAAAATCTTATGAATATAATTCATAAACCTTTTTTCTATATACAAAATTTCTGAAATAAACATCCTCCCAAAATCCAGCCTGCTGGTTTGTATTGGTGGTCCTGTATTAGCTGCACTGAGAGATTCAAGAACACATTATATATTAGAAGTATGGATGCTCTAAGCATATCTTGCTCCTAACATTTACATTTAATAAATACTTACGATCCATGCAACTCAGAAATTCTTCAGTCTTTACTCAGGGAAAAGATCCTTGTCTACTTAGAATGAAACTTTAAAATAAAGTTTTAATTAAGTAAGATGACTGGATTAGGTCATATATGTGTGTGCAATTTTTAAATGTACATGTTAAATATAAAATAAATACAACATAAAATATATTAATGATATACTTGTGTGAATGCATTCTTTATGTGTATACACCTATATGTTTATGTATGAAACATGTATAATCCATATATGTGATAGTATAGTGGTTAGCAAATAAGAAATAAGTCCTTAAGACTATCTTTTGCAATCATGGTCACACAGTGTATACTGTAATGAAACAGTTTGATGTAAACCATCATTCTTAATGTAAAATAATAGGCATGGTTTTCCTTGCTTTAAAATGAAAATCTAGAGGCTTGCGATCCACAGAATAGAGAGCCCATCCCTGTGGCAAGAGTAACTATGCGATCACGTGCTTCAGGCATCTGGAAAAACAACCAGAACAATAACACTGTTTTACCCTGAAACAAGCTTTTTAAAGTCAGTACCTTTTGAAACAATACATCTTGAGGTAATGTCACTAAAAATCTGCATCCATATACGTCATGCACTGCTGCCATTCAGTGAACAAGTATTGTGTGCTATGAAGCACATCAGCATCTACCATGTCATTGATCACTCAACGACCTGTGATGTCTGAAATCAATGGTTCATTGCATAACTGCTAGAGAGTACAATACTGAAATACTTTTGTTCAACTACTGTCTAGAACTTTTACATTGAATAGTTAAACCGAAGAGAAAAGATTACTTTCTGAATACCTCAGGCCATACAGGCCAAGTCCTGGAATACTGCATAAACGCAGAAAAAAACACCTTTCCTAGACCTCTGAGAAGGGCATTTAATCTTATCACCTTTTCCTTTCCAAGATAAATGGTTGATATATATACAAAAGTTATGCTGTGAAGTGTAATAGCTTAACCATGTGTCATGCACCTGGTACAACATTTGCAGCTCCTATGGCCAAATATGATGAGTGTTTTGAGAGTATAGGGTTTTGTGAATTCAGGGGGTGAGTTGTTGGAGTCTAACAGGGTGTGTCCCTGCAAACAGATGAATGAAGACTTCATAAACGGTGCAAGGAAGTGGAAAATAATTTTTTGTTTTATTTGTTTTTTTGTTTTGTTTTGTTGTTCAATCTTTATATCACACTTGTCAAATACAGATCCAAGGACGCAGGGTTTTGTATTTCCCTCTATTACGTTTTCTGTAAATCATTGGAGATTAAACCTTCCTTGCTATCTTTCTGTCTCTTTCTTTTTTTTAGGGAATGTTCATGTTCTTTAGCAATTACCAATTGTTCTTCCACTCACATAGATTTTTGTCCCATTTGGGAAATCACACTGAAGTAAAGCAAAGACTAATGACTTCTGTCTGTTCTTGAAAAGCCCTTAACAAATAGTTTCACTTAATTGTTCTTCATTGTATTTGATAACTTTACAGGCCACCCAAAGTGAATGAGGCTTGCTCAAATCTTGATCTCTCTTCCCTCCTCCCCCTACTGCCTCTCTCTCCTTCTCCCCCGCCCCCTACTTCCACCTTCCTCCTCCCACTTTTTACCCCTTTGGCATGCCAAAGCATCTATGCATATTTATTTCTAGGGAAAAACTGAGTCAAGACTTCGGGACCTGACTTCAAAATAGGACCTTTGAAAAGCTTTGTTCAAATTTCAAATTTGAAATTTGTTCAAATTTCAAAGCTTTAGAAACCATTGGGTTGTGTATTGTTACCTAACACAATACAGATGTTGTTTTCTTTTTCATATAAAGGAAGTTTTCCGTTACATTTTGTAGACTTAATTTTAACTATTGATGTTTGGCTTTTTATGCAGCCTCCTCTTCCCTTCCAAAAGAAAGAAAGTGCTATTCAATAACCTTATTTACAGGTCAGCAGTCCCTACTCCTCCATCTCCAACAACTCAGAAGGAATAAAGAAGTCTACAATCACCATCTTATTTTGTAACTGAACTCTTCCTGAACTCTTCACCTGTACCCAACATAGGAGTTTTCTTGTCATATCCAACTTTAGCCTAGCTGTTTTGAACAGTGTAGATTTTTTTAATGTTGTTTTCCTAAATAAATGTGTACAAATATCCTAGTTTAAAAACATAATTTGATATGAAGCTTGATTAAAAAAAAACCCAAATTGCATCACCTTTATCATGGGCATCATTTTAGCATCAGCAGTAGTGATGTTTGAACACTTACAGCCATAATATGGAAAAATATGATTTCCAGCTGTGTTTTGAGAACATTTGTGGTTTTTTACTGTAGTCTGCTGCCATCTGATTTTTTCATTCACATGTAAAATGCAGTTCCTAGGAGTGTTTGGACAAAAAATCAGTAGTTAAATCTCTGCTGTTTTGAGAATTTTTTTACTATAAGATAATGCTTTTGCTGACAAGACTTATTTTTCCTATGTCCAGTCTTGAGCTGGACACCTCATGTACAATATAACTGCAGTACCTTTAGCAGGTTCAGGAGACAACATTTTTCTAAGGGTTTATTAAGGCTATGCTTTCACAGCAGGAAGCAGTATTTATTTATCATGTCTTGACCAATTAACTAGAAGTATTCAACGGAAATATGTTTTTATTGAGAAAACTCTTCTTGCCTGTTAATGCAGAAGCTTGATTAAAGACATATTTTCCATGGTTTCATTATGTTCTTTGACATGAGCAGACTGTCCTTGGGCCATCTACTCACCTCAGACTTCCTCTTACTCTATAAGTTTCTTTCCATTGACTGCAGTTGTGCCTGTTGGCCAGAGACAAGGTGGTCAGAACTCAGGTTTCCTCGGTGTTTCTGATCTCAGCCAACAACCCAGTCCTAACCCTGGCAATTGTTGCTTCTCCAGGACAAAGAAACCTTAAAAAAATGCAGCCCAGGACTCCTGCAGCAAATATTAATAAAACAGCTATTTAAGCCCTTCACTCAATGTCAGGAGGAAGTCTGCTGTTCGTTTTCTTAAAAACTGATGTTTTCCCTCAAAAATTTACTTATTATCTTCTGCCCCATCTGCTTCTAAAGAATAGAAATCAAAGCCCCTGCTTTACAAAATTATGATTATAAAAGAAAATGTTTAGTCACCTGTTTAAATGCCACTAAAATAAATGGGAAATACTTCATAAGTCACCACCGTAGTGACTGTCTTACAGTCGCTTTGGCCTTTCCTGGGGCTTGTCTTTTTTCAAAACCTATTTGAACACTTGCCAGACCTAAATGCCCCCAGGGCTTTTGTTTAAAGCCTGCTCAAACCACACCAAGTTTCTTCTTCTCACCTCTTTACTCCTATTTCTTTTAGATTTGTTTTTGTATTTATATTGTCATCAGTCTTTGTCAGGCAGGAGAACACATTTAACCCTTTCTCACCATGGTCAATGCCTCAAAATTGGTGACTAGTTCAGCTAATTGTTGATAGCTTTTGTCAACTCAAAATAAGTACTGAATTTCAGATATGAACCAAAAGTTTTAATGTTTTAATTACAACCTCTCCTTTAGTGTTTGCATTGCCCAGCTTCCTTTAAGTTGGTCCTATATCCTGTAGTGAGCCTAGAACTTACAAGATTTGGACAGACTGAAGAGCTGGGCAAAGAGGAACCTAATGAGGTTCAAGAAGAAAGTATAGAGTCCTTCACCTGGGAAAGAATAACATCATGCACCAGTACAGGCTAGGAGCCAACCTGCTAGAAAGCAGCTCTGTGGAGAAGGACCTTGGAATCCTGGTGGACAACAAGTTATCCATGGAACAGCGATGTGCCCTGGCAGCCACAAAGGCCAACAGTATCCTGGGGTGCATTAAGCAGAGTGTGCTCAGCAGGTCAAGAGAGGTTCTTCTCTCCCTCTACTCTGCCACAGTGAGACTCCACCTGCAATATTGTGTCCAGTTCTCCCCAATTCGAGAGGGACAGGGATTTACTTGAGAGTCCAGAGGAGGCTACCAGGGTGATGAAGACTGGAACACCTGCCTTATGAGGAAAGGCTGAGGGATCTGGGGTGCCTTAGTCTAGAGAAGAGAAGATTGAGAGGGATCTTATTAATGTGCATAAAAATCTGAAGGGTGGGCTTGAAGAAGGAGGGCCAATCTCTTTTCAGTTGTGCCCTGTGATAGAACAAGGAGCAATGGATGAAAGCTAGAACAGGAGAAATTTCTTTACTGTGAGGGTTACAGAGCACTGGAACAGGCTGCCCAGAGAAGTTGTGGAGTCTCCTTCTCTGGAGACTTTCAAGACTCATCTGAATGTATTTTTTAGTGACCTGCCCTAGATTCTGTGGTGGTTGTGCTCTGGCAGGGGGGTTGGACTCGATGATCTTCAGAGCTCCCTTCCAGTTCTGTGATTCTGTAACATAAGATTTCTAGTTCATATTGTTTAATTACCATCCACAAAAAATAAGTTTAAAACTCACACTTCTTATGCAGTCACGCTGTAATTCTTTTTAAACCATTGTCCTAATAAAATAGAAGCCTATGTTGAGATTTCTTTTGTTAGATGCCTATTTTATTGAGAAAACCCCAATGCATCAGATGTTTATTTCATTGTCTGTTTTAATGCTCAGATATTGAAACTTGGATAGACAATTCTTTCAGTCTACACAGACCACAATTTTTCTCATAATCACCTTATTTCTTTTAGAATTTGTTTTCTTTTAAAAAATACATTTTCATGATAGAAAGGAAATTATTGGGCCTGACTATCTCAACAATCTTATATAGTTTTTTCATGAATTGTTCCTGGCATTTACTGGATATCAAAGCTACCACACATGCATTATGCTCTGATCTTTCCCTTTATTGTTTGGTACGGTTATCACAGGCCAAGAACCACATTGTTGTAAACAGATGCACCTTCACCTACTTCACTTATTACTTGTTTTAGCTTTAAAAAGTCTGTATCTGTCTATCTATTTTTTCTTCACCAAAGTGAGCAGGAAGATACTCAGACACCTAAATCACATTGCAAGTCCTACAGTTCTTCCATTAAATCAGTGTAACTGTTCAGATATTTATGTGGCACTTCTACATCTAAAGCATCCTAGCAGAAAAATTCATTATTCATGATTAGGTTATTATTAGATGATAAACAGAACTGAGGATTTCTATAAATTTCCTTTTGTGTCAGTTTTATACTATTATTTTCTCCTTTCCTCTACTTAACGGAATGCGTAATGATATTGTAATAAATTAGTTTATTACAACTGATGATAGAGCAAACAAAAGTAGACTTTTTCTTTTATTTCCCTTTTTCTTCTCCAAAAGACAACTCAGTTTCAGGTGCTGGTATAATCTACGTACTGAAGATGAACTTTTTTCTGATATATATTTACACTGATCAGAATATTTTCTAGATTTGAATTGGATTTACAAAGGAATAGTAGGTCTCTTGAAATTAAAACCAGCCTGAACACCATCTAGTTCAAAGGATGAAACTAATTTAAAACTCAAAAACAAGAAATGGAATTTTCTTTTCCTCTTATTTTTGGAAAAAAAGGAACAGGCATGAAAATATTTATTTCCTGCTTTAGCTGAACATAGGAAATCCTGAAGATCTTACAGGCTTCTATCTTTGTCAGGTTTCTAACTCAGTTCTCAAATTTTTGAATCTGTGTCAACTAAGACTCCAAATACCTGCAACGCCTTCACTTCTGTGAAGCAGCTACATTCCAGTTCCTTTTCAGAATCAGAAAACAGAGACAGCAAAGACTCTCATAATAATTTTGCAGTTCTTGAAAAACAATCTTTTAAAGCCCCACTTTATACCTCTGAGCCTAGAATAATAGGTGCATGGAAACTTTCTGGAATTTTGAAGCTTTATTTCTCTAGTAAATAGCAGGAGGGATTATTTTGTTGCGGTTTGGTTTTGTTGTTTGTTCATCTCACAGTGGGAACCAATACCCAAACCTGGGAGTTCAGTGCTTTTACATTTCTCCAGGGCTTGAGAATTACTCTTTTAGAGAACTAAATCAGACTCAAAAGCTGTCATTAGTCCCCCCGTTCATATGTAAACGCATCATTATAAAGTAAGCAAAAATACTTGCTGCCATGTGGAAAACAAATAATCCAATGTAGATTCATCAGTTTCTTACTATTGTAACACTTCTTTTATGGATTACATTTTACTTTGCTGCCATATTATCCAGCTCTTTGATTGACAAGACTGTATTTTAGTTTAGGAGTAGGAGGCAACTGGCTAAACTGGCAGCATTTCAGATGCATTCCCTAAGGTCTTAGTCCCTAACTCTTGTTCTGTGCCATGAGTGTCTGCAAGACAGTTATCACAGCTGGGGCAGATGGAGTTTGACACAACCCACGCTTTTCTGCTGGGAGAGTTCCTACAAAAACTAGAAAAACAAGACCAAGCAATGAAATTTCCTTTACAGATATAACTATTTATAGCTATAGCATTCATTCTACCCTAAGAGAATCAAAGGAACAGCAAGCTCCATAATCTTTTATATCATGCACCTCACCTCTCCTAGTTCAACTGCAACTGAACGTTTAGCAGTCAATGTAACAGCATAACTACTACTTTTGAACTTTTAAACCAGTGTGGAGAACTTCTGGGTTAAAATAGGCATAAGACAAAACGGATTACCTCACCAAAAAGCAAACTGTCAGGGGCGGAAAAATAATTAAAAATCACAGCACCATTCAGCAGTTTACTTTAGGGACTGAGGGAGTCATTCTCCTCACCTATATTATTACTCTATCTGAATACCCCATCATTCTGAGCTGAACTGTGTATTCTCTCAAAAACCCTGACTTTTCTGTCAAGATAAATATCTATGTAATATATTTATAAATGAAGAGCTGAGGAATTTTCTCCCTAAACCTGTTAAGGGAACACCCTGCATTTGAGAGGAAGCCATTTCTAACACCATTCAACTCTGTAGAAGTCCCAAGAAGAAATGCAGCAAACAAAAACCAGACCAAGCATCTTAAACTGGATATAATGCCACTTCTGGACTTTATTTTGCCTACACAACATAACAAAGTATTTTAGAGAGGAAACCTATATTACACTTCAGAACTGATCATTGAATGAAAATTAAATAGCAGAGGAAGAGGAAATGTAAGTATCCTAAAATTCAAGGAGTACATTAGTGTGACGCAAAGGCAGTTCTTGAGTACCACATACAGGAAAGAACTCAAATAAAACTGAAGCTTTAATTCTGGAGGAAGGCTTGTGTGCCTACAAGTGTGACTACTTTTACTAACTGTAGTAACTAGTTGCTCTAATAAAAGATACTACCTTACCTAGAAATTTTGCCCTGCTGCATATTTTTACAGCATCATGGCTACAATAGCTGTACTACTAAGTAGATTTTATTCAAACTAGTAATTTAATTTGTGGTCAAAGGAGACTTCTATCTTTCCTCTCTAAAGAAGAAGTGGTTAGTGCAAATTAACAACATAAACATGCACTTGCATTAAACACATCTATTTTTCAGGGTAAACAGAAAATTCTCCTGCCTTGATTTCTTTCTTTTTCTCCCTCCAGTATTTGTATCTACAAGTACAGTGACATGAAAAATACCCAGTAGGGATTTTCTCACATTCTCCTTTTCCTGTCTAAGCAGCATCATCAGTGCTAAGAGGAGGGAGAGAAGAGTGCTTGTGGATCACTGATACTGTTCTGTCAAATTTGACAATCTTCCACAGTGTAGATCCAGACAAACAGTAAAAAATGACAGCCTGCCCTATATTGCTAATGCTGTACAGATGCTAGAGCAGTACTGCAGAAATTACAGGAAAACTACAACGAACATAGAATCCAAATGGTGAATACTGCACATTTTTTACATTATCTAACTAAGAACAAGCTGGGATGAAGGCAGAAGAAATGGCAGGGATAAACAGAGCAGGAGGTGCTCAGCTGTCTCCTTGTCACAGCTGAGATCATAAGCTCAGGAAAAGCGGCAGGAGCAGCAGGTGCTTCTGAAAATCCTCCTGAAGCATTGCCCGTGTCACATGTTTGCTGGATCATGCTGTATGAATTGGTAAAACCACTCTCATAAGTTCCTAAGTGACACAAGTGTTCTAACATAATAACCTGTACCAGCCAGAAATGTTTTTCTTTAGAGACTTGGAGGATTTGACCTAGAGACACAGAGGAGATAACTGCATTATTCCCACTGATTCCATGAGCTTTGAATCATCTCCATAAAGTGTGGGAAAGAAGTGCACAGTAGAAATGTCACCCAATGGCCTGCCTGGGAATCTACTCTCCCAGGCACTATGATTGTCACTGACCTTCATGGGGGCAAGGAACAAACTGAGTTTTCATGCATCTGTTTTCAGTTGATCTGTTTTCAGTCAATTTACTTCTCTTGAGGGCTAGCCTCTTGTGAAATAATAAAGGCAAAACACGTGAGAGATACATGTAGGAGAAAGGGGTTTTTATTAGGTTTACAGATAGGAAAAACTGTATTCATATAACTTAAAAAAACCTCCAAAACAAAAACAAAAAACCGCAAAAAACCCCAAACCAAACCAAACAACAAACACCCACCCCCCAAACCAGTACATTCTGAAGCCTGGTGGAAAAGCAGACAGTTACAAATGGGTCTCAGCTGTAAGCCTGCAGACTACCCATGAACAAATATGACAGAGAAGTTGTCTGCCTACATTTTCTCCCCATCTCAGCAATCAAATAATACCTAGATTGCCATAAAAAGACACTTGCTGGGAAGATGGGCTTTATGTAAAGAACAAAATATCTTGGAAAAGTCAGGACCTAAATGATCAGGACAGACTCTGCTGCCTGGGGCAGTTTCTTTAATTGAAATATTAATAAAAGTTTGGCTTCTGCTTTTCCTTTGTTGATCTTCATAAAAATAGAAATATGTGGTTCATTTGAATCGGTTTCTGTTGCCATTGTAGTTACATGCTCTACTTTAAATCTTCTCCTAAAAGAATAGCACAAAAATAATTAAGTATTTATAAATATTATAATATAAAAAATAGTTATCAGGAAAAAACAGAAGGCAGAACCAAGACAATGTTAGTTCTCTGCAAGAAATGGGTTTGTGTTTCTACTAGAAGGAGAAAGCTATGATTTATGAGCATCAGTGAAAAAATTGTTTGTTTGTTTGTTTTTTTTGAAAATGTGTGTATTACGTTGTAAAAATACTAGAAAGATTTTTATTTTGTATGCATAAATTATGAGAGTGTACCCCATTGTGTACCAGCTAACAACATGTAGCACCAGTTTACTGGCAGACAAAGGTTTTCTGGACTCCTTGATAGCTCAGATAGTGACTTAAGAATTAAAATTTTCAATTAATGTCTTTTTTTCATTCCTTTTTACTTAAATGTCTGTATAGAGAAAGTGGCCTCTGTTGGCAACAAAGGTGAATTACTCTGTTGTTAAATTCTTCTGTGCAGCATGCACATTATTTTTTGCCGTATGAATTACAGAACCTCTGCTGATAACTATAGGTCTTTGTGCAGGAAAGGACCGTATACAACAATATACAACGCTTTCACTCAAATGGTTTATGTAATACTTAGAACAAACTTCTCTTTTTATAGCAAAAAAAGAGATATTCAGACACTAATTGAAACATGAATGCCTTTCACAGTCTAATTGATAACAGCTCCAAAATTATAGCTCTACTCATACTAAATAATATTTCAGTCTAATAATTTTTATTCCCTCAGTTCTAGGTGATTATTCTCCAGTTCAGATGTTTTTCATCTCTTTCTGACATTATATTGAGGTGCTGTCAAAAGAACTGTGATGTCATAAAGAAAGGACTTCTTCAGTCACAAAAATGGGAAAGAGGACAATAAGCTTCTAAATACCAGAAGTTTCCTTTCCAGTACATTTCCAACAACATATTCCCAACAATGGACATTAGGTTATTTTAAAATATTACATTTTAAAAGTCTATCAGAACTTAATTTAGTGGCTTTTCCAGTGCCACACACTGGATGAGTTTTGCTCTCAGTTGCTTCAACACAATCCTCTAGAACTCAATGTCATTACAACATGGACATGGACAGGATCTGGAGTGGGCCTTCTTAATATTTTGTACTATTTTACAGACCTTTTTCCTTTCCTGCCTTTTTATTTTTCTTTTTTTAAAACTCAGTCTCAACTTTTTTTCTTTTTCTTTCTTTTCCTTCTTTCCCCAGCTCATTTTGCCCCAGGCTTAAGTTCAGTTTGGACAGTCTAATCTGAGATAAAAAAGCAAAACAAACACTGTTTGTCTCTTTTTGAAAGTTATTCAGGCACCAGGGGCTAGGTCTTGAATAATACTCTCTTTTGAAGCCATTGTTATCTAAGCTCTTATACAATTTGTTTTGGAGTTTTCCTTGTTTTCAAAAGTAGTGTTGAAAACTCAATGAAGTTAATACAAAGAACTACTGTAATGAGGTAAGACTGGGTCCGTACCAACAAAAGGGATAAAAGTGAATTATTTCATATGCTGCCAGTGAGCATCAGTGTTAAGGGAATATATGGACACTGAAAGTTTGATTCAGTTGCCTAAGCAGAGGCATCTAGTGACATTTGGGTTGCCCTAGGATTTCCCACACAGCATTCATATGCAAATACAAAAAGGCATAAGTCTTTCTTATATTCTTGAGGTATCATCTCTGACAGGCCTATACAAACTCTCTAGTGTCTGAAATGACGTGAGAGAATTTTGCTGAGACCATTGAGTCAAGCCCTAACTGTCTGTGTATTCTGTGACTTAGTTGTTGGCACGAAAAATTAGCTTTACACTTTGTTAATAAAGGACATACCTACTAGATGCTTTAAACATATTACAGAAAAATTTAATTTTGTGTAGTCTGCAAAACATGGACATGAAAATAGTGAAATCCCAGCATCTTTACATCACATCCTTGGTTCTTTTGAATGGCAAATTACAGCAAATTCCCATAGGGACAAATACAACTATGTTGTGGAAGTACAAGTTAAAAATGTCGTGAACCATGTCAAAGCCAGAAGTCCAGATTGTCTTCTGTGTTAGTAGATACAGCCCCTGTGATATTTGCAAGGTTGCTCCTGCTTCATGTCATGGTGAATCAGTGGGTAGTGAATTAATCTGGATTTCAATAAAATCACTGAATGTAGGTCTGCGGGCTTTGGTTCCATCAACAAGTGCAAGATTAGAGCAAACTGCTTCCTATCCAGCTGTAGTGCAGAAGGTGTATAAATTAAAATGAGGTATTCTGAACAATTCAGTTTATACTGTGAAATGTATTTTTTGTTCTACGTGGGTCATCTAATGCTTACTTTGCCCTTGCTATAGCATTTGTTATGAATATTAGGAGTGTATTTTGCTCTATTCTTTCAGAATGAAAGGGTTTCCAAGGGATCTGTTTCCATTTAGTGTATAAGAAACTTTTTTTCAGACAGTGTTTGCAATACATAGACAAAACACAGTGTCTGTTCTGTAGCTGTAACTAATATAAAGTCTTCAGCCATTTAATATGGATAGCAGGTCCATTATGTTTAGCAAACTTTGCCATTTTGTCCAAGTCATTGTGACAAGTATAGTTTCTTTTTAGCTTATTTTTGGTTTAGTTTCCTTTTCCATAGCCAGCTTGCTTCCACCTCAGCTGCTGCCTCCACACTACCCTTCTTACCTTACAAGGGCTGGCATGCTTCTCATTGCTCACTGCACCAGCTAGCCTATCCTTGGAGGCACTCCACCTCTTAGGTAATCAACTCATCCCATTCCTGCCTCCTGGCTACAAAGATTACCAACTCTTAGAGCTCCAGTTCTACTTTGGTAACCTTTTTGACATTATGTCCTGATGAATTTGTACCATCAAGAATTTTTAGTGATATTCAACACAATTTTAAAAGGATCACTTAAGCTAGGTGTAAACTCCTTTCTATTGTTGGCTTATTTTATTCATAAAGTTACTTAAACTTAGATGCCTCTATGCTAATGTTACTATGATTATACTGACCTCTAGGGGTTTGCTTGCCATCACAGGAAGCTTCTGTAGCTACGAAATAGTGAGGTCAGTTTCCTGCTCGAGTTGTGTCAGAAGAACAATAATCTCATTTTTTTTTTGCACATTACAGTTTCTTTAAAAAGTAAGAAAGACAGGGAATGAACTCTAAAGGGGCAAGACAAAAAAGCAGACACATCCAGGCTTGTAGGGCATCAGGTGACATTCAACGTATCCTCAGAAGAAAGCCTTGGACTTGGCTTAAGAAAGCCTTTGACAAAATAAGTACTCTTTGGCCTGCCAGATACAGTGTCCTATAAATACAAAAAGAGCGATGCTATTCTTAAATGTTTTAATTGTAGCTTGTATTCATCCTGCTATATTAATGAGATTAAGACCACTAATTTTTATTCCACAGACCTTTGTCCCTACTGAGAGTCATTAACACAATTTTTAGGAAGAAGGACTTGGACAGTTTTCAGTGACACTTCACCATTTTCAAATATGTGCATTTGTCAAATGTGAAGACAAACTGTTTGCTTTTAATGATGCAAAACTGGTTTCTGAACGATGAAATTTATCTTTTTAAATAAAAATGCTGCATTCTAACAATACAAATCTTTCTGAGAGGACTTCTGACTTATACGTAACATTGTAGTAATAGTAGTGTGTACCATCAACAAATGTACTCATAAAAATCTGGTGGCATTAGTTCCTCTCTGTAGCACAGATTTTCCCAGGAAGAAGTCTGTAAAGTTAATACTACAGCAGTAAGATTTCATTTGAACACTACAGGTCAGCAAAAGTAGCAGGGAATGTTTCCTACTGCTTGGAACTGTCCTGAGACAATCTCTAATTATAGAATTGCATACAGATGCATAGAATTCTGTTTTTCACATGGACCTGTATATTATCTCTGCACTAGTTTATATTTGCCCAAGCAAACAGTCAATTCACAACAACTCTCAAAAACTATTATTCAGGAGTGAAAAACTATTTTCAAGCCATTGCCACTTCTGACAAATCAGAAACAAGTTTGGCAAAACCTTCATGAATTCTAACTTTCACTGAATCAAAACCTCACTTGTAGACAACATTGATGATTCTTACCACTAGTGCCCCAGTCATAATGATAACAGAAAAGAGGCCAAAAAGTTACTGTCTAAATTTGGAAAAGCACATTGGCTTCGTGCCCAAAATAAAATGTTCCAGCTTCTACTTTTACTTGTATATCTGCAATCACCAGGTAATCAGGAAATCCGTAGGTGGAAAATGGGAAATACTATAATCTTCATCTGAGCTGAAGGGGAATTCCACTGTGGAAAATCATATCGGCTATCAACAGGACTAGATATAGCATATAAAAATAACATTTTAGAAAAAAATCCCTGGGAAGAAACAAAACAAGCAGATGATTCTGAACTGTCAGTTAAATTTTAATTCACTATTGTAAAATTGTTAGCTGTTCTATAAATTCTATGTAAGATCTTCATATTCTTTTAATGGTGATTTTAGTTTTATTTGTTTCCTTCACTCTCATGTAGATTTTGTGCACTGATCAATTTTCCTCTATCATTTGAGGATTCCTGTCCTAGGTCTGTATTTACACAGGCATTTCTTCCCCTGTTCCTGAGTCCTCTGTCCTATCCTCTGCCTTGAACTGCTTTGTATTATACTTGGGGTAGTTCAGGCCCCAGACGTGCATGGTTGGCAATTTCTTATGTTTTCACTTTAAATACAATTACTGATAGCAGGCAATAACACAAGCAATAATTCTATACAAGCCAATACCTCAATGGGAATTATGATTTGTTTGCTTCTATAGAACACCAAGGTCTCTGAGTAGCTATCACAACCCAGTTTAAATTAAAGTCTTTGAAATTCAGAATCTTGCAGAATAATCCATTTCTATTATCAGTCATCAAAACAAGCTGAAATCCTGTGCACATTTTGGTAGAATAGCTTATAGAAATAGACTGTCAAATTTCCCCAAATTATCCTATGAATGGGGTAGATGCTATTTTTTAGGGAAAAGAGATGTTATTCTCTTCCCCAAGCCAGTAAGGCTCCTACAAGAACATGCCTTCCTGATACTGTTAAGTGTGGGAGCCTCTGTTAGGGAACTGTTCTGTATCAGCCTAGTTCCAAATAAGCATGGCAGGGAGGTAAGTACAAATGAGATTTCCTGATTTGAAAAGGACCACAAAGTAATTCTGTTTAGATCTTGTAATGCGTTGGAGCAGCCTAGAATATAAAAACAAACAAACAAACAAAGAAAAAAGAAGAAATAAAAGCAAACAACCAAACCAGCCAACACCAAAAAAACCTCAAAAAAAGTTGGCAGTATTTTACGTGGGTTCAAGGTGGTTTAACTGCAGTATGTCCACCTGATGGATGATCTGAAATGCAGAAACATGTTTACATCTTCTCTATGGTTAATAGTACATAAAGTAGTAAAACATAGGGACACAGCCATGCAGAATGTCTATTTGATGAAAGAGCTATCAGACTTGCTTTTATAGTAAGTAAAATAAACTCTTGCACTCATCAGAAGGCTGAAGTAGAAAGTAGCACAAACCTTTTGCACATAAAATTAATTTGCAGTTCTACTTTTTTTTTTTTTCCACTCTTCCTGTAAACACAAACACAAGAGGAATTTAGTCAGTAGTTCCAAACATCATGTTGCTAGGTGCTGCCTAAAAATAATTCTCTGTGTTGCTGTGGTCCAAATTAGCAATAAGCAGACATCATTTAATGAACAGCTCCAAGCTATTCTCCCTGGAACTGCCTAGGGAACTAAATGAAGAAAATGTGCAGTTTCACAGCTTCACCTTTGAAAATGGACTATTATTTCACATAAAACTAAAAGGTGGTTGCTAGTGAATAATGGAATAAAACACAATAAAGAACAAAGCCTTACAATCTTAATATACAACTAAAATGTTTTAGATATGATTTGTATACCAAACATACAGTATGATAAATACCAGTTTTGTTTGACTGGCTAAATTATATTTTCATATGCTACACTTGGCTACGTAAGCAAACTGCTTTATGGTAAATACTTATTAACCAGCTCTTCTAGTTAGTGACTGTTGACAAAGCCAGTTCTGAAGAAAGCTGAGCACGTTTACCTTAATGAATAGCACATATAGTATCTGGAAGCTGGAAAGAAAATGGACGGCCACTGAGTCTTGATAATTATTTCATTATATGTTTCTTTAGTTACAAAATGCAGGCTCTTATAGGCCTTCTTTCAGTTCTCAGTCTCCAGCCAGTCATGTCTTGATACAGTAATATAAACGCTTATATTCCATGCAACAATTAACATGTTTTGTTTGTTTTGTTTTTTCAAGTTCTGTTCTAAAGATGCGAATAGGAAATAATTGTGTCAGGGGACAAATATAGTATTCTAAATTAAATTGTGTCCATTATGTAATTTTGAAATGAAAAGTCCTCTCTGGCATCTGAGCTTGCTGATTACAAATCCAGTGTAGCTCTGCTAATATCATCACTAGAACTGAAAAGAATCTCAGTTTCACTCAGCCTATGTGAAATTCATAGAAAGAAATGCATGAAAGGATATTTAAAATTATGATACACTTGAAATTACGTTTCTGAAACAACCATGTCTTATCAGCTTTTGCTGTAACTATTTACAATTACTCCTGTATGAATTTGCCTCTTTTTTTTTTATTCCCTTCCCCCTTGGCTTTCTTATTGTGAAACAGCTATGCTGTAACCACAAAATCCATATTATTCTCTGGACACAGTAGAAAACTTAAAGGGCCTAGAATTTGAAAGAAAAATGCCATAGGAAATACAGTATAAGCAAGGTTACATCCATTAATCTCACTGAGGTAGCAATGTGATCCCTCATGCTAAGAAGAGCTCTCTGACTTTTGCTGGAATATTTATTTATTTACTTGTTTAAACAGATTACTAGTACATTAGCTGAGTTTGCTTACTATCATTCCTTCTACAAGTTTCAGTGGAAATTCTTCTAAACTGTTAAATAAATGCCATCCATATCACAAGGTGTAATTTTGCATTTAATAGCATAGAAAGAATTCCCTTATACCAGTGTGACCTCTGGATGCCATTTATTTTTAAAATTACTTGCAAGCTTAATGTATCTCACACACTGAGACTGAGACTCTCAGAGGTGGCTATTGAGCTTACCAGTATCTCAGTCATGTCCAGAAATGTGACTGTCTCCCTTCAACAGAGCTACATGTCATGTGACCTGATCAGTGATTCACTAAGCAACTCTGAGTGGAGTTAGGTAGAATAGCCAGGTCATAATGCAGAGCTGCACTATGTTGTATGTAAAGGTGAGGGTCCATTCTTGAAATGGCTGTGCTACGCTACCACTTGGCATCTTAGCCCATTCCAATGTTATGTGATCTGATTATCCCTGTTCCTTTCCCTTTCCCATACTTTGGGCCACAATTTTGAATGTGACAGGTTTCATGTTGGGGAAAAAAAAAAATCACCACATGCATGAAGTTTGAAAAATCTTAACAAGGATATATACAAATTACAAATTAAGTATCAAATGTCTTTTAGGTAGTCTGTATATGGGTTGCTCATGTTGGAATAACAGCCTTCCTTCTGTTCTCACATTATACTATAAAAGCAAAGACTCAGAATTTATCAGTAGTATTTTTCATATTGCAACAATTCCACGGTTAAATTAGCATTTGCTAAACTCTGGGCTGGTTTGTCCAAAACACTATGAAGAAGCAGTGCTGCTACATATTTGCTGTGTAAACTACAGAGATGTACTGGATACCTACAAGTACCCTCAGTTGTTTCCCAAACTGCTTTGACTTGAGAAACTAAAAAAAACACACAAAACCCACAAAAACCCCAAACAAACAAACAAAACAAAAAAACCCCTCACAACTAGTTTAGAAAAAGCAACATATAATAGACTATTGTTCAAACGCATGAAATGCTTTTATTTATACTTGTAAGTGAAACTCGCAGTTGTAAAATATGCATCATCTCAGTCTCAAAAACTTACCACACTAAACTCAAAAATCTGTTTTTTACATACTACTATTGCATAACTCATCAAAGCACTCTGAACAGAAGCAATAGCTGGAGTTGTAAAGTCCTATTATTCAGCAACATTTTACACAGTTCACCTTTATAACTTCCTGCCAATTGCACGTAACCTTTGTTTTCAGCACTGGAATATTTTCAATAATAATAGCCAAAGCAAACATCACAGGTACCGTAGAATCCTTTCCTGTGTCAGCTTAAACTTCATTCACAGAAATGAGGTTGGGGAAAGTGTTGGATTAGTTTTGTGTGTGTGTTTTGTTTTGTTTTGTTTTTAAAAAAATCTTGTTTCCACTTGGCCATCAAGGCCTGTCATATCTTATTAGGCACGCTGAGAAAATGAAGCTTCAGCGAAAAGCAGTATGTTTCTCTTACCTGCTTTCTGGACCGAACTCCCAAAGCTACTTACCACATACTTTAATACTCACAACCAATTTCTGACAAGTTAAGTGTTTTTTTGGATTCTCACTGTGCCAGCACTGTTTAAAATGAAAATCAAGGAAAGGAGGCCAAAAAGCAATCTCTAGATTCTTAGCCTGATGGCTAACAACTGACAAGGAGTCTTTCCTCGTTTTTTACAAGAGAGTCTTAAAGTACTACCAACTGTAAAGATAGATAGATTGATCTATTTTCAAAAATCATGGGAATAAAATATATATGAAGATTTCCAGAACCCCAGAATGGTATATTGATTTTGCAGGACTTTTTTGGGGAGAAAGAGGATAAAAGAGTAAAAAAACATAATTAAAAAAGCCATTGCTATTAATAGTCTATAGATCACTCAGAATTAGTTTTTCAATTAACATCTAATTAACATAGGGAATTAATCAGTGGGTTATTTAGGTGAGGTAGCCTTTGTAGTGTGTTAGATGAAAAAGAAATAAGATAAGCAAAAAAGTAGTATGTGTTACAACTGTCACATTAAAATAATTAAGTGCCTTTATTAAATGTTTTCCTCTTCACTGAGAATTGTAATACATGTTAGAAATGTCACTTGTGTTTTACCATTGTAAGTAAACATTTCAAGTGGAACTGTATGCAAAATCATTCAAATCATTCAAATCCCTGCTTTGATGACATTTTAACTTTTTGAATTTTAAGTGCTTTAGATAAATTAATAAATTATTCAAATAAACTTGAATTCAAAATGCCTGCGGTCAATCTAAAATGACAAAGGTAAAAACATTTTGGTGTCATTATTTACTCAACAGTAATGCTATTAAAATTTTCAGATAGAAACAAAACATGAAATGTAAACTATGTACTCTGCTTTCTATTTGTCTTGTTCTTGTAAGTTATCTGATGAGTTTGGTTAGACTAATAGAAGTCAGGTAAGCAAAAGTAAGTAATAATGAAGAGCAGCACTGTCTATTTGTTTACACAGCTTGATTCAAGAATATGTTTGAATATGCTGTATTTTCATATTTTTTTTTAGCTAAAATTTAGCACAATAGAAAACATGAATATAGCTTCAGATTGTAAAGATTTTTTACTACAGAGCCATAGAGTGGTTTAGCTTGGAAGGGCCCTAAGGGATCACCTAGTTTCAGTCTCCTGCCATGGACAGGGACACCTTCCACTAGACCAGGTTGCTCCAACCTGGCCTTGAGTACTTCCAGGGAGGGGGAATCCACAGCCTCCCTGGGCAACCTGTTCCAGTGCCTCACCACCTTCACACTAAAGTATTTCTTCCTAACATCTAATCCAAATCTACCCTCTTTCAGCTTAAAATATTTCTCCTTTGTCCTATCACTACACACTCTTGTAAGAAGTCCCTCCTCAGCTTTCCTGTGGCCCCTTCAGGTACTGGACTAACTCCAACAGTTCCATGTCCTGCAGGGGGGCAGATAGCAGATCAGATGTATATACACAAAACAAGATTTATGACAAACAGCACTGGGGTTTTAATGACCAAGCCACAAAAAAAAAAAAACCCACAACTGAATGGTATGGGAGTTGGGATTTTAGGATAGCAGAACAGAATGTTAAAACAATAATACAAGAGGTATCTTAACAATAAAATGCACAACTGTAAGTTAGTTGGCAGAGGTTAATCTTATCTGAAACAATGGCTAAATGATACCTAGGCAAGGTGCTAATACCGTAATTGCCACTATCTAGAAAGGGTCCTTAGATCTTAAACTTCTAGAACTTAACAGTGAAAGATTTCTTAATATTCAAAACCAGCTAATAAAGACATATCGTGAGGTGATTATCTCTTAACCCCATATGGCCACAGCCAAGTGTACCTTGTCTTGTTGCTCGACTTCAAATTATTAATCACTTGAGCAGGCACTGGAGAGGAGAAAGTCAAGCGCATGTCCTAGCGAAAATGTACAGGAGTCTCTCCAATCAAGAATGGGATCAGGCTTTAATGATAAAAGAAAATATATACAATTATATGTCCTGGAGCTGCTGGAGAGAGCACAGAGTGATGAGGGTCAGGAGAGCTCCAGCCTGGGGGTCGGTGGGGATGGATGGACGGAGTCCTTCCCAGACACCAGCCATGGATGGAAGGAAAAGGAAGAAGAAGCAGGGAGGAAGTTTCTTCTATGATCTCTGACCTCCCTCTGAGCTTGTGTTGGGGGCCTCAGAACTGGACCCAGCACTCCATTTGCTTCTTTCCGAAGACAACGTTCCACTTAGGAAAAAATGTTTTCTGTGGCTTCTGAAGGTATGTCTAGCAAGAGTAATTGACCCTCTGATAGGTAGGGGAAAGATACAATGTATTTTTAATCTGTCCAGATGAGTGTAATAAGATAGCATCATGCCTGACAGCTCTTGAGCTCTCTCTTGACTTTTCTATTATTATTTTCTATTTGTGGCACCTGCTGACTCAGTCAGCCTCCAGAATCATTGCTGGCACAACATTGTAGAAAACAATAAAGAAAACAAATACATGGGAACACGGCATTGCCTCTGGCTGCCCAAAACATTCAATTCACAAAGAGCAGCAATTTTGTGTGCACCCTGCAAAAGCTCATCTCAATAAAAGAAAACAATTTTTTCTCTGTCACAGGCACACAATTTTTAGCTGAAACTTCAGTCATTCAAAATAAAATGGTATACATATGTCAAGTTAAGTTTTAATGAAACACAAAGACTGTCAAAGATTCTTTCTCATGCCCACTTTCTGAGAGTGAGACTCTGTTAATTTTTTCTTTCAAAGAAGTGGCATGAAGTAATTGTTTTAATTTCTTATATGTTAAATCAGAAGTTTGTTGGAGGAACTTCCATTCAATCCAGTATTTACCGCAGAAGAACATTCTGTTTAGAAATCTCTTTGAGTTACAACACTATTGAGATTTAAAGGATAACAGGAGCTGCCCACAGTAGAAATTGTAAATGGGATTGTAGACTTGGTTCAGAGGCTTCAGATCTATCAAAATGAAAGAACTGAGTAGCAGCACTGCAGGGTCAAGCAGTTATTAAGTGGAGTAGGAATTAGCTGAATTCACAGTTAGCTGGAAAGACTTGGTTTAGACCAGTTATGTTCAGTACTTTGAAACCTGTTTCAGAAATCACACCCACAGGGGAAACTCAATACTTACCCCTGGGGCAGACACTGTACTGGGGAAAAGTCTGTGAGAGGATCTTCAGCCAGCATGCAGCTCCAGTTTCAGCACAAGATAGTTTTGCTAGTTTTCCAGCTCTTTAGTAAAAACGAGGAAAACATGGTCTTTCTGAAGTAAAAATACCCCTGTGACATGAAAAATGAACAGCATGTGAAACTGTAAGGTAAAGACACAGGAGCTATGATGCATGCCTTTACAGCACATGACAGCCAACTTCACTTCTGCTTAGAAGACACCCCAGAAGTTCATCAACATGTTCAGGTTTGCATAACCCTGTCAAAAAGGGACTAGTTACAGAAATATGTGTGTACCTTTAAATTCTTACATAGGGCCAGGACTTGACATTGGCAGTTTATTAATCTGAATTGCTTTAGCTTGATTAGTGCATGTTTGATTTTAGACAGACTTGTAACCTCTTGAAAAGAATGAGAGCACATTTAAACACATGCTGTGCTGGTTAAACATGTGCTGGTTTAACCACAGCTGGCAACTAAGCACCACACAGCCACTCACTCATCTCCCCTCCTACCAATGGGATGGGAGAGAAAATTGGAAGGCTAAAAGTGAGAAAAGTAATAGGTTTAAAAACAGTGTAATGGTGGGTAAAAGGTTTACAGGTTGGGGGGGATGTGGGGGAGGAAGCCAAAGACAGAGGAAAAAAAAAAATCCCAGAAAGGCATGTGATGCAAATGAGAACAGTTGCTCACCAATAACCTATCAATGCCCAGCCAGTCCCTAAGCAGCACCTCCCCCCCCCCAGTTTTATTGCTGAGTGTGATGTCAGTTGGGGTGGAATATCCCTTTGCTCAGTCAGGTTCAGCTGTCCCAGCTGTGTCCCCTCCCAGCTTCTTGTGCACTCCCAATCTCCTCATTGGTGGAGCAGTGGGAGAAACTGAAAAGGCCTTAATTCTGGGTGAGCACTGCTCAGCAATAACTAAAACATCCATGTGTTACCAACACTGTTTCCAGTACAAAACCAAAATGTAGCTCTATACTAGCTACTGTGAAGAGAATTAACAATATCCCAGCCAAAAGGAGCACAACATGCATTTGTGATTGAACCAAGGTACACAAAACAACACTGCTTTAATTCTGATCACCTGAAATACATCTGTATGACCTTCCCTCATTATGCAAAGAGTGATACTCCACCTTGAACTAATTGCTTCTTTACTTTGAATTGAGAAGGACTGATCTGTTAAGCATCCTTCCCAAGAACTTCTTGCTAGTTCAGCAGAGCCTAGGCTGGATGATCCTCTGAGTACTTAGGAGACCAGCTACTCTACTCACACCAAGCGTTTTTCCTGAGCAATTCTGGGAGGCCCTTCAGCTTGCATCTTGCTTAAGGCTGGAACACAATATGGATCAAGACAATTGTGTTGTAAGGGTTAGAGATCTCTTTGGCCAGTCTGTGTTTTCTCAGGAATTTGTCTCATTTTCCCTCTTCATTGATGTAATACAAAATCTATTTCCACAGGATGTCCTTGCAGGAAATGTATCAGGGTAATTTAATGTAGTCTTAGGACATCTGTCTTGTTTGCAGGAATAAAGAAGGAAAGACAATGAGGAGGCAGATCAAAAGCTGAACCATTCAACACATTGAGCTTGGCATCAGCTTTAGAGGCTTCACATTGAATAATCTATACACTTTTGGAGAAACCACAATTTTTTGGGTAAACATTAAGCATTAGCAAGATAGTAATTAAGTAGCAATAAGGCTAATAGGTGATTAAATTACAATGTAAACAGAAGTTATTTGAATAAAGAATAAAATTGAGTAGGAATGTAACTGAGAGCAAGATCTATGCAAACCTAGCCAACATCTAACATGGAAATATCCCATGCACCTCTGCAAATGCAAGTAAAGTTAGTATTTCTTTTCTTTCTGGTAATTCATCTACTGTGCTGCAATGATAACATGTTTGAGCAACTTCTACAACTCTTTACAAGCAGGAAAATTCCTACTGAATTTATTGTGGAATTATTTATGCCTCAAAAGGTAGTGAATGAGAATCAAGGCCTTCCTAGCGTTAGCACTCAACTTAGTTCTTCTTCCTGATATAATTTAAGCAGAGTTAGAGCCTACAGATAGTGAGAAATACTCTCTTCCCATCTTAGCTAAATCTTTGGGGTGTTATTTTAAGCATGTAACATGTAAGTAAGGTAATAACTATGACAAGGGAGGGAAAAACAGAATTCAATTTACATATGGTTTAATCTAGAATTATTATTATAGTTCATACTTTGTTTTTAACTTTTTTTTTTTTTTTTTTTTTTTGAAATAACAAACCTAGCCAACATCTAACATGGAAATATCCCATGCACCTCTGCAAATGCAAGTAAAGTTAGTATTTCTTTTCTTTCTGGTAATTCATCTACTGTGCTGCAATGATAACATGTTTGAGCAACTTCTACAACTCTTTACAAGCAGGAAAATTCCTACTGAATTTATTGTGGAATTATTTATGCCTCAAAAGGTAGTGAATGAGAATCAAGGCCTTCCTAGCGTTAGCACTCAACTTAGTTCTTCTTCCTGATATAATTTAAGCAGAGTTAGAGCCTACAGATAGTGAGAAATACTCTCTTCCCATCTTAGCTAAATCTTTGGGGTGTTATTTTAAGCATGTAACATGTAAGTAAGGTAATAACTATGACAAGGGAGGGAAAAACAGAATTCAATTTACATATGGTTTAATCTAGAATTATTATTATAGTTCATACTTTGTTTTTAACTTTTTTTTTTTTTTTTTTTTTTTAGAAGTAAGTGGAAAGAAGATAGAATAAATTAATTTCTTATGTTCATAATAAACTGTGACCAGCCTTAGAGCTGTTTGGTTGGTTTGTTTGTTTTCCTTTTTCACTCAAACTGCCCCATACTCACAGGCCATTGCTAGGACACTATATTAATTAGTGAAAGCAGGAATAGCATGAAGACCCGCCAGGAGTATGCAATGGCACAACAACTTGAATGTGTAGGTTAAAAATATCTAGTGCCTCTTAAGCTGAAGAGAGAAACTAACCTGAAAAGGTCAGGTCACTGACAAAGGTTGTTGCATAACTGTGTACATTCCTGTTCTAATGAAAGATTTGGTCTACCTCTGCCTGTCTGGGTTCAACATGGAAAGCAACAAGTCAGGCAGTGTTGATGGTATTTTGCAGCCAAACAAGTTCTTCTAGCCTCACCTAATTCTTTTACAGTGATTAAATTTTAGAAGCAGAAGGATAATATATCATCTGTCTTTGTAACCCCTTCGAATCTACATGACATTTTAAAATTTGTAAAGGTTGAAAGAATTTAGGCCTGCTCTCTCATCAGAATGATAAATACCAACTAAACTACTGCACTGAAGTCACATCTAAGTTAGCCTCTCTTTGACACTCAGACTTTACTGTTAGTATGGCTATTTAAAAATGGTCATGTCATTTGGCTTTGTTTTGATGTGATGGGTATTATACACTATTATATACGGTAGTGGGAGGATTGAAATATTCTACTCTGGTAAAGAAAGGTCTTGGCTTAGCAGGAAAACATAAAGTATTATTGTTATTATTTAACAAACTCCATGAGCGTGCAGGCATGGAACAAATTCCCCAAACTTTCCACAAAGGCATTACTGCCTGTGTATTTAAGTCTGTTGTTAACCAGGATATGTTGCAGTGAATTGAGCAGAGGGGTACAGAAACTAACATACTCATTTCCTTCACAATTTTATTACAGATTCCTGTCATAGTGACTATTCCCAAAACTTTGAATACAAACTTTTGCATATAGTAAGCACTGCTGCAGATGAGGACGTGTAATAATTTGTGACAGTGGCAGAGTTTAAGTTTAATGTCACCAGACAAAAATGGCTTTGATCTGATTTATTTCTGCTTTCTCTGAGACTAAAGAACTTCTTGTTTCTAAAAGAGGAATAGCAGCAAACAGAAAGAAGTTGAAAAGGAAGAATGCTGGTAGTTTACTGGATAATTTTCTGGAACGGATGAGGGATAGAGACTTTATTTCTTCCTTTAAGTTAGCATAGATCAAAAGTAATTACTACAGCACAACCCAGTAAAGCACTTTAGCATGTGTAGCACTTTAAGAATGTAAATAGTTTAATTTGATGGAACTTGTATTCTTCAGATGATGTAGACACATAAGCACTTTACTGGAGTAAAGAGGATGTTGCTTATTTGCCATGTTGACTAAAAGGGAAAAGTTATGATTGTCTCAAACAGCAAAAATGCTAACCTCGCACTTCAGTAAACAATGGAAAAGTCATGGCAGTGTTGTACTTAAACTACACACCAAAAGATATTTTAAGTTCAATAGACATATTTTTGCTTGCAACGTAAAGTTTCAATCCAAGTAGTATTTAGTATAGCACTGTTAAAAATTCCATATACTTTAAACAGTTACACAAAGTCTTGCTCAAAGTCTATTGAACCCTTGTTTTTTAGGGATAGAAAGCATGAGGTTTTAAGTATTCAGAAGTCAGAGTTTTGATCCTCTATGCTGAAAAATGTGATAGAAAAAATCCAGTACATAACAGATATGCAATAGGACCTAGAGAATTAAGAATCTCTTTATGTTTAGTGATACATATAAAAATATTTTTAGCTACCCTTATGGTTAGTAATTAACTGTTGTTGCCTTGATTTCTTGATTTTTTTTTGTTAGTTTGTTTATATAAAAAAAGAAAGGTCAAGTGGGTTGATCAGAATTCAGAACCTGTAAAAGTCACAAGTACTTCACCATCCTGTTCTGCAGTCTACTCCCTATCACACATTTCTTAGTTATTGCATTTGATAGTAAAGGGGAGCTTGCCTCTGCCATAGGTGAAATTCCCACATTTTCAGAGAAGTGGGCTTGATAGTATAGGCATCACTGTATCTGCTCAGAGATTAGTTTTATTTCATAATCTGTGGCACAGCCAAACAGTGGTTAAAGCTTGATAAATATTTCCTACTATTCACTTTTCTCACTGTTTGCTCAGCTGTCGTGCTGGCCAATGAAACAGAGTAACTGTAATCTGTGAATCAATGAGAGCCTGTGGGAATAATTTTTTCACTTTGTTGATACTGTCAGACATCCTGCCCTTTTATCTTTCCACTGTCAAATAAAAATCTCATATGCAGGTGCAGTGGCATTGTGAATTGTGCTAAACTGGTCTCCCTGGCTGTATGATACAGTGGTAAAAGCACTTTAACTCAGTAAAATGTGCAGTAAAGATGCAGGATATGTCATTCAGATCAGCAGATTTTCAGTGCTTTCTCACAGTTTCCCTCTTTATAAATAAAAAAATAAAAAAAAATTATCTGACCACTATTTGCAAAAGAAAGTATGGACATCTATACCATGTGCTGCAGATATTGTAGAGATGTTCATGCTTTAGAGGAAACTATATCATTTGGTAACTCAGATTTGGCTTTTGAGTTATTTGCAGCTATGCAAAATGTTCTAAGTAAGTAGTTGCCTGGAGTCACTCTGAAGAATTCACACACTCACAGTCCAATGCCTCAAGCACCCACTAGTAGACAGGTGCATATTTATTGCAGTGATTAAGTTGCATTTGCAATACTCTTTGTGTCAAATGATGAAGTGCTGGGGGCTGGGGAAAGCTGTTACTACACGGCCACCCCAAACTCTAACAAAACTGTTGTTTTAAATAAAACATCAGCTGTGCTTAAAGCATGTGTAATATGAGTGTTTTACAATACCATGCCTTTACCTTCAAGCAACACAGAAATGACTTGGAAACACCCTGACAGCCAAACAAGACTCCTCAGAATTTTCTTGATAGGAAAACCTTGATAGGTCTTTATATTCAACAAGTCATGGTGTACAGTTCCATGTCCAAAACCAAACAGAATTTCGTATGCAATCTCTAGCATAAAAGGGAGTGTGTGATATACAGTGGATGTAAACATCCAAAGCCTGAAATCAGAAGCCCTAGCACTACCTTCAATTCTTTACTTTTTTCTCCAAGAAGCTTAATACAAACTGAAACTTTGCTTTTCCTCCCAAAGAGGTACCTGTGGCAGGAAGACCACCACATGAGGATATTGTGTTTGACATAACATTGAAATTGCCTAGTTACATCAAGGTAAAAGAGACAACACTATCTCCAGAAAAATCCTAGTGGATTAGTAATTCATGTAAATTGCATCATAATAAGAAAATTCATTAAAATCATGCTGAACAATTACTTAGGCTTCCCTTCCACTAGGAATATGTATATTTTGGAGTCAAGAGTATATTAATCTATTTTGAAAGTATTTGCATATAGTGTTAATGCAGACAGAAAGTGGCCTAGTGCATGATACGTGTCTCTTTGTCTCATACACTTGCTTAATGACCAATTGCAATAGAAGAGTATTAATTATATGTAGCACTGCACATGTTTAATTAAACCATCTCCTAAGCACTTCTGCATGACTATTGTTTTGGCAAGACAGTGGTATTAGCACTCTGCTAATTAAATCAGAACACTCCAATAAATAAATAAAAGTATATATATAATAATTTTTCCTGAATAAATGAGTGAAGAACCAGAAATAAACACTGATTTACTAATTGCACAATAGACCACTGTACAAACCTCATCAAGCAACAGTAAGTGTAAGACTCACTTTAATTAAGCATGAAGAGCCCTTTGCAAAGACCATTTAAGATAAAATAGATTCCTACACCTCACACAGCATAGTCTACTGATAACAATAAATAGATGGTAAGAAAAATACAGAACTGCACTGTAGGCCAAAACAATTAAAAAAAGAAAAAAGAAAAAGAAAAAAAGGAAAGATTGAAGGTGTTTTCAGTAAAGAAGATATTTTTCTGGATCTTTTGCCAAGGAATACAGCAGTATTTTTTTTTTTTAATTATTTTTCTTTCATTTTTAACTATTTAGATGCTTAATGCGTGACAGGAAATGGTAGAATGGAAGGATGATCCCACATATATAAACATGATTGCAGGATGCACTCATTTCCTACCTTATCTGATTTGGTTTTTTGGAAGTAGTTTGCTTGCTTTCCTTTTGTTCCAGATGTGCCTAAAGTGAAGTAACGAAAGCATCATGTCACTTTCAAGTTTTGTCTCCCTCAAGCATTGCTTTTGAGAGTCAAGGAGCCTCTCTTTATGCTGTCCTCTAAGTGTTCCTGATCAAAGCAGGCTAATAACTAATGCAGTTTGAAAACCCAGGTTGTGTATCCACACTGGTTGTCATTATTCTTATTACCATAATAGCATGTTGAAGTGATAGTCTTTAACCTTGATTCTGGCTATAGTACTACAGAAGTGCAGGACCAAAATTACTTACTACTGCCTACTTTAATTAGAGAAGCAAAATTTGTAAACTTCATGTGTGGAGAAAAGATGTTTTTATCAGGTTATCTGGTCCAACCTAAATTAGCTATTATCTGAGAAAAGCCTGTATTTGCATTTTTACATATAATCATGCATTCAGCAACCTCCATTCTTATATTATTACTAAGACACACAAAATAATGCAAAAGCCAGTCTCCTAAGTGGCACACTTTCAGTGCCTCTCTGTCCTAAAAGAAATATTCCCCTTTCCTCCAAGTAGTCCGCTGCATAATTTTTACTTCCTCCTGAGCAGGTTTTCTTTGGCTGCCATTGAATCCAGTTTATAAATTAATGCTCAAAATTTCAGGCCATTTCCTGATGTTCTGGGGTCCTCCCCTTTGGGTATCAATGAGAAAGGCAATTCTGTCCACAAGGGCTTCCAGGTTTTGTGGTTGAAAACCTTACAAGTTACAAGATCAACAGTGGCATTAGCCATGCCCTTTAAAAAGAACCAAAGGCATGGCATAAACACTGCTCATGCAAAGCATTACAGTATGAGAAGAAATCTACAATCTTTGGTACATGAATGTGCTAAAGGAAGCAAAGGGTATATTCATAAGTACTTTCTCATGTTTTTAATCTAAAACAAATGGCAAGAATTTCACATGCTGCTACTTGAATTCGTAGCTAAAATTTCCCATCCTTCCCAGCCATCTACAAGAAATATGAAGAAGTGCAGGAGAGAAACCTGACCTTCATAGAAGTGGCATTGAGAAAAGCAGGATACTAAGAACCTGAGATCTGTGTTTTATTAGCATATAAATTTTCACATCCATTGATAATACATTTAATGCAAGCAAAACACATTGTTATTTATAGAACACTGAATCAGTATCTGCATCTTTAGAGATTATCTAGAAAAATGGGAAAGACTTCTGGATGCAAATAAGACTTACTTCTCTGAAAGTAAATGCTGGAAGTCTAAGCTTTCTACTTGGCAGGGTAGAAATGATGGAGTAGCAGCAAAAGTGGAGTTTGTGCTTTTTTAACACTGACAAAAGTAGTATTTGCTAATATTTGCTAATCTGGAAATTTAGAGAAAAAATGATGCTTTGTTTCAGCTTGACAGTTCTGAATACACCAGCATCCTTAGTGCTTCTGGCAAGAAGGAGCTCAAACTCTGTATTTTCCTATTCTTCTCTTTTATGATTAATATTCCTGACTTCTGTGCTTCTGTGCTGTGGCACACTAGGATAGTTCAGCCTTGTTGTGTAGAATGAGAGCAAGAACCACACCTAGAACCCATAAGGAGGATTTTTACAAAAGACAGTTTAGACACTATTCTGATGTAAATCCAGTAATTTATGCTCCATACCTGCACAGCTCTGGGAATCTTATTGCAGTTTTCCTTATTGAACATTCAGTTTAAAAAGTTCATTTCCTTGTAAGACAGAAAAGGAATTTGCCCTCAGGACCTCAAAGGAATTTTAGATGTGTCAAAATACCATGAAGGTACAATCTACAAGCATGTAAAAATGTCATTCTTCTCAGTCAAAACATCTTTCTCTCTCTGAAGTAAGAAGTTCTGTGAAAGACGTCTTACCTTTATACCTGCAAATGGCATACTTTCATTTATCTTTTGGGTGAATATTGCATGGAAATGAAGGGAGGTAGCTACTTGCCTTTCAGGAGGACAACAGGGATGACCTTTATAGTTCATTAAAAAGCTCTGTCATCCAGTTTTAGATGCTTTTAATTTAGAAGTTGTTACATGATAGAATTCTAAAAATGTGTACTGTAATTATGCTATACCATTGTATCTGATGACTAGGGCTTATCATGTAAGAATTTTGGTTTACAATTTCCTGGAATCATTGAATCATAGAATTGTTAGGGTTGGAGGGGACCTTAAAGATCATCTAGATCCAGCCCCCCCACCCCCACCCCCCATTAGCCTCATGGTGAAGAACTTCTTCCTAATGTCTAATCTGAATCTACCCACCTCTAGTTACAGAACACTTGAGTGTGCATAAAACTATACAGAAACTTCAGAATATGGAATATGATGGAAACAAAAATTCATTACTTTGAGCTGGTGTGCAGTCAAATAGTTTGCTCTCTGTCTTCATATTAAATTTTGCTAACTAGAAAACATTGTGACTGTAGATTACAAGCACAAAAAATAATTACCTTTCTGATTCTAACTCCTTGGATATAAAAAAAACCCCTACATTTAATATCTAGGCTTTCATTACAATTATGATATGCTAACTACTGAGATGAGTAATTCCACACACTAAAGCAAAATAGACAGACCCAAAATTATTATCAAAGTGCAGAAGCTAAAATATAAGGCATTCATATAGGAGATTAAAAACTAGTTGGGGTCTTTCAATGAAGAAACCAAAATCAGCACCAAAATATATGCTGCAATTTTAAGTGTCATATATTTGAAAATGCCACTTGATTTTTAAGGGGTTGCTTCTGGCTTTTACTAGCAAGAACATCACCAGCTCTGAAGGTATGGTGTTAAAAATATTTCAGGACTTGGTTAACTTTGATTTTGAGAAATTCACTGTGAAATGTTTCCCATCTTTTTTGGAAGGGAAAATCCTCCCCATCTTCCATGCTCTTGAAGGAAGGAAGACTAAACTTGAAGCATTTCTAGTTTTCTACCTAGGAACTGCCAAACATAGGAGAGAGATCAGTATTGTGCTGAAACCAAACCGACCTCAGCTGCTCTCTGGCCTCTTGTGACAGTTTACATGCACTTCTTATTCATCTGTAAGCATCCTGGCTTCACACCTTGCAAATCTAAGCCCTGAATTAGGTCTTCTCTTTGTATATATGACCTTTAAAGACTCCTGATTTGTAGGAGGTAATATCAAGATGTATTTGAGAAAGCAGCTTTCTGCAGCTGTTTTGTTGAGTTTAAAAATACTTTTCAGTGTTAGTCCAATGCAAATTTGACATAAACTTTTAAAAATAATTATGCAATGGTCTAAACATTCATTATTTTATGAAAACAATTTATTTTGATTACTTAAAAACTAGTATTTAACTAATTATGGTAAAATGACCACTTTTTCCCTAAATCTTCTGTCCTCCCCGTCTGCTGTAGTCTTCTGTTATGCTTTTCATCTCCAGGATCACCAAGGTTTATTGATGACAAAGTAGGTTTCTACTTTTAAAGGCTGTGCCAGTCAAAAATAAATCAGTATACCCTATTAAGGTAGGAAATCTTTGCAGGATATAGATGAGACAAAAAGATGGAGAAAAAAAAAAAAATCTTCCCAGTCCTTTCTAAACAATGTGTGATCTTTGAATACACATACAGTAAGGGAAGCAAAATGTGTTTATGGTCACGATTAAACTTCAAAGCAAGTTTTTACGAAATGCTTTAATGCCTGAGACTGCTTGAAGTATGCCAGTCTTTTATGAGCAAAGTGATTCCCAGAGTCATTACACCGGTAGCATGAGAGATTACGGTAGATAGATATGTTAATCTTCTCATGTTAATCTTCCTTTACAATTCAGGGGCACTACAAGGAGTATTTGAACGAAGAAGAAATGTCTGTTTGGGACCCCTCAAACTACAATGATGTTGCCGTGTAAATTGCTCAATGCTGAGAGACTTCCAGTACCTTTCCCTGCTGAGAGCTCATTACAACAGAGAAATATCCCACAATAAAGTGGTAAAGAGTTACAGCTACTTCATACTCCTATGAAGAGGATTATGTCCTGATGACATGGGACAGATTGTTCAGCATGTTAATAAGTTATCTGAGAAAAACACTGATATTGAAGTAATAAAGTTTTCTTTATCTGTAATTCAACATAATAAAAATAAGCTGTAAGGAAGCAGAGAAGGAAAAGGGTGACTGGGCAATAAAATAACAGAGAAAGTGCAGTATAGATGAAAGTGAGGCACAGAAAAAACGTAATCTTAAGTTCCTGCAAGTTGAATAATAACAATCAGAACTGAGATTTTAAGTTTATGATAGTTTATCTAGTGCTGTGAAAACATTGCATCAGTTCTTGATAATGGAAAAACAAAACAGTGCATGGAACAGAAAATCTCATTTGGTTACCATACGTAATGCAATACTGCAAGAATTACAGTTTGCTTTTTGTGTTAATTTTTTTCTGCTTTTAAGATGTTACTCATCTTAAAAGGATTAAGTAAACCTAAAGATTATGGATAAATGGACAAAAGAATGACTAAAGATAAGAAATCATTTTCCTGTGTAGATAATGCAGCTTGGCAAACGAATTACTGAAAATGATATTATAAAGGAGTATGAAGCCATGCATTAAACACAAAAAGCAAATAGAGTATGATTATTTACTGTCTTTCCTAATACAAGGCCGAATTTGCATTAAATGCAATTTTGAGGTACTATATACAGCATGTATCTAAACTGTGGAACTCATTGCCACAAAATGTTGTATATTTTTAAAGAGAGACATTCCCATATGCTAGAGAGGCTAGCCATAATAATTACTATTTCTGATATGTCTAAGCAAGAAATTTGATGGAAAAGCAGCCAAGCAATAATTCAAAAGTGTTGCTGAGAAACGAAACATCAGCATGAGATGGAGTTTGGGGTTTTTACTTTAGACTAAATTTACCCCAGCCCCCTAAATTAAAATTTGTATTGCACTTGAAGCCTAAAGCTGTAAAAAGTTCCACAACTGTTGCTTTGAATTTGCGTGTCCCATTTATAGGCTGTGGCACATCTTGAGGACAGCCTACAGTTTAGATGCTTCTGAAAAGAATCCAGGGTTTGTGTATACCAGAGCCACTTGTAAACCAAACCCATGTGTAGTGTAGGTGGGTACAGCTAGGAAGTTCACTTTATTACTGCTCCACTCTTTACACTATGGCCCCAAACTAAATTACTAATTCTGATGATCATTCTTCTCCTATCAAGAAACTGTCAGTGTACAGTCAGTAATACAGACAATGTCTTAATTTCTTGTTAAAACAAGTTAAAGGGTTGTATTGGTATCACAGAATCACAGAGTTGTTGATGTTGGAAGGTACCTCTGAAGGTCTCCTTTTCCAATCCCTTTGTTCCAGCAAGGCCACGTAGAGCTGCTTGCCCAAGACTGTATCTATGTGGTTGTTGAATATGTCTAAGGATGGACACTCCACAATCTCCCTGGGCAACCTGTTCCAGTCTTCAGTTACCCTCACAGCAAAAAACTCTTCCCCAGTATTCACATGGAATCTCCTATGTTTCACTTGGTGCTCATGGTCTCTGGTTCTGTCACTTGGCACCAGTGGAACCTGTCCCTGTATTATTTGCACCCTTCCTTCAGGTATTTAAACACATTAAGAAGAATCCCCCAAGCCTTCTCTTCTTCAGGCTAAACTGCCTCTGCTTGTTCAGCCTTTCCTCATATGTGAGGTGCTCCTGTCCCTTAATTAACCCCGTGACCTTTTGCTGAACTCTCTCCAATATGTCTATGTCTATTCTGTACTGGAAAGCCCAGACTCTGGTGTAGCCTCAGCAGAGCTGAGTAATGGGGAAGGACTGGCAATATGTCATTTAATGTAGTCAAGGATACTGTAGTCAAGGTTCCTGTTGTGTCATTTCTCTGGACTGTCAAGGCCCATCTGGGTGGCAACATGATTCTTTGGTGTATCAGCCAGTCAGGATGGAGTCCTCTTGAGCTTGATGGACATGACCCTTGAATATTAACCAGCTTTCTTGGCCTCTTCTTCCCTCTAGGGCTTTATCCCACAATGCTCTTCCAATCAGACCTCTGAAGAAGCCCAAGTCTGCTCTTCTGAAGTCCAGGGTTGTGATCTTGATTTTCACTCTGCTCACTCCCTCCTCTCCAGGTCCTGAACTCCACCATCTCATAGTCACAGCAGCCAAAGCTGCCTTTGATCTTCAAAATCCCAATAAGCCCCTTCCCGTTAGTGAGTATATGGTCCAGCAGAGCTCATCTCCTTGTTGGCTCCTCAGTCACTTGGAGAAGGAAGTTATCAATGCACTCCAGGAACTTCCTGGTTTGTCTGTGTCCTGCTGTATTGTCCCTCCAGCAGATATGAGGGTGGTTGAAGACCCCATGAGAACTAGGGCCTGTGAATGTAATACTATCTGTCTGTAGAGAGCCTCATCCACTTTTTCCTTCCAGTTCAGTGGCCTATAGCAGACACTCACTGTACAGTCACTTTTGCCTATCTTCTCTTTTACTCTAACTCTCCATCAACTCCTTTTACATGCCCAGGCAGAGCTCCATACTCTCCCTTTTGCAGAAAGGGCAAAGCTCTCTCCTCTTCTCCTGTCCTTCCCAAATAGCCTATATCATTGCACTGCGATATTCAAGTCATGAGAACCATCTCACTTCCTCTCCATGATCCCAGCAAGATTGTAGCCCTGCAACCACACACAGATCTCTAACTCTTCATGTTTATTCCCCATACTGTGTGGAGATAAAGAAAGAATTGCGTTGCTCAATAGTTTCAGTTTTCTGACACTAAGTAATTCAATGTAGAACATACTTTTTCATATTTATACAGATGAAAAAGTCAAAACACAACCAGCATTATCCTCAACAGCTTTATAGCTATACTCAGATATTCTACAACATATTAGAGATGGAATAGTTGGACATATTGACTATTGATAAGGTTAAGTTTTGTCTGTTGAATGTATTTGATCAATGTTCAAGAGTGTAGAAAGGTATGGAAATAAGGATATGACAGGAACAAATTACAATTCAGATTTTTAAATTTAGTTCCCATATGAACAACTACAACATGTGCACTTAGTGCTTTGGAACCTATCATATAAAACTGTTTAATGATTTTTTTAAGATAGTGTAGTAAATTGAATGTAAATGGAATGTAGCACAAAGAAAGTCTGAATGAGAATCCAGCTGTTAAGGTTTGGGTAGTTTATTAATTTTGTGTCACGTATTAACAAATATTGTGAAAGCAGGAAAGTAGGATGTATACATAAGCCTTTGTCATTAGAGTAACTAGAGAGTGATTAAAATTTCCAGAATAAAGGAATTTTTTATGAAGACTATTTTAAGAATCCAGCCTCTTTCTGGTGTATATTTTGTCAGTGGGGAAGCTAAAAAACATCACATTGAATTACATAGGTCATGTGGCTATATAAACTATAGAACAACTGTATTTGGAGAGAGAAGCACAACAATACAAATGCTGGCAGGAAGGAAACAGTATGCAAGTCTGACTTCTTCCTTGTTGGGAGAATATGCTTGGAAATAACCAGGGAGATCATCCTCTAAAGGTGGCAGTGGCCCTGCTACTTTAGCAACCTAAACCCTACTATCACTGAGGGTTTGGTTGCAATATTTTCTCTGTACAAAGCAAAGATAGTAATACATATGCAGAACACTCATAGACCAAGTAAGGGAAATTAATGTAAAAATGCTATGTCATAAGGAAGTCCAATAGCCTTAGCCTACAATTTCAGAAATACCTACAACACTCAAGGGCTTGCACTTTCAGATGGCAGCTGTTAAGATTGTTTTCATACTGAATAGGGAGTAACAGCACGTAGTGTGATTCTTGTCACCATTTTATTGTACATCATCTTCCTTGTTCTGAAATATCTTATTTCTTATTTCTTAGGTGATCTAGTTGGTGAGGAAGGAATTCCTTCTATAGTTCGCATGAAGGAACTGCAGCTTTAACTTTCTTCTTTTTTTTGTTCTTTTTCTTTTTTCCTTTTTGTTTTTCCTTTTTCTTCCCTTTTTGATTTTTAATTTTTTTTTTTTTTAAATATTTATCTTAGCAGTTAATGAAAAGCCACTTCAATTCCTGAGGATTTTGCTGTACTTTGAGTCAAGGAAGACAGATTTGGTTCGGTGGGGGTTTTGTGTACTTTTTTTGTTGTTGGTTTGGTTTGGTTTGGTTTTTCTTTCTTCCTGAACTGCCAAATCCCCACAAAACTCAGAATATTTTAAAATAAGACTACAGAAATCCCAGTTATTTTGTCTGTACATTACTTCTTGTTTTCAGCTTTGGAGATAATGCTGGGCTGCTCAGAGGAAAAGGTGTTTTCTAAGTGGTGCTGATGACAAAAATGGTACCTACAACTGCTGGGTGAAAATAGGGTTATGAATAGATGTCCCTGCAGAAAGGATTTTTAAAAACGGACTTCATGTAACAAATTCTGCTCTTTTCTATACCACATGGCTCTCAAGTTAGTACACTGATTTCTGTGGCATTCCTCCAAGCTTAAACTGATGTAGCCTGAGCAGACTTCACCTCACAGTAGTTAGCTGGTTTTCTTGAAATGTCATATTCCAGGAAATGCAGTCAGATGAATACACAATTATTTTTCCAATTATTTTATGCCAGTTTTGGAGAAACAGAAAATCTATGAAGGCTATGGTATTACAGTTTTCCAAAAGGGCATATTAGAAAGACTTTGCACTGTCAGATTTCATATCACATGTCCTTATAACATATTGAACTTGCATTTGCTGAAAAGGAAGGGGTGACAACAGGCCAGAAACTTAATGACAATAACATAATGTTTCTTGAGATCTCTTCTAACTCCATGCTGTATTACATTTTTCTCAACTAGAAAGTTTTGTTAAAAAAAACATTACGAAGAAATGAGGAAGCAGTGGAGGAAATTATTTTTTAACCACTGAAGTGCTTTTATTGACATGGAAAATTTTTCCATGTACCTGTCCATAGCCAAAGTTTAGTGTAGTAAACGAACACCTCTCTCAAACTCTCACTCACGTGCATATGTTTGTTGTATGTGTAGCCCTAGTCATGACATTTCTTCTGTAATCTAATGAACAGTACTTATTTGTTTGGTCAGAGTGAGAAGCATGTTTACTTTCTAGTTTTATTACACATCCCAAAAAGTTTATAATGCCCATTCCTATTCTGCAGGTAGTAAGATGTATTTTACCTCAGGCTTTAAAGAAATTGTTTTATTTTTTTTCTTCATTGTTTAACAAAAACTTGAAACTTTCAGTACTTTTTATCTCTTTGTATACTGAAAAGACAAAAAAGATACTTCTTGCCAAAGAACTTTTTTTGTCTGTCCTTATTTCAGATCGTAAAGTGTATGCTTGCCAAGGCACATTGCAATTAAATGAGCACAGTGTATTTCTTGAAGGTTACATGTTTATGTACCTTTTCACTGTGTGTAAGTTTCACTTTGAGAACTACTTTATACTTTAAAAGATCTCCAGAGACTTTTAAATACTATTCCAGTTTTACAGATGGGGAAACTGAAGTCAGAGCTTCTAAAACTATATAAATAACCAGCAGCAGAGCAAGAACTGGAACATACTGGTCTTGGCTGCCAGACTTCTCCTCAAACTAGAAAGAATGATGCAAGAAGTAGGTTGAAAATAATAATCCGTAAGAAAAAGGCAGAAAATGATCTGAATGAGATGAGTAGTTGCACTATTGACTGGCTAGTTTATATTGTATGTGCACAGCCAGAAATCAACGTGTTCACTGAATGAGTTTATCAAACAGACAGAACAATCCATTGTGGTATGTCTTGACTGTTAGCAGTGCTGGCAGCTCAGCTGAACCTTACAGGGTAATTAGCTAAGGACAAATTAATCTGTTCTCAAATGTGGCCTGCTGATCATTCTCAGGTTGTAAGACCTGTTGAAAAGCTTTTTTATCATTATTTTTTTTTCCTGTTCACTTTAGTCTTCCTTGGAACTTGAGTATATAGTTGCATCTGCAGCTAGGAAATATTACATTTTTATATAATTGTTCTCAGTGAAAAAGCTGCATGTGTTGGATTAATGTCAGTTAATTTTGCAGATAATACTGTGTCTTTAGATTCTTTGTGCAAATGTTCTAAAGGAAGTATCACACAGACAATCTCAAGGAAGACAAATATTTAGTTTTTGCAATAGTGTCCTTAAATGACTATATATAACTTAGGCAAAACATATTTGGCACAAATATTTTATTTTACTTTAGCTAGCATAGACTAGGTTTGTTCACAGTAGTTCTTAAAACTTGGGATCTTGGTTCTCTAAAGCTACCCTGGAACATGCCTAGTTTCTGGCATACATTACTGTTTCAAAGATTCTGCTTTAATGGTAGCTATTGCTAAATAATCTTTGTGTCTTACAGCTCTGTCATACTAAAGCTGGCAGACTAAAAATATAATTGATATTTTAATTTTCTTTAAAGCATTTTTTAAAAGGAAAGAAAAAAATCTGAGGACTGCATTCAGGGTACTTGTTTAAAAATGAAATAACTTTCTGCCAATCCAAACCAGAAATGAGGCTATTGTGCACAAAGAACTAATATAACAGCCACTCTCTTTCACCACATACACCTTCATTAAAAATTAAGGTTTATTTGAACTGCTAAACATTTGAGTTGATTTCCACACCCCTCCCTGCACCCCTCCTCCCCCCATGAATTCTATTGTGCATCACAGAAAAACCTGATTTTCAAGTAAGCTCTCCTTCACACTCCATTTTACAGCCATTGGTGACAGGAGCAATTCACACCGTGGAGAGAGTATGCTAATTGCTTGCACCTACACAGGCTGTTGCTGGGCGTCTCTTTGAAGTTAAACATGGCAGCAATTATTTCTGCCTAAAAGCAGCTCTCCATTACCTCACAAAACATGCTGTCAGCTGCAGCATAAGCACAGATCCCTCTGCTTATCTGCAGGGCTGAGGACTCGTGCAGCTGCGAAGTGTCTTTTTCTGGCCCTACACTGCCTGTGGTTTCACTACTGAGCAAAATAGCTGCAAATAACTATAATTTTACCCTCCATTTCTAGGATTCCTGGATGTTAGTTTTTAAGTTTAACCTTAGGCTTGGCTTTGTGTTCACTAATTTTTATTCATATTATCTCTGTATAGATTTTGGCATAGACATGCTGCTGTTGGAGACCAGAAAGCTGCTTCTCCTCACCCATATTCCTCACACAAAGATGTGAAACTTTGTAAATCTGGTCTTGGGTATTCATGCAAATTTTCACCAAGTGTTGTGAGGTGGCAGTTCCACACAATCACTACCTATGGGCTTCTTTATTTAAAAGAAAGCATGCAGTACTCATAACCTTCTGGACATGCACTGCTCTGTGTCTGATTGATGCTGGATGTAGCATTGCCTAGAGGACACTGGCTTTTCCTGTAGCCTTTCATAGCTTGGGAGGGAGCTTGTTTGCAATTGAAGCCAACTCAGGAGGAGAGTGCTTATCTCACCTGCAGGCCCAGCACCAGCCCACACATGCTGTTGAACAGAGAGGAAACAGAAGTAAAAGAACTGTAAACAGATTCTCTCACCATGCCTGGCAGGTCAAGTCCTTTCCTCCTGACTGGTTCCAGCCTGGCAACTCAGGTGCTGTCTGGGTTGTGGCTGATTCAGTGCTGTTGCAGCCAGGCACCCATGGTCGTCTCCTCTCCCCTTTCAGGTACCTGGCTGTATAACTCTTTTGCCTCTTTCCCATGACTTGGCAAGCTTTGCTGTTCCCAAGGCCTCACTCTTCACTTGGTCATTTCCTCACAACACTCACCTCCACCTGCCACTGCCTTCCAGAAGGTTCCTCTGGGTCAGCCCCCCACTCTACCAGGAACCTGCTGTCCTTCCCAGCAAGGGCAAACTGGGCTGATGGGCTCCCCTGCTACCAGGCTGCACCCCTGGATAGGAACAAAGCAGGCTGCATGCAATAAACAACAAACAAACAAAATAAAACAGATATGGCCTTTCACAACTGGTAACTCTTCTGGAAATTGCAGCACTGAGGCAGGGGTAGCAATGCTGAGGTGAGAGAGGTGCCAGGTAGGGGAGAATACCCCCAGCCCTCACCTGCTGGCCCCACTGCCATGGCAGGGGGTAGTGGCTCCATGGCTGTGGGGAGGAAGGCATGTCTGGGCACTGAGATGTCCACCTCTGGGAGGGTCACAGTCATTTCATCCCCCTTTGGTGTCATCTGCCTGGCAAATCTGTCAGAGCATCTTCATGAGATTGGCACTCACCCCACATCTCAGGCGTGGGTGAGGTGACCCTGCTGACAGGAGGTCTGAGAACCCCTGCTGCCACCAGCAGCAGCTCCACACAGCCTGAGCCCTCAGGCAAAGGAAGAGCCTGACATACCTTCTGGTGGAGAGAGGAAGTTTGAGAGAGGTCTTGCACATGCTCATTTGGCTTTAAAAAAAAATAATTCCACTATTTACAAGGAGTTGTTTGCTCCTTTGGGAGCTTTCTGAGGTTGCAGCTCAAGTCCTGAGATGTGTAGCTGCTTTGCTGTAAGACAGATGTTGCAATAGTTTCCTGTTCCCCTGAGCAGTGTGCAGAAATCAGACGTCATGTTTTCATGAAAACTGAAGATTAAATGAAAACTGGTTTGTACCAGAAAGTTTCAGGCTTGGCAGCTTAGCTTGCCACTGATGGTGTGTGTGTCTGCCTGTATGATCACTCAGTATCTGCTTCAAATTCTTCACTCTTTTAATAACAGTTTCCGAGAGTCCATTAACAGCTTCCTAGTAAGGCACATGGTGAGGCTGTTGTCAGCCACGAGACTGGTTTTCTCTGAAATTTGTAAGTTTGTTCTGACAGCCCAGTTTGATTAATGACAGCCCAGTGTCACAGAACACAGCAGGACCAGAAAAGGCAACATGCTCCTTTGGCTCAGATTTCACTGGTGAACCAGGAAAAGCTGCAGTGAATGTAATTCATCTTTTACATGGGGCTTGTGATCGAAACTGTTTTGGTGCATATTTACTGAGAGCAGCAGATCAGGCAGTTAATAAAACCTTCACATCAGAGGAGACATGGGGATACAAAACAAAACAAGAGTACAACCTTGGGTTTCATAGTCTGTGCAGCCAGTGCCAAGCGACTTTCATATCACTCAAGATAAGTGAACTGACATGTTAAGCATAATCAACAAGGAAAACTAGGTCATGGGAGATTTATAGTTAGGCTATGCTACTACAAGGCTTCTGAGATATAAAAAAAAAAAAAAAGAGAGAGAGAGATTTAATGATAATATATACCTAGATATTTTGTTCATTTAGGAGTATTTATGTGTTTGGGAAATAAAATCATCCCAGGGCCAGGGAATAACACACTAATAGAATAAAATAATAATTCAGTCTGGGAGGGAGCTTCCAGCGTCTCTGGTCCAAGGTGCTGCTCACAGCTGTAAGGAGACCAGGTTGCTCAGGCTTCATTAGTCCTTTGAGGAGGAAGGAAGCCTGAATGATTGTCCTGGTCAGTCTGTGCTATTGTTTGCCTGGCCTGCTACTGGAAGGGCATTCTCACAGCCAGTCTTCACCTTTCTTGTTTCTCACCCTCCCACCATGCCACATTAAGACCTGGGGCTTTTCAGTCTAGAGATGAGAAGACTGAGGGGGGATCTAATTAATGTCTATAAATACATGAGGGCTTCAAGAAGGCAGGGACAAGCTCTTTTCACTTGTGCCTTGTGATGGGACGAGGGGCAGTGGATTCAAACTCAAGGACAGGAAGTTTCACCTCAACACGAAGAAGACCTTGTTTCCTGTGAGGGTTACAGAGCACGGGAACAGGCTGCCCAGAGAGGTTGTGGAGTCTCCTTCTCTGGAGACTTTCAAGACCTTTCTGGATGCCTTTCTGAGTGATCTGCCCTAGTTGTTTTTTTGTTATCCTGCTCTGGCAGGGGGATAGGACTCAATGATCTTTGGAGGTCCCTTCCAACCCCTAATATTCCGTGATTCTATGATTATGTGATCTTTCCATTAGCCCCTCACAGTCACCACTAAAAATAATTTGCCAAAGATGTTTTTCATAATGAAAACATTATCTAGATTTCCATTCATATAATATAATATTTAAAACACAGAAGATACCACCATGGAAGAAGAATATTTAGCAAAAAGGGCTATGGGGGAGATAAAATGGAAAGTTAACATGCAATCAAAGCCTTTTATTTACTATAATATAAATAACATTTACTGTAATATTTTTAAAAAGCCTTTTTTAAAAAAATTATCCTAATGGAGACAGATACACAGAAGATCTTGTCTTGACATTAGGGATCATGACATTAGGGATTCCTGATGCAAGCATGCACTTGGAATGACTGAAACTTTATTATGCCTTCAAAGGCATAACTCAAACCTAGAAGCTGCTGAAATAACTTCCACAATGATTCTCTGGCTTCTTCAGGCTCTTACCAAAACACAGCCAATATTCGGCTACCAATGGAATTAATGAAAACCATGCCTAGCAAGACAGCTTTTGATTAGGTGGTACTTTATCCTCTTTTACTTTGAACAGTTTTAATCTAAAACCACTAAGAAATTAAAAGCAGCTTGCTGAGAAAAGAAAGTGGGGAACATAACAAGGGAGAAGAAAGTTTAAAAAGAAAAAAAAAGTTTTTGCTTTTTCCTAAGTTAGACATTACAGCTAAACTAGTTCAACCAATTCTACATACTTCTGTGTCTGGAAATACCTGTTCCATTGAAGGGTTCAGCCAGTATTTTAAAGGTTCTTTTTTTTCAGTTACACTGCCAGCAGCACAGGTAGTTACTAGTGTAACTCAACCCTGGATGAGATCTGTGAACTCTGTATGGTTTAGCTGTGACTTGTATTTGTCTGAAAAGTCAACTGCTCCCTCCCCGTGCTGTAACATCTCCCAGACTTGCCTGGAGCCTTCTTTTTATCTGATTTTGAAGACAGTACAGATCACATTTTTGTCTGCCAACAAGTGAAGAAAATAGTCCAAACTGGTTTATTAAATTAAAGGCAACTTGATACATAAATGTTATTCTTTGTTCTTTAATTATTTTGGTACTTCTTCAGTGTCTGAGGACACTTACAGTCTGATACCACTGTGCAGATCACAGGGCCTATACATATTTAACAACTTATCACATTAAGCTATAGCAACATCTCCAAAATCAAAGTAAAAATGCAGCTATTGGAAAGTATACTCTGTCTCTCATTTACAAGCAACTTAACGTAATGTAGGCTAAGAAATGGAATCCTATCTATTTATTACTTTCTAGATCAGTTATTCCAATTTTTCTCAATTCAAAAACATTTTGAGCAGAGATGACATTGATGTGTTTGTCTTATTGTAGCACAAAGAGTTATTTTAAGCTTAAGGAAGCATGGAAATAGAATCCAAAATGGTGGCTGAGTTTTTGTGAATTAAAGCTCAATTCCAAGGACGCAAATACACTCTTTAAGTGACAAATTTTATTAAATGTCACTAAAATCCTCTTACATCAAGGGAAGTTTAATCTCCTTAGCTCATCACTAGCCCTAAAAAAAACTCTTGTTTTGTCCCACTACCAGACAAGTCAAAATTCCTGCAGAAGTCCTCTTGTTTTGCTCAGGAATGTTTTCAAAAATAAAAATAAAAACAGTTCAAAATTGATATGGTTTTCTATAACTTAGGACTAGATGACACCAAACTGAGATCACCAATCAGTATGCTTAAAGGCAGAACTGACAGATACAGAGATCTAAAAACGCTGAAGGAATGGACAGACAGGAACTTCACAAAATGCAATTAGAAGAGATGCAAAGTCCTGATCTGGGATTGAAAAGCCACTTGCTCTGATACCAACTGGACACTGCCAGGCTGAGGAACTGCTTTGAAGAAAAATTTCCTGGGGGTCCAGGTGGACAGCAAGCTGAGCATGAGCCTGCAGGGGTCAGCTGTGCCTTGGGCTGTATGGACAGGAACTCAGTCATTTAATAGAGACTCCTCATCTATTCAGCCCTCATTAGACTACACTGAGATATTGTGTTCCATTTTGAGCCGTTGGTGCGGGAAAGATACAAATAAACTGCAGCAAGTTTGGCAGAGGACTTCTGAGATGGTTGGTACTGGAGTACTTGTCCTGTGGATGGAGGCTGAGGGAACATGGCCTTTTCAGCCTGGAGAAGGGCTGGCTCAGAGGGCACCCAACAATGTTAACTTTCCATTTTATCTCCCCCATAGCCCTCCTTGCTAAATATTCTTCTTCCATGGTGTTTTCTTCCTTCTGTGTTTTAAATATTATATTATATGAATGGAAATCTAGATAATGTTCTTATTATGAAAAACATCTTTGGCAAATTATTTTTAGTGGTGACTGTTGCAAATTTGCATTGTATCCTTGAGCATCCTGTATCACTTTGTTAAATCTACCTGAAGTGCACTAATTAGCCCATGTGGAAAAAAAGCCACCTCTTACCCTGGGCACTAAAAACATCCTTTCTTAAACTTGCACCAGGCAAAAAGATGCCAGTGCTTAAAAGCATTAATATTGCTAGAAGATGAAGATTCAATGGTACAGGTATTTATTGCACATTATATTGTGTTTTACTTTGATAGCCAATCTAAAGAAACATTTCTCCAGTGTGAAGCTGCTTACTGTATGGACCTGCATACTCTGCCTGAAATATTACATGCATTTTTTTTGTGCAGGTCATTAAATACTAGATCTCCTTGCCCCATATATTTTTATTTTAGGTATTAAAATAATATTTTCTTTTATTTTATTAAAATAATATTTTATTTTAAGTATTAAAGCTAATAGTATTTGTCTGTCTCCTGCTGCCACCCTAATTTTGGAATATGAGCACAGGATTCTTCTCCCTCAACTTGAGACATATGAGCAGTTGCTATATGGTTTAAAAATCAAATATCTTTCTAATCAGTAAAAGAAGTTCCCAGACATAGAAAACAGAATAAGATGGACAGACCTCTGGTTCCATCTGTATCTTTCCATTGACTGGACATAGACCCTACGCAGATCCTATGATCAGACAGCTAAAATTAGGCGAGATTGATAAGTTTCTTAGTTAATTCATTTTTAATCTAAAAAAAAACCCATATGCAGATTTCCTGATTTCTAAAAAATCATAAACCTTGTTTTATATAATTTTGCATATTTATTTATTACTTGCCTACTCAATGAAGTTAAACTTAATTCCTAAAACTCATCTGTATAGACCCAGGAGGTGTCTGATAGGTTTTCTCATTTTACACCCTGACTCCGATGCCTATGGTTTGAATTTTAGGTCATATTTATGCCATGTGTGTGTTCATTGACACATGTAGATTGTGCTATCTTCAAAACACTTGTGTGTGATGGAAGTTGGCCAGTGCAAACAAAAAATTTGTATTTTTCTGAAAGTAATACAAATTTATTAAGCATTATAGGATATTATGCACTAAGTCATCTTTCAGATGAACAAAATAATGAAGGCATTTTTTATTTTTGGACATTTAAGATTTATTTTTTGTTGATTTTCAGCACTGTAAGATATGTGTATGCAAAACCCAGTATCCTGGCTTCATTCTATCTGCTAAAGCAGCCTACTGGTTCTGTTAGCATGTTTCAATTGCTTTTGTGCAGCATCCATGACACTGAGATTATGCAACAGCTGACTGCAAACACTGAAGAAACATTTAATTATTGCAGGTGTTATGAGGATGGATTGGTATTTTTATGGTTCTGCCTTTACTGCAGCCTTTTTACCTTAAAATGTTTGGTGTCACTGTAGCCACCATGCCCTGAGGTCTAGGGCAGACCTCAAATTACCTTTGCTGAATACTGATCAAAAAGATAATTGCTGTGAAAATGTACAGACATTATAATCACAAAACCCGATACCTGATTTTCCTCCCAAGTTTCCTTCCATAAGTTTCTCCAAACACATACTCCCAAACACAACCTGCCTTGCCAGCAGAGGTTTAAATTTCATGAAACTTCATCATTTTTTGTCTATTCTAGTTTCTATTCTTGCAATGTTCTGTCTGGTATTAAGTAATATAGAACACATACCTCATCCTCAACAAAAAGGTGGCAACTCTGATTTTTGTATCTAGAGGAGGATTTTATCAGAATCTAGGTTCAGCACTAGCCTCATACAAGGACTTTAATCTCTCAGAGAAACTCTGAACTGCACAGTGTCATGTCAGAGTAGCAGGAACTGGTAAAGGGATCACACAAACCAGCTCAAACCAGCTGGCAATGCACAGGGATGATGAGAAGGCCAAGGCTAACAGTACGAGATCAGGTGCCACCATAAAGGTCTGGACTGTCTTCCTGACAGTCTGGTCAATGTCGATATGTATAAAGGTTTGTCATACATTTCCAGTCAAGAAAAGGAGTTTTCTTGCAAGAGAACTTGTAGCCTGGTAACAGCCTTGTAACCCAGAGGTTTCCTCCACAGTTGGTACCAGAAAGACCAAGCAGATACAGCTCTTTTGATAGCAGCCACTTGGCAGAGACACCATCAGATAATTGCTGTCTAAAAGTGTAACAGCTGTCAGTTGTTTAGGAAAGAACAGATCCCCATGGTAAGCATTTAGCAGACCATGGTCACAACAGATTTTTAGGGTTTGACTAAAACAAAATACAGCCTGAGGGTCAGCTTTAGCCTTTTGTTTGTTTCCAGCTGGGATTCATTCAGCAAGAAGAGGAGGGAAACAGCTGTTGAGGCAGGTAGCATGGCTTCCCATATCTACCTGTTTCCAACCCCCTAAAGAGAGAGAAGCACCCATTGCTCCTGTATTTCTCAGCTAAACTGACCTGAGCCATGTGGTGGTCCACAGAAGGAATTCAGACAGCTTTGGCTCTTGAGACCTCTGCAGAGGTACCCTGCTCTAGACCATACCTTTCTTTAATCTCCAGATTTGGCAGGCAGGCTAGTTCACCATCTACTGCAGAAAAGTGTGGAATAATATAAGATTTAACTGTTCTAGAAATCGTGAGATAAGCTCCTTGTTCTACTGACCACAGCCAAAGGAAGGTCAATGACTATATGGGGCATGACACCAACATCCGTATATGTGGTTCTGTTGCTGCCTGTTGAATTGCTACATACAGACTAACTAGCAGTAGTTTTAACTACAATTAGTTTCCATTGAAGATACAGCCTAAACAACTATTTGAAAAGTTTCAGGTGGAAAATGGTACAAATTGTTTGTCCAACCCTGAAAATCCATGGGAATTGATAAAGAAACACAAACTATATTGTGTGTTGAAGGCACAAGCGTATCTGTGTGCACCATTCACACCACCAAGAGCATGACATTTAAGACTGAGCAAAGCCATCAGTTATGTAATTAGTGAGCAGAGGCAAACATCCTGCCTGGAAAAACAAGAACAAAAGCTGATTTGTTATATCTTTGCCATTCTCTTTAAGCCAATATGCTGCTCCAAATACAGCACTGCTGTACCAGTGTTCGTGTTCCTTCCTCACTAACAAAGCTGAAGTCGTGCTGCAGAACAATCCTCTTGTAGTGACATCAGATACAAATGGCCTCAGAAGTAGCATAATAGTTTGAAGAAAGTCCCAGTTACTAAAATTAGCTGTATAACTGCATTTATCATGAGAGATTACCATGTCAGCGATGTCATGCTGCTCCCTGGGAGACTTACATAATAGTTTTTTTCTATCACTAATAATTCTGATTTCTGGATTCTCTGATCATCTGGGTATAACACAAAACTTAAGCCTGCATTCAGGCAGAATTAACTGGATATAGAGATAGAGAGTTCCAATTACTTACATTAGCTGTATGACTACATTTATTACAAGAGATTACTGTGTCAGTGAAGCTGGGCAGGTCCCCACGGGACTTACCCAATGGGTTTCTCTGTCACTAATAATTACAATTTTGTGATCCTGTGATCAGCTGGGTATGACACAAAATTTATGCACGTATTCAGATGGAACTAGCTGTAGAGAAGGCATTTCACTTCTGACTCTACAGAAATAATAGTGTTTATGCACTTTCACATATAAACAGTGCTGCTAAGACTACCTTACTTCAAACAAACTTATCCTCATTAGATCCAGTGTTCTATTTAGATATGAAAACACAATAGGCAGTGCATATTTGGGCAATTATTGCATGCATCGAATGATGTTTAACCACCCATCAAGTGCAATAATCCCCTAGAAATGCACCAGCTGAAATACTGCATTGCTTTTATAGACCTGAACTCACAAAGAAATAGAGGGAAAACAGTCTAAATGGGCACTGGCCTAAATAGGGATCTGCCACAGCCAAGCACAAGTCTTTGTTTATGTCAAGTATTCCTGGAGCCATTACACAATCTGCTGAAGTGTTCAAGGTATTCTCAGTAATCTCCCTAGTCAGGGCTAGCACAGCAGGATACAAATATGGCACAATGTGTTAGGATTTCAGAATCTAATTAAAAATCTATCTGGTCTGTATTTGTATGGATTCCATGATCACCTGGAAAGATCTGTGATAGAAAGCTACAGTTTCTAGTGTCTGGGAGAGGTAGTCTGGTTGAAATGTGGAGATAAGCATGACATTATTATAGTTATCTTTATTTTCTTAAAGCCAAAGTTATGTCATGAATTCAGATCAGCACAAGAGACGAGAGGAATGATTCTACTCAAATGTTAATGTGGACTTGACCTTGAACTTCATCATTTCTTGTACTGACACAGGGAGAGGAGTCAACTTAATTCAGAGCTAAAATAAATGGAACAATTTTCCCCTTTTCTTTGTGTTGTATTCATTTGTATTAGCAATAAACTGAAACTTTTCCAAAGATACAGTCTTATGTTTAAAAAGACACATCATACAAGCAGAACTAGATAAACGTAGTCTAGAGTTATCATAGTGATAAGATATGTGTATGTGGGCATATTTATAACCTTTAATGAATTACATATATGCACACATGTAGATACTACTGCGTTGTATCTGTTTCCTTGTATGAGGGCCTTCATTAGGTCTTCAGGATGCTGATGCATACACAGGCAGGTCAAAATTAAGATAAAATCAGAGATAAGGATGATTCCATGGCTACTTTTCTTAGTGTCAGTATTGTCTGTTTGAGAGATCAAAAGGAAACAAACTTCGTTGGATGTACATTTTGAGGCTTTCAGGAGAAATATTCCTTTGCCCCACTAGTGGTGAATTATTACTATCTTTTATTATTATTATTATTTTTTAAAAAACACTTCAAATTTTATTGTCTGCACTAATAAACTTTAACATTAACTAATATTGCATAGACTGCAGACCAATTAATTAACACTGACTAGACTGTCAGTACCAGCTTTTTTTTTAGTTGCAACCTCTACTATACATTTGGCAGAATTTTATGAGCATAAAACCCCAGAAGGATCTCAGGATTAGAACTTGATTTATTCCAGGCTTACTTTTTTTCCCTCGTATAATGTACATTCAAAGAAATATACCTTTGTTTTTCTCCTCAGGTTGTCCACCAAGATTAGGGTTTCATCTACTTTTCTCACCAAATTGCTTTCAAGTGGGAAATATTTAGTGAGACAATGCTGCACTCTTTACTAGATTCATACCCAAGTAATGTAAAGAAGTTATGAGGTAGTGCTGTAAGAGAGAGTCAAGATAAATGGATGAGTAATGGAGAGGAGAATTATAGAGGTTAAAAAGCTGTTTTCAGTATAGTATCGTAAAACCACACACCCTGCCATTTTCAGAATTGCTTTGGTTTGAATGGACCTTCAAAGGTTGCCTTATCCAACCCCCCAATATGAGCAAAATGAAGATTAACCAGATAGATGCCTAGATAACAGGCATGCTATCAAAGATGGGGTTTTAAAGACATTTTTTGAGGAATAACACCTAGCTGTGTACATTAAAAGTATAGAAAATAAATATTAGAGATGTTTAGAAAGTTAACAAGTATCAGTTAATGGTACAAACCTCAGATTGTCTTCTGTTTCTAAGAGAATTGTCCTGCTTCTGGTTGTCTGTTATGTGATAGCCTTTTATCTTTGATTACTAGCAATCCAAAAAAAGTAAGTGAGCCCTTCTGGCAAGAAGAGCACTCAAAAGCACACAAGCAAGAAAGCAAAATATTTCTTTTATAGTGTAATTTAAGTCTGAGTTTAAAGAAAGAGCACAGGACTTGTAAACCCCACAGACACAGTCACACAGTACTTGTTTTTTCCATTATTTCCCCGCTCAGTGGAAAAATGGGACACTTGCTTAAAATCCTCAAGAGCTCTTCTCTCACCACTTCCATGGTGACTCACATACGTTTTGCTATCTAATTACAGCTCTGCAATGATTCCCAGTGGCAGCTGGTCCCATTTTCCCTGTTCACATGAGCCTTTTTTTTTAAGAGAGCCCAAGGGTAACACTGGATATAACTCTCAGATCAGTAGGTCATTTCTGATCTGAATTATACTAACAAAACTGAGATTAGAATTTGGGACTGTGTAATAGCAATGTCTCTACAGTGGTGTAAAATTAATGTGAGGAGAATTGAGCTCATTGATTTCAACAGAGCTTCTCATTAGAGTAAAGCCATCAGGATTGACCCTGGGAATCTTGTGACACAATGTTCCAGGAAGCAGCCTTTGTTTGCACACACTGTGGCTCTTATTTATTAATATGCCAGGCCAAGAATGCCTATTGTCCCTTTTCATATTAGAATGTTGTCACATGAGCAGTTCAAGTGACACCAAGGATTGCAAGGCGAAGACAAGTGGTTTTCTCTAATTCCAACTGGAAATGCTGTATATTTGAATACATCAATGCTCAACAAATATCCCTTCAGATTAAACCACACACAGATTTATTTATTTTTTTAATTAAAAACTGGCCAAACCACTATGCCTAACAAAAAATAAGTTTACCCATCTAAACAAAGGAAGGCTTTATTATGAAAATGCAGACACAGTATATGTATTTTTAAAAAAGTTGTAACCAAATGATCTGAATATCTGAATTAGGTTACAGGTTATTTATTGTGATAAAATTTCAGAAGCAACTACTTTATTTCTGTACCACTTGGAAATTTTAAGTGGAGAAGTATAATTCCTCACAGAGTTTTATTTTGCTATTTGAAAGCCTTTCCATTTTTGGTCCCTTCTCACTAGTATAGCCTAGTCTTACAATATAAACAGCCTATAAAAGATTTAACCTTATTTAAATGAGCCCTATTATGTATAATCTCATCAGATTTTTTTCACTCTGTAAACCAAGAACAACCCTTTCTTTATTGCCTTACAATTGCTGCTTTCTCCCCATATTTTAAGTGAATCAGTTTTGCATAACTGAATCTACTGTTCCATTCTAGAGAAGTGTTGAGGACTCTTGTAAATGCTATCAGGCTAACTTGAAATTAATACAGATAAGCCTTCAGCTAGTGGTACAGTGCAAGGAGTAACCTGGCTCCTATATATTTCATGATGGAATAAATTAAGAGTAACAAAAAGAAAGCAATGAAATACAGAGGAATTTCTTTCTGAATTGCATTTGAAACTATCTAAACCAGTTGCATGTAGACAGTACAGGAGAGGTACTCTGTCCTGAGAAAGATAAGATCAAGTACATAAAATGTATTTTCAGAAGCACAAAACTACATTCTGCTTTGCAGAATTTATTAATCACAGAGATTCCAATCACCAGACTCTCCTCAGACACAGATTTCAATAGGAGTTATACACTAAAATATCAATTTATTTTATCTAGTCCTTGAAATCCTGAACTATACCTAGTATACGGAATTACCAAAGTAGTAACATCTAAAGTATCAAAAAAAAATCTTAGATTTTGAAAATGAAATAGAATAGCTATGTCCAGCATTATGATGCCACTGAGAACTCTGAAATTTCTTCCACTTGCTTTTTTAGCCTAGTGTCCTGTGTTTCTGGCAGGAATGTGCAAAACTCCCCAAACATGCAATGTCACCAGACTCTTGGTCCTAATCCCGGTGAGGAAGTGAGAGAGAGGACAGTCTTTTTCAATTACTACTCCTTTTATGTAAATTAGAGCAAATTCAGTTAGCTACTGAAATGTAGCCCAGCAATAAGAATAATATATTCTTTATATAAATATATATTATTGCATGGGTTGAAGTACTCTCTTACTTTTGAGACCTGAGAGCTTTCCTCAGTATTTCTCAAAGCTGAATTTAAGCAATCTTCTGCTGAGCTGATTGGCTTCTTTGAACCCCATTCTAAGGTGAAGACTGCTTCCTGTGTCTGTCACAGATGTTTATATGTCTAGCTCAGGACAGATAATTTGTTTAGACACAGGATCCCCAAATGTTGAGCATGCCACTGCCCAGGAGGTTCCCATTGACCTCAAAGCATTTTAAAATCTGTCTGGATTCAGACATCTAAAAATCTTTACAAGTTGGTTCTTACATTCCATAGTTACATAACATACTTCTGAACATGGTATTTCTAGCCTTGCTGTACCATTTAGATAATGTGTATATTTAGATATGTGTAACATATGGATCCATAAAAGACCTCTCAAATGCCAAAGACATTTAGCATTAACCTGATTTTGAAAACTTAGGACAATGCTCTCCTTTTCCCTCTCATGACCTGGGGCTCTATGGAGACAGAGAAAGGCAAGGCACAGAGCCAGGAAATAGCTTATCTAAGTACTCTGGGTCTTTCATAAACCAACAGTATTACCATTGAAGAATGAAGGCAAGAGAATAATAATGCCAGCATCACTAAATTGCAGTCATTGTGCATCCTCCTTGTAGAGGAAGATAGTGTTACTGCATGGCAAATAATGCAGCTTTGAAAAAATACAAAACAGAATT